>NC_088909.1:21435000-21737000 GCF_037157495.1 Lathamus discolor | reverse complement strand
TACGTCCCTCCCTCTTGTGTGCCCTGCAGGGTTACGTTGAACCTGGCAAGCAGCAAGTGCTGAAAGTGTATTACCTGCCAGGAGTGCCTGGAGTCTTCTGCAGGGCTTTCCAGATCCAACTGGGTCACCTGGAGCCAGAAAAAATCTCCCTGAAAGGAGAGGGGACCTTTCCCAGGATCCACTTGGACCTGCCCAGGAACATCAAAGGTGAGCACTGCCTGTCTGCTCGGCTTTCCCCCATGCCATATGCCCACAGGGCAGCTCACAGGCACCTCCAGCAGGCCTGGAGGTTTCAGGGCTGTCAGACCGGGTCAGCCCTCTGGTTGCTTCTTTAGCCTCTGGCAGACGAGCCCATGTGGGCTTTGCCGCAGGAACCATCGTGCACAGCTTGCCAAGAGGTCTGGGAAGATGATGGCTGGGCAGAAAAGCTTGGGAAAGCTGTAATAGAGGCTGGCAGGGATTTTGACAGGGGTTGGGTTTGCATCACGCTGTGGGGCTGAGATGCTCCTGTGTGGCGAGAAAGACGGGTGGGGGTGAGAAGCAGCAGGATCTCCTTTCCCTACATTGCTGGAGCAGTTTGTGTCTGGGTGTCGGGGGAATGGGGCTTCCCGTCTTCCGTGGGATTTGTGCTGCCCCACTGCTATGGGTGGTGTTCTGTGCTTTCAGGCAACGCCAAATATGAGAAGATCCTCCTAAAGGCCAAAGAAAAGCTGGACAAAGGCAGCCAGAGAGAAGAGGCCATTGCTTTGGGGGAGGCTGTGGCAGCCGAGCCCCGCGTGGACGACTCGGGCACCGTGGTGAGTAGAGCTGCTGCCCTGTCCCGCACGTGCCACCCTCCTGCGAGACACTGGAGCCCCTGCGCCCCACGGCAGCTGCCCAGGGCCCTGCCGGCACTGGGCACCTCCCTGCACGCCCCTGGCCACGGAGTGTGTCAGCTCAGCGTGCCCCTTGGGCTGCCCACCTCTGGGAGTTGTCCCTCGTGGCGATGCGCCAGCTCCTGACTACCCCAGGGAGATGCTGAAAGCTGTGCTCAGGCAGTTGGGTTTCTGGTGCTCTGAAGGACACACAGGGCGGTGCTGGGGGGTTTGTTGCTCACCGGCCAAACCCTGCCAGGTTTACAGAGCGTAAAGCAGCAGCCTGAATGCATCCTGAGGCTGTGCTGTGTTCTGTATCTCCAGGAGGCTCCAGCTCTCTCATGGTTCCCTTTCCAGGAGAGCTTTTGTCCAGGCTGCTTTGGCACTGACTGGAGGAAGGGACATAGTTGGAGCTTTGGAAGGTTTCTGGCTTGTTTGTGTGTCTGTCCAGATCAGCTTTGATAACTGGGCAGGCAGAGACACTGGAGTTCATTTCTGTGGGGATATGATCCTGCCTGAGAGAGCAGGAAGTGTCACAGACACCGATCAGTGAGGCAGACTGACTCCATCGCCCCTCTCAACAAGAGCAGGGTGGGATTCTCCACCCGAGACAAGCTTGTGCCTTGGGAAGGACCTTGGCTAACCAGCCCCTGTCTTTCCTTTCCTCAGTGGGATGCTCAGCTGCAGATGCAGATGGAGGAGATGCTGATTGAGGAGCATGCCCTGGAGCAGCAGAAAGCTCTCGCCTCCCGTCCCCCAGAGGACACTGCCTTTCACCAGCGTGTACATCGGAGGCTTCTCAAGTTAGTAGGGACTCCTGTAGCCTGTCTCCAGGGGCCGCGAGGGTAACAGCCAGCAGTGCAGCCCTGCCCCTGAGAGCTCCTTGTGTCTCAGAGCTGGGAATAGCTGAAGACTTCCGAAAGGGCCTGATGCTGAGAGCTACGCCGTGCTCCCTGTGGGCAGCTCGGTGTCCTCACTTGCACAGTGCTACCCTGAGCTCTGGAGGTGCTCCACTCCCCACAGTTGCTGGGTTCTGTTCTCAGAGCTGAGGGGGTGCAGACCAGCAAGCCCTTGCAGACAGCACAGGCACCACCCCTGCTGACCAGCTGTGAAAGGGGCATCTCCAAGCCGGTGTCTTTGTGCCGAGAAGCAGACCCCACTAAGCAGGAAGAGCAGGGAATGGTCCAGATCCCTTATGTGCTTTTCCAAGTGGGATTGCCTGCAAAAAGACCTTCACAGCAATCTTGTAGTGTTGGTTACTGCACGCGATACTCTCAAGCGCTGCTTTGGGGACAGATCTGGCTGCAGAGCAGTGGAGGTATCCTCTGCAAGGAAATCCTATGAGAAGGTCCTGAAGCAGTTTCAGGCTTGGGCCGGACACCAGCTTAGCAGTTTCATTGAGACCCGTGGAGACGCAGTGGACTTCTCTGCAATGGCTTTTCACAGCATAGGAACTGTGTCCAGTACCCACTTTAAACTGACTTGAAGATCCCGTTGGTGGCTGATAAATCCTAGGCCCTGCACTCCCCATGACTTAGCCAAGTCTTATTACTGGGTGCTCAGGTCAGGCCTTGGGTTTCCTGGGCTTGGCTTGAGTTTTCACAGCAGTGGATACAGAATTATCCACTCCATTTGCTTCTCCACCCCACGCCATGCTGGGCTTTACAGAGTGTCCTTCCTCCTCCTTTCAGAGCTGAGCTGCCCGAATACGTCCTGGACCTTGGCTATGTCTTTCCTGGTGACATCCACACACACATGGTGAAGATCACCAACACCGGGCACTTCCCTGCATCTTTCAAGGCCGATGGATATGTCCTGTATAACACAGGTAACCAGTGGCTTCACGGGGGCTTGAAGGGGCTGTCTCTGCCACATCAGCTGGAGCCATTGGGCATGGGGAGATTTGAGTACTTCCTTGGGCAGCTTTTTCCTCCTTAGTACCCCTCTGGCCGGTGCCCTGTTCAAGAGCCTGAATTCTGTCGAGCAGTGCCCAGAGACCTGGTCTGCCTGTGGCTGCCCTAAAAAGTCATTGCAGGGGCCAGATAGGCTGATCAGCGTGATCGATTCTCAGCATCTTCTGCTCTTGGCTCCCGTGAGCACCATCGGAGTTTCTTTGTGCACTCTGAGGGTTTATGTTGCAGCCAGATGGACCCTCTGTGGTTCGGAAGTGCTTTGCTTAGAGTTCCTAGTGCCAGAGCACTTCTGCTCAGCCTTATTGAACGGCCTGTGGGATCCTGTGCCGTATCGAAACAGGCTTCTCAAAGAGGCCTTGGGGTAAGGCTGCAGCTCCGTCACATGGGGACTGCTGTCTGTGAGGGGTGGCCAGGCGTCTCTTCTAAGCCACTGTCCAGGGAACACCACAGCATTTGGTATCTTAGTTGGAAATTGTCCTTTGGAGAGGTGTATGCGTCCTTCCCTGAGATGCCTGCTGAAGGAATTGCTGGAGCTCCTCAACCAATGTGGTTCAGTTTTACCCTGCAACCCCTGGATTCTGGCTGTGAAAATCCTTTTGCTTTGGGCAGTGACAAGGGGAGAAGAGCAGCTTCTCTGGAGATGGAAAGGGGTCTTTCACAGAGCTGCCAGCCAGGACACCCCTGTGGCCTTGCCATGCTCCTGAGCCATTTCCTGTTGCTTGTGTATCTCAGCTGCTTGATTTTCCTGTGTTCAGGCTTCAGCGTGTGCCTGGACCTTGTGAAGCGCCTGCCCTGCTGTGAGACCAAGACATTTGAAGTGTGCTTCGACCCACAAAGTGCCAACGTGCCCCTGGGAAAGGTGGATGTGCTCCTGCCCATCAAGGTAGGCCAGCTTGTGGGGCAGGCAGCAGGTTGGGCACAGCAGCGAGTGTCAGCCGGGCTCTCAACTGGATGCTCTGTCCTTCTCTAGGTCAGAGGAGGCCCCACGTTCCAGGTCCGCCTGCGTGCCATTGTGGCTGAGCCGTCCCTCTGCCTCTCGAGGGACAGGCTGGAGTTCTCCTCTGTCCAGTGTGGGCAGTGGCAGGAAGAAACCATCCAGCTCCACAACACGTCCCAGGTCCCCTGTAAATGGTCCATGAGCATGAATGAGGCTGTTAAGGAGGTAAAGCACAGACAACGTGTAACACACAACTTCTCGGTTGGGTTTTCTTTGCCTCTCTTGGCTTTCCCGCCCCTCTGGCTGCCTGAGCACTTGGGCTGCAGCTCGCTTGAGGAAGCTTTTGAGGGTACAGAGCAAGGCTGGTTCACCTGGGCCTGCTCACTAGCTGATGCTTCACTTCTCTGCCATCTTCACCCATTCCTCCCCCTCCGAGGACACTGCCTCCCCATCTGCCTGCCCTGCCAACATGTTTGCCCTCCAGTTCTAGGCAGGGGTGGCCACGTCTGGGTGGGATGAAGGTGCTCCCTGCACCATGCCAGCATCTCGGAGCACTGCAGGAACCGAGGGTCTGTCCTCGCAGACCAAGGAGACCTCACGCGACTGGTTTCTGTGCGCAGGTGGACAAGCATCTGCCAGCGAGCGAGCATGACAAGCTGTGGGAGATGAGGCCCGCGCCCTGTGGCTTTGAGGTGCTGCCCTCAGGTGGAACCCTCGCTCCAGGACAGCAGTGCCATGTCCAAGTCCGTTTTTCACCCACGGAAGAGGTGAGTTTGGTGGGTGTCACCCCCAGGAGGTCTGTCAGGGCAGTGTGGTAAGGGGAGGCCAGCACAGGGAGCGGGGAATGAGCTCTGCCTCCGCGTGGAGCTTTCTGCCAGCCCTGTGCCCACCGTTCCTCAGTTTCCCCTGCACGGTCCCACGCAGTTTGGGAGTCAGCTTAAATGGTGGAGCATTCCCAAAGGCAGTTTGCATGTGGCCACCGTGACTTGGAAACTGGCAGCGTGTGACAGGATGGACCCAAGTGCTTCCATGGCTTGGGACAGTCGCAGGGATCTTTCAATTGCTCGTGGAGATTTCAGCGTCTCGTGTCTGGCTTTGACCAGAGCCAAGCACTGAGCAGAGAAGACGATCCTTATTTCTGTCCAGTGAGAGCTCAGCTGCCTCTTTCACACAGCTGATGTTTGCCCGGTGCTGCAGCGCCAGGACTGTGTCTGAGAAAGCAGACTTTTCTCACGTGCGTTGCGCTCCCCCACGACTAGGTGAAAACCCCTGATAGGCCGTTTTAGATCCATCTGGTAGCCAACTGCGCAGTTACACTCCCCAGCAGGACTCACCGCAGTTACTCAGAGCCATGCCGATGCTGTAGCCCCTGCTCTAAGTAACTGCCTGGTTTGGGTTCAGCTTAGAGGTGCTGAGAAGACCCCTGAGCCTGGGGCGATTGTTGCCTTGGAGGCGCTGTCACCTGGGGCTTCACGGAGGAGCTTTCTGTGCTGCTTCTTTGCAGAAGTGCTACCGGGGCGAGCTGCAGATCCAGATTTGCCAGAGCAGCCAACGCCTGCGGGTGCCGGTCCTGGGATGTGGTCTGCAGCCACGGCTGGAGTTGAGCCCCGCAGAGCTCGAGCTGGGACCGCTGCTGCCACAGAGCCGTGGGGAAGAGGGGACGGTGGTGGTGAAGAACCCCTGTGGGGTTTACTCACTGGAGTTTGACCAGCAGCACCTTGCTGAGGAGCAGGTGAGGGGGAAGGTCTGTGCACGCTCCTGGAGATTCCCAGCGCTCCAGCATTCCCAGGCTTGTGCCAGGGAGACGGGGGCAGCGCGCAGGGCAAAGCCCGGCGGCATCCCAGGGTTAGCCGGCTCTGCTGGCAGGCTGTGGAGGGACTTGGATAATCCCTGCCACTGGGGGGAAAGAATATGGGAGGGGATGGCTCGTCTGGGGAGTCTGTTCACGTGGTGAAGGTCCAGAAACTCATGCTGTCTGTGGTTTCTCTTCCCTCTGTGCGCAGCTCCTACGGACACCTAAAGACGACAACAGCCACAACAGCTTGTTGCTGCCTCCGTGTGCCCCGGCTGAGAAGCTGACTGTTGAGGCCCAAGGAAGGGGCATAGAAATGAAGGTGAGATGAAATCTAAATGCTAAAAGTGCAGGTGGCAACCAGCATGGTTTTCTCATTTCCTCATCTCTTCCCCAGCCTACCATGGTTTGTGTTTCTGCCACGAGAGCGGCAGAAAACCTCTTCTCCTTCTTTCCTTTGGCTTGATATCAATCCCTACTGCCTCAGGTTGACGTTGTGCATCCACCAGGAAAGGTGGTGAAGCTAGGAAACATCTGCATTGGGCAGACGGTGAAGAAGATCGTCACCATAGCCAACAAGAGCGCAGGCCCTCTCGCCTTTAAGCTCAGAGTCACATCCACCGTGCCAGAGTTGCAGGAAGCTGGGGTAAGTGCCATTCCTTCTCTGCAGAGCACTTTAGTGTGCCTGCAGGGAGCGATGAGCTGCTGTGGGTGGGAGGTAGTAGCTAATGACAGCTGTGGGCTGCCCTGGCTGCCTGTGCCTGCCCCGTCCTCCCTGCTGGCACTGCTCTGCCAGCAGATGCTTGCAGTGTGAACGCTTCAGCTGAGCTGGGTGCCAGGACTCCCCGAGAGCCACAAGTGAGAAGGCGGCACAATTCCTCTAACCTGTTTTAGACGCATAGGTCAGGATGCAGCCGCATATTTTAGATCTGGAAAGGCGAGGGAGGTGAATCTTGAAAGAGGGAGGGTTACAGCTCTGTTGGAACTTCCATGAAAGCTTTAGAAGGCAGAGGTGACCTCACCGTGACCAGGTGGACACATGGCAGAAAACACCTTTGGTATTACCTAGGAATGCCTACGAGGGAATGAGTGGGACTGGGTCAGTGTTGGTGTGGACAGAAGAGGAATTGGAAGCCTCTTCCCTGAGTCTGGTGAGGGAGGCTCCGCAGCTGGCTTGCCAGATGAAATAGTCTCCACTCATCTCTTCGGGTAGGTTCTGTGCTTGAAGCCCAGCAAGGAGCTAAAGCTGAAGGCCAGAGGAGACACCTGCAAAGTGGAGGTGACCTTCTCTCCGAAGCGCCGCATGCAGCCGTTCAGCGGGGAAGTGCTGCTGGAGTGCCGCGGGCTGGTGCGCTCCCTGTTTGCGGTGCGGGGCTCCTGCCAGGGCAGCCTCGTGAGCTTGGACCAGGACCAGCTCAGCTTTGGAGCCGTGGTGCGGCAGAGCTACACGTGCCGGCGCGTCGTCATGCGGAACGCGGGCAACACAGGAGTCAGGTAAAGCAGGACCCCCCCGCCTCTCTGAGGGCTGATTGCTTGGATGAGGGTTGTGAGGAGCCGTAGTGTGCCCAGATAGCTCCTCTCTGCTTCTCCATCCCGCTGGAGAGTCGTGCAGCCATGGCCGTGCAGTCAGGCCCTGGCAGTTAGCAAGGGGGTACGAGCAAAAGCTCATTTAGAGATGGCTGCAGTGGGTCCTGCCCAGCCTGAAGCCTTATTGCCAGGTGGCTCAGCATCAGGCCTGAGATGTGGTGGGAAAGCCCACCAGAGACGGAGAGCCTCACGCTGAGACTTACCCTGCCTTCACAGCTCCCCGTGGCTAATCCTTCTTTCCTGTCCTTGTGCTTTCCTTGGCAAGGTTTTTGTGGGACGTGGAGAGCTTCCAGCCGGACTTTTCTATCAGCCCCACGAAGGGTTACATCAGGCCAGGGGTGGATGTCTCCTTCGTTGTGACCTTCCGCCCCTCGAAGCTGAGCCAGGCTGTCCAGTACGAGGGGCTGCGGTGCTTCATCCCGGGCAGCGAGGCGCTCCGCCTTACGCTATCAGGATCCTGCGTGGAGGCCCCTAGCACCAGAGAGGTAACGCAGCAGGGACAGGATGGGCCCCTGGACCCCAGCATTTGCGCCACATCTCTCCCAGGGCAGGAACTGAAGGACACTTGCGAGCGCAGACTCGCTTGTGCCGGGGTATCCCAGAGAGAAAGTGCTGGGCAGGACTGCCAGAGTTCCTGAGCCCTGTCATTGCCTTTCTCCCCTGTTCGAGGTGTTGCTCCTCCAGTGAGCAGCTCGGTTGTCCTGGCTCTGCACTGCAGCACCCGTGCCGTGGGAGCACCCAGCCGGGCTCTCCTGAGACCCTCCCCACAGAGCCACCCCGCTGTATCCCAGCACTGCACCCGCAGCCACGCTTCTCCCCCGTGCCGGGCCAGGGGAGGGCATTCAGCAGTAGGAAGGGGCAAGGCATCTGCATCCAGCCCCTGGGAGGGGGTAGCTTGGGAGCAGTTGGCTCTTGCTCCCAAAGAGAGCATGGAGCTCCTCTTCATCCTGCCCATGAAGGAAGGGGCTGTGTGGCTGCAGATCTGTCCTTGCACAGCAGTTTCCTTTCAGGACTCCCCTGAAGTTTCCTTTCACCCAGCATGCGAAAGGCTTGTTCTGCTCCCTTCTTCAAGAACAACCAGCTTGATTTACTCCAAAAGCTGTGGCCAAAGTGTAATTTTTGCATGTGACAAGGAAAAGCTGCTCCCTGTGCTCCAGGTCCTGGTGTAGAGCCAGCGTGAGAAGAGTGGCAAGGATTGTGGGTACGACCCAGCAGCCTCTGTGCTCCTCTGTTACAGACCCTGACTTTCAGCTGCAATGTGCGTGAGAAGCAGAGCCAGACCATCCTCCTGTCGAACCCGAGCAGCGAGGCCTGGACCCTGAAGCCCATTGTTGAGGGGAAATACTGGAAAGGGCCTGAATTTATCCATCTGGAGGCCAGGCAAAAAGAAAAGGCCTACCAGGTCACCTACAGACCCCTAACCATGAGCTGTGGGAACAAGAAGCATCAGGTAGGTGAGCTGTGCCAGCGTGCTGACCCTCGTGGCATGACCCTCGTAGGTCACTCTCCTTTGGGCAGGAGGTTGGCCGAGATGACCTTTGGAGGCCCTGTCCAAGCTGAAGGTGTCCTGTGCTCTCTGTTGGAAGCTGGGTTTTGTGGTGGCTGGGGGCCAGGCACGGGCAAAGGGCAGATGGGAAGTCGGGACTGAGCACCAAACGTGTTGGAGCAGCTAACGTAAAAAGCCAGGCTTTCTGCAGGCCAAGAAATGAAGTTTGTTCTGCGTAGCTCCGGGTCGCTGCTTGTGGCAGCCCAGGGGGCTCAGAGACCCCCATGCTCAGCGCACGGGCTGCACAGGCTCTCCAAGCCCCGGGCACAACCACTTCTGCCAGCAGCACCTGGCTGGTGTCCTTCTGCAGCTTGCAGGGAGCAAGAAGGGCAAAGCTGCCCTGCAGTTTGTCAGTGCCGTCCTGGCCGTGAGCAGGCAGGTGGGAAACGAGAGAGATCTCTTGAGGGTCATGCAGGAGCTTTGGGAGGAGCCCTTCCTGCAGGTCTCAGGCTGGGCACATGGGGGTGACTGGCCCCTCTGCAATGTTTTCTGTGCCAGGCCAGCAACAAGCTCCTAAATCCAAGGGGTCAGTTCAGAAGGGCTCTGTGGTGCTGGAGCTGCCGGGTCCTTGTCGCGCTCCTTGTCCCGCTCCAGCTGGCCTTACAGTGGGCCAGGTCAGAGATTTCTGGCCTCAAGTCTCCAGGGTGCTCAGCAGATCTGTGCCCTTAGGGTCGCACGTGCTCAGCATCTCTTTAACGTACAGCCTGCGTGAGGAGTCTTGCAGCTTTCAGCTGCTGTGGAGGCAGAGGCAGGTGTCTGGGATCCACGGGCACCCAGAATGAGCATGGATATGAGCTTTCCATGGCCCATGTCTGGGGGGCCCCTGTTGTGCCAGCTTACAGGCTGCTCTCTGGTCAGCGCTGTTGGGGCTAAGGCCAGCAGGACTGAGGCAATGGAGCTCATCAGGGACGGCCACCCCCTGCCCACGGCTGTCCCTGCGTGAGCACAGGCTGGCAGGGACATGCCCAAGGTGAGTGGGGCCAGTAAGGGAGTGTTGGGATGTGCAGAGCAGCTCTGCTGCAGGGCCCGTGTTTCCTTGCTTTGCCCAGAGATGATGCCTCTGTGTCCTGTAGCTGTGCCGTGTCCTGTGGGCCACGCACCCGCTCACAAGCAGCTCAGAGCAGGTGCGACGCTGGCGTCTGTCTCCTCCTGCGCGGGACAGGGCTGCAGTCACAGCTCTGCCAGCTGGACGTGCTGAAAGCTGCCTCAGTGAGAGCCTCAGGCATGGGACTGTCCAGGGGTGCTCCAGAGCCGACTTGTCCTATTCGTTGTCTGTAGGGCTCCATCTTCTTCCCCCTGCCGGACGGGACAGGCTTACGCTACCAGCTGGAAGGAACTGCTGAAGCCCCCAGGTGTTCAGGGGCCATTTCCCGGCAGGTTCCGTGCAGGAATTCCCACACGGAGCTCATCCCTGTGTCCAACTGGCTGCAGAGACCACAGAGGTGAGTCCAGCCCAGGGAGTCTGGCCTCATGAGCAATCCCTGCAGCAGCACAAGGCAGGAAGCTTCCAGTGCCTGGAAGCTCCTTCCTGAAAGCTTTTCCCTCTCCTTGGCCGTGTCTGGCCATACCCACGTTCTGCCTGTGCAGAGCCATCCTGGAGGGCTTTCCTCCAAGGGGGGTGAGAGCTGGCGCCCTGTGCCCGAGGCACTGAGGATGAGAGGGGCTGTATTGTACCCCCGCAGGATGGGTATCCTGTGGGAGTCCTTCCTGTTGACCTTCACTGCGTCCTTCTCACCCGCAGGTTCCTGGTGGTTATTGACATGCTCAAACCAGAGAACCTGGAAAGCAGTTCTGTGCTGCAGGGGTGTTCATACATCGACGTGCCGAGCTCTGCGAAGAAGGACTACCAGCTCACCTTCTTCTCCTACAAAGAAGGAGTCTACAGGGCAAAGGTGAGTGAGGACCCTGGTCTGCAGGGCCCTTCAAGGAGCTGTTGGCTCACCGAGAAGCTACACGCCTGTTTTCATACCTCCACGTGCACGGGTCCTATGAAATACCACAGGTGCTTTCTCTGGTCTTGCACTCCTCCTCGCTGGGTGCTCATAGCCATTCCTGGAAGCAGGGCGCTGAGCTCGGTGGGCTCTTCCGGGTCTGTTTTCATGTGTGGAATGAGCAGCACTTCCCTTTCTGTCTGATTCAGGTGACCTTCCTCAACGAGACAACCGGAGAGTACTTGTTCCACATGGTGACTTTCAAGGTGATGGCTTCGGGACCCATCGGCACTGTCGAAATGAGCACCACCGTTCGGCAGAGAGTGTCCTCCACCGTCAAGGTGGACAACCCTCTGCCTGTCCCGGTGACGTTTGCCATCAACTGCAAAGTGCCGGGCTTCAGCGTTCCACAGCACTTTACTGTTCCTGCACAGTCAAAGGTAGGAGCAAAGCTCCTCCGGCTCACTCTGCTCTCCCTACTCGTGGCCGGAGGGGGGGCTCTTGGAGGGTGATGCCTGAAAGGGGCCATGTGGGGCCTCTTTCCGTGGTGGCAGCTCCCTGCCGATGATGTAGAGAGGGAGCAGTGTGCGAGAATATCCCCAGTGGGAATCATCCTGCGCTGGTGCAGTCTGCCCTGCTGGCCCCTGTAACACGCCGCCACTGGGCGTCACGTGGCAGGTCCTTGTGCCATGTGCCCCTCATTTAATGTGTTGCTTCCAGGTGTGAGTGGCTGCAGGACAAGCCTGATCCCACGGCCAGGTTGTCTGCAGCCTGCATTGACAGGAGGTGGTGTGTGCCCTGGGGGAGCACAGGGGCTTTTTAGGGTGGGCAGCTTCTGGCATCATGCTGGAGGGCTCTGAGCTGTTGGGATCTGTCCCTGAGTGAACCGTCCCCCAGAAGGAGCAAGGCTGTGCCCGAGAGAGAGGGAGTCAGAGCGGGGAAGGCAGCCCAGCCTTCAAGCGCTGCCTGAGCAGAGCAGGGACCAGCTGCCCCCTTCTCAGGCACACGTGTTCCCTGCCTGTGCCTGACGCCGTGGCTTTTTCCTTCCTTCCTCCCAGGCGGATCTTGTCTTGGAGTATCAGCCCCTGAAAACGGGTGAGAGCACCGGGCACCTGGTGCTCCAGAGCAGCGACTTGGGCTCTCTGTCTTACAACCTGCAGCTGAAAGCCACCTCGAGCAGGCCAGAGAAGCCCGTGTATTTCCGCACCACGCTGGGCTCCCGTCAGACCATCACCACCAAAATCCGGAATTTTGCCCAGCAGGAGACCGAGTACCTCCTACAGGTGAGCCCGGGCTGCCGGGGCTCTGGCTGGGAGGCAGCTCCTCTGGCCAGCACCAGCCCTCTCCACCAAGGGGTCCGAGTGCCTCTGGCGTGGCCTGGCAGAGCCAGGGTGGCCATGTGAGCCCAGGGGCCTTCCCACTAGTGTGGGCTTGTCCTCCCTTGCGGGCCCGTGTCTGCTGCCCTGGTTGGAGCTGCTTTTGCAGGCCCCGTGGTGCCTGGGCTTGCTTCCCGCTTGCAGCCCAGGTCTGGCAGTCTTGGGGCTTGGGTGCAGGGTTGTCCCTGCTGGGCACGTTTGCACACTTCTCGTGCCCGTTCACCGCAGGCACTCACCAGGGCTATGGTCTGGGTGGGACGGGCCAGGGGACCATCGTGTTCTTCCCGAGGCGCTGGCTCTGCTGTTGTGACCAACCCCCCATGGTCTCTTGTCTCCTCTGCGCAGACCGACTGTGCCGACTTCCAGACGGCAAAATCCATCAGTGCGGCACCCGCCAGCGCTGGGGGCTCGGAGCTGAACGTGGAAGTGACCTTTGAGCCCTGCCACCTGGGCAAAGCCAAGGCCACGCTGCAGCTCAGCTCTGCACTGGGCGGGCAGTACTGCATCCCACTCATCGGCCTTGCGCTGCCCCCTGAACCCCAGGGCCCCTTCCTCATCCCAGCCGGCGGCACCACCTCCATCTCCTTCAGGAACGTCTTCCCGAGGGCCACGGCGTTCCAGTATGCCGTAAAGCACCCGGCCTTCAGCGTCAGGGCCCCGGAGATGCTGCGCGCCAAGAGCAGCACCACCATCACCGTCTCCTTCACGGGCGGCCCCGCTCCTGTCACCAGCAGGCTGGTGGTCTCTTGCCCTGGCGGCTCCTGGATCTACCACCTCCGGGGCCTGCCCTCCACCCGCAAGTGACCAGTTGCCCCTGGCCCTACCCCCAACGTTTGTGCTCTCTGGAGCCAATAAATTTCATTTAGCATCCTCCCACACGACGTCCTTGTCTCTAAACGGGAGAGGCATGAATTTGCTGGATGCACAGCCGGTGGACAAGGAATTGGCTGGATGACTGCACACAGAGAGTCGCGGTCAATGGCTCAATGTGTAAACGGAGACCAGTGACGAATGGTGTCCGTCAGGGGTCGGTGTTGGGGCAGACCCTGTTCAACATCTTTGTCGCTGACACAGACAGTGGGATCGAGCACCCTCAGCAAGCTTGCAGACGACACCAAGCTGTGTGGTGCAGCCGGCGCGCTGGAGGGAAGGGATGGCATCCAGAGGGACCTGCACATGCTGGAGAGGTGGCCAGCCTCATGAAGTTCAGCAAAGCCGAGTGCAGGCTCCTGCCCCTGGGTCAGGGCAATCCCAGGCACAGCTGCAGGCTGCGCAGAGAAGTGATTCAGAGCAGCGTGAGGAGAAGGACCTGGGGGTTGGAACACGAGGCGCTTCAGCGTGCGCTTGAGCCCGGAAACCCCCTGTGTCCTGGGCTGTATCACCAAGAGCATGACCAGCAGGTCAAGGGAGGTGATCCTGCTCCTCTGCTCTCATGAGACCCCCACTGGGAGCACAGTGTACAGTTCTGGTGTCCTCAACAGAAGGACATAGAGCTGTTGGAGCAAATCCAGAGGAGGGCAACGAGGATGCTAAGGGGGATGGAGCAGCTCCTGCGCAAAGACAGGCTGAGAAAGCTGGGGCTGTTCAGCGTGGAGAAGGGAAGGCGGGGTGGAGACCTCATAGCAGCCTTCCAGTATCTGAAGGGGGCCTACCAGCATGCTGGGGAGGGACTCTTGATCAGGGACTGTATCAAGAGGACAAGGGGTGACGGGCTTAAAGTGAAACAGAGGAAGTTCAGGTTAGCTAGAAGGAAGAAATTCTTCACTGTGCGGGTGGTGGGGCACTGGCACAGGTTGCCCAAAGCAGTGGTGAATGCTCCATCCCTGGCAGTGTTCAAGGCCAGGTTGGATGGGGCTTGAGCACCATGGTCTTGTGTGAGGTGTCCCTGCCTGTGACAGGGTGTTGGAACTAGGGGATCTTAAGGTCCTTTCCAATCCAAACCGTTCTGCGATTCTGTTATTCTCTAAGATTCTTTGGGGAAGCACGGTTAAGACTTCAGTCGGTTCCACTTAAAGGTAAAAATTTGAGAATGAAGACCTTAGGCCCAGTGTAGGAGAGGATCTGGTTCAAGACCGTCTTAAGAACCTGAACGTGCACAAGTCCATGGAACCTGATGGAATCCATCCGCGGGTCCTGAAGGAGCTGGTGAATGACGTTGCTAAGCTACTGGCCATCATATTTGAAAAATAATGGCAGCCAGGTGAAGTTCCCGACGACTGGAAAACGGGAAATATAACCCCCATTTTCAAGAAGGGGAAAATGGAAGACGCGGGGAATTACAGAGCAGTGAGTCTCACCTCTGTGCCTGGTAAAATCGTGGAGCACATTCTCCTGGACAGCATGCTAAGGCACATGAAAAACAACAAGGTGCTTGGTGACAGCCAGCATGGCTTCACTAAGGGGAAATCCTGCCTGATCAATGTGGTGGCCTTCTATGATGGGGCTACAGAATTGATGGACAAGGGTAAAGCAGTTGATGTCATCTACCTGGACTTGTGCAAAGCGTTTGACACTGTCCCACACGACATCCTTCTCTCTGAATTGGAGAGATACCAATTTGATGGATGGACCACTCGGTGGATAAAGAACTGGCTGGACGGCCGCACGCAAAGAGTTGTGCTCAATGGCTCGATGTCCGGCTGGAGACCGGTAACGAGTGGTGTCCCTCAGGGAGCGGTGTTGGGACCGGTCTTACTCAACATCTTTGTCGCTGAAATGGACAATGGGCTTGAGTGCGCCCTCAGCAAGTTTGCCAGTGACACCAAGCTGTGTGGTCCGGTTGATATGCTGGAGGGAAGGGATGCCATCCAGAGGGACCTTGACACGCTTGTAAGGTGGGCTGATGCCAACCTTATGAAGTTCAACCATGACAAGTGCAAGGTCCTACACCTGGGTTGGAGCAATCCCAGGCACAGCTACAGGTTAGGCAAAGAAGAGATTCAGAGCGGCCCTGCAGAGAAGGACTTGGGGGTGCTGGTCGATGAAAAAATGAACATGAGCCGGCAGTGTGCGCTCGCAGCCCAGAAAGCCAACCGTATCCTGGGCTGCATCAAAAGGAGCGAGACCAGCAGGTCGAAAGAGGTGATCCTGCCCCTCTACTCTGCTCTTGTGAGACCTCACCTGGAGTATTGTGTGCAGTTCTGGTGTCCTCAACATAAAGAGGACATGGAACTGCTGGAACAAGTCCAGAGGAGGGCCACGAGGATGATCAGGGGACTGGAGCGCCTCCCGTATGAAGATAGGCTGAGCAAGTTGGCGCTGTTCAGCGTGGAGAAGAGAAGGCTGCGTGGGGACCTAATAGCAGCCTTCCAGTACCTGAAGGGGGCCTATAGGGATGCTGGGGAGGGACTCTTCATCAGGGACTGTAGTGACAGCACAAGGGGTAAGGGGTTAAAACTTAAACAGGGGAAGTTTAGATTGGATCTAAGGAGGAAATTCTTTCCTGTTAGGGTGGTGAGACACTGGAATGGGTTGCCCAGGGAGGTTGTGAGTGCTCGATCCCTGGCGGTGTTCGAGGCCAGGTTGGATGAAGCCTTGCGTGGGATGGTTTAGTGTGAGGTGTCCCTGGCCATGGCAGGGGGGTTGGAACTAGATGATCTTGAGGTCCTTTCCAACCCTAACTATTCTATGATTCTATGATTCTATGACCCTGGAAGGGAGCTTGGGCTGTCTCGGCGTTGGCTGGCAGTTGAAGGTTATGAAGGAAATAGCAGGAAGCTCTACTAGTGGGCTCCTATTAATGATGTCAGCTGTGGTAGAGCTTTTGTAAGGGGTTTCCTTTAGTTAGAGAGCTTCTGCCTTGGTGCCTTCAGCACACAGGGTGTCACGCCTGAGGTGTCTTTGCCTGAGCTCTCCAGTTTCCAGCTGGATTCATGGCTGGACATGGTGCGGGACATGTTTTGGAGTGTTTCCAGAGGCTGGCTGCCTGGAGAGCCAGTTAGCACTCGGGGCTCATATCCTCCCTGCCTGTGTTGTAAAGGCCCAGATGATGAGTGTTGGTTTCAAAGTGAGGGCTCCACGTTCCCCGCCAGGCAGGTGTGAGGATTTGCTTTGCCTGTGGCCCCGAGTCTCATGGGAAGCTTTTGTTTCTGGCAAACGCTGTGCTGCAAACGTGTGAAGCTCCTGGCAGCTGAGATGCCCCGGGCAGTTGGGTGGCCTTGTGTGGTGCGTGTGCCCGTGTGCGCAGGCTTAATGGGTACAAAGTCATCGACGGGCGCTCACCAGGGACAGCAACAGGGGTCACCCCAAAGGCAGGCTGGCCATGGCCCTGGTGTGGCGGGGCTCCTCGTGGGCCAGCAAAGTAGGAATTAAATGGTTGCTTTGTAGTCAGTGCGGAAGCTTTTTTCTTTCCTGCTGAAGCAGAGAAATTCTTGGCTCATCTGCGGTGTCTCAAGCAATTTATGTGTCGCTCACGGAGCGTGACCAAATGCTGCTGTAAGGTGCACTTTAGCCCTGGTGCAGGGCTTCACTGCGGGGGAGACATTGAAGGCGTAGGGGGGCTGCAGGGATCCGCAAGGCTGTAGCTTTAGCAAGGCCCTGCGGTGGCCGTGGAAGCCACGTGTGGCCCTCGCCTATTGTGACGTACAGGGGAGCTGCTGCTGTTAAAGGCGAGCAGCAGCCGTGGCCCAGTGAGAGCAGGAGTTGCTGAGCCGCTGAGGCAGGAGCAGGCTTGAGCTACTGTCAGGCTCTGAGCTCTGCTTCCTCGAGGCGCTGGTGAAACCCTGCCCTAGCTGGCAAAGCCAGAGCGTTGAGGAGAGGGGCTGGGCAGCGCAGGTGCCAGCCCTGTCCTTTGCTGCCCAGGTTCCCCTGGCTGTTGGCAGCCCAGCAGCAGTTAGCTGCTGTGCTGGTGGGCAAGAGCCACACCGAGGCGTCCCTGGGCGGCTCCTGTCCCTGCAGCTGCCCACAGCTGCCGAGCAGCGCGAGGGCATTCAGGAGCCAAGGCTGGGCCCCGCACGGAGGAATCCTCCAGGAGAAGCGTGAATCACCCGTGCTCAGGTAGCGTCTGGCCCTGGGCAGGGAGGAGGCAGCTCCGCTGGCAGCAGGGATGGGGCAGTTGTGTGATAGCCGGCAGGATTTAAACATCCCTGGGCTAAGAGCAGGGCTGGGCAGGTAGAAGGGCTTGAACGGGCTCTGAAATTGCCGTGCAACTTGCAGGGAGGGTAGAGACTTGGAGCTAGGCTGTAGGTCCTGCAGCAAAGGGAGCCTTGGCTGTCTGAGGTGGGGAGCAGGGAGCCGTGGGGTGGTGGGCTGGAGGGGTGCTGTGTCCTGGTGGCTGGTTTGTCCTGCCCCTGCAGGGAGATGTGCCCGATTGCTCCGTTGTGCTCCTTTCCTGCTCCTCTGGGAGGCTGGTCCCTGCAGGCTCTGGGGCTGTGGAAGAGCCTTGCTCCAGGGCGCGGGGGGAAGCTGCTGGGCTGGCTGGGCTGTGGAGGTTGGAAGCCCTCTGGAAATAAGCGTTGTGGGGGCGACGACAGGGTTCGTTTCAAGTGAAGTGAAATCACAGCTTGGAGAATTGGAACGAATAAGGCAGTTATTCTTAAGACCCGGTAAGAAACCACTGAAACCCAGCTTAATGCTGGATCATCCCCATTAGGTTTCTCCCTTGAAAAGGAGTTATTTCCAGCTCTAAATCCCAGCTCTTGCTGCAGCAGGTCCTCCTGTCCGTAGGGCAGTGCAGAGCTCTGGAGTTTCTTGCAAGGACAAAAGGAAACGGTAGCCTTGTTTCCTGAAGCCGTGGAGGGCCCGGCACCACAAACACGTGCAGTGCTGTCGCTGCCTTGGCAGTAAAGGAATGAAGTGATTGCCTTGCTTGCAGGGTGTGGGGAGCAGTCGAGGGGCAGGGAATGGCCATCTTTGCCTAGATGCTGTCTTGCTGTGTCCAGCAAGTGCACACAGCAGAGGTGATGTGGAGCACAGGGAAGCAGGAGGGAATATCATCCTGGATTTTACGTAGCTCTGAGCTAATTGCTCATGTGCCTTCGATGGTTTCCTGCTTTTTTCCTGCTGTGGCAGCCTGGAGTGCCTGTAGGGAGCCTGGAGTTTGGGTGTTAACAAGCGAAAATGAGGGCGTCCTTCTGCATGGAGAAATGCTCTTGGGCAGTGGGGTGATTTCCTGCCTGGAAGGAGCCGTTTTTGCCAGATAATCTTTGTAACGTGAGCCAGGCAAAGTAGCCTTGAGAAAGTATAGTTCTTAATCAGAGTCTTGAACTCTGTGCTGAGTTAGTTAGAAACATCATCAGGCTCCTTGCAGAGAGGGTGAGAAGTGCCAGTAGCGCCTGGTGCGTCTGTGTGGCTCGTGGGACTGCCCCCAGAGCAAAAGGCTGTTTTGGCTCAGGGTCTGTTTGTTGTGGGGTTTTACGTCTATGAATGGAGCCTAAATATGGTCTAATCATGAGTGAGGGTGGGGAGGCCCTGTGTTCTCCGCTTAGGAAGGATGCCAGAGGCTGGAGACACAGCTGTGTCCTTTGGGTGTGCCAGGAATGGCGAGGCCCTGGCACAGGTTGCCCAGAGAAGCTGTGGCTGCCCCATCCCCGGCAGTGTTCAAGGCCAGGTTGGACGGGGCTTGGAGCAACCTGCCCTAGTGGAAGGTGTCCCTGCCCGTGGCAGGGGGTTGGAACTGGGTGAGTTTTAAGGGCCCTTCCCTGAGGTTGCGGGGTTCCAGGGTTCCATGGGTCCAGGGTTTTAAGGTTCTGGGGTTGTGGATTGTCCAACTGTTGCTTCTTCCAGGCGACCTCTGCGACATGGCCAGTGGCAAGACCCCCCGGCCCATGAGGTCCTCCAGAAGGGCGGATGGATTCCAGAGCAGAGTGGTAGCATCTCGTAATCCGAAGCTGGTCAGAGAGGCAGAAGAGTCTCTCACCACCAGGCAGAGGCTGGCCAGCCCTCGGGAGATGAGGCGGCCCCGGGCTACCCAGCTTCGGGACATGGGTGAAGTCTCCCATCAAAAGGTAGCCTTTCCCTGCTCTTCTCCTTGCCGTTTGATGTGACATTTGAAGAGGGCACGTGCTTGTGGCAGCCTTGCCTCCAGCTTACCCAAGCAGCTTGGTGATGAGGTCCTGTTGTCATTTCCAACTGGTGGTGGTGGAGTTCTTTGTGCTGGGGGAAAGGCAAAAAACACATTTCTCCAATGAGCCATTGAAGTTCCTGGTCTGCACAAAGGCGGTGGAACCTCTGCTGCAGTGGGTGGGTTTTGCTGGGCAGAGAAGAGTGGATGCGCTTTGCCTGGATCAGTGTTCTCTTAGATGGATGTTCAAAGCTGCTTTTCTTGCAGGACTGCTCAGTCTAACACACAGTCCAGGTGGGTGGATGACTGAGGTAGGCTGTTGAGCAGAAAGCTGCCAGCAAGAGACCTGATGTAGCACATCGGTTACGGGTTGCCCCAGGCAGCACAGGAGGTGGGAACACGTAAGACGGGCGCCCAAATAACTGGCAGTGCTACAGCTACTGGGCTCGGCCTGAGCGTGGCTTTTGTGGAGAAGCGGGAGAGCTGCCTGTGTCTCTCGAGTGACAACAGTGCAGCTGGGAGAGGGGAGAGCAAGCAGGGAGGAATTATCTCCAAGTACTGCCTCTGCTGGGTCAGCGTTTGGTCTTTGCGTGCATTTTTCAGAGCTGCTTCTGCAGCGGTATTCAAGAAATGAGCAGTAAGAGAATAGAGTGAAGCATCAACTTAAAGCTCGTGGGGAAAGGGGATACGAATTGCAGTCTAGCTCAAGTTGCCCCGTAATGCTGAGACTTCAGCTGAAACTTCATCCCCATCCAGCATTCACCTCATTTGTCTGTTTCCCACCTGCCCTGTTTCTTTCTTGTTGGCCTTTCCTCCCTGGTACTGGTGTCTTCTGACTGGTTTCTCGGGTCTGCATCAAAAAACCAAAAAGATATTTGGGATGCGTGGGACTCAGTCTCGCTGTCTCAGAGGGAAGTTCACCTGCAAATTGTTTCCTGTGGAGGCTCCTGGAAACTCCTGGGTTTTGCTTGCTCCCTGAGTGCTCGTGACTGTTCCAGCAAGCGTCTGGAGCTGAGGGAGCCCCTTAGCAGAGGGCTCTGCTGGAGGTGGGCGCTGCTTTGCCTTTTGGAGAAGGCAACCTGGAGAAAGAGCCTGCAAAAGAGCTTCTTAGCTTGAGGCTGCTCAACGTGGTCCAGAAACGTTTTGTGAGCTGAGAGCGGAGGTGGGTGGGCTCCCATCTCCTAGTGTGAGCTGGGCAGATGCACTCACCAAGAGACTGTGTTTACTGGAGATCAGTGTGGGATCTTCATTCGTTAATCTTTCTCCCAGCAGCTGAAGCTCTCTCTGCTCTGTCTTGCATCTGCAGTTCTCAGCAGTTGGCCTGGACCAGAGGTTGTTCCAGCCGTTCCCATCCGAGGTGGTGTTTGAGAACTACGTTCCCCGCCAGTTCTACATAGCGGCGCTAGCTCTGAGGAACATCGACAGGGTAAGTGCTGGGCTGTGGAGGCTGAGCACTGGGCTGGAGGAGGAGAGCAGTGGAATTCACGTGGTGTGCAGCAGAGCAAGTTACCTGCTGCAGCGCAGCGCATCCAGAATAAAATGTCTCAGCAGCGTGATTCTGCAAGATGGGGGAAATGTTGCCATGCTGGGGATTGTGCCGCTGGTTTTGGCCGCGCACTGGTGGTAACTAAGCCAAAGGAGCTTTTTGAGCCAGCATGCTTCCCCTTGAAAGCCCTGGACTGATGGGAATGTCGAGGGCTGGGCAGTGCTTGCCTGCTGTCATGCTTTACCGCGAGTGTGCACCATGTCCCGGTGGCTCCTTGGTGAATCTTGGTTTCTGGCAGGGCATGTTTCCCTCTCTCAGCCTGTTGAGCCCCCTGTGTGCAACTCCGTGTCAAAGCACAGGGCTTGAGTTTTCTCCACTTTGTGCTGGAGTAAGTTGTAACTCCTGGCATTAGCACTCCAGGCTGGGTGTTTTGGAAGAGCAGGAGAAACAGGCTGGCTTAGCAGCAGCAGTTAAAGGGCTGGACTTGAGGTGCCACTTGAGTGTCCTGCTAAGCTTAGTTCGGTTCTGCTCAGGTGTTTCTAAGCCAGCGTGGCTGTGCGTTCTCTTTGGAGAATCCCAGCACAGGCAGGGTAATGTGCTCCTGAAGGTCTCCAACTTGAACGGGAAAGATTGTGATCCTGTTGAGATTTCCTACGAAAAATGAGCAGGGAGAAGTTGAGAAGTGGCAGCAATTTTGTTCTGCTCTGCTGTAGAGGGGGAAATGGAGACCTTTTGAATTTCAGCTGGGGAAACGTTTGCTCCAGTGAGGCATGTGCCAAGAGCAAGCTGGTGGGAAAAGACAGGAGGGAGGAAAGGGGCTGAGTTCAATGTCCTGTCGCGGAGCGCTTTCTTCCGCACAGGGATTCTCTTGGTACGTAAGAGGAAGTGTGCTGGAAGCAGAGAAAGGTGAGAAACAGGCGTAATTCAGGATCCGGTTGTGTAAGAAAGAGCAAGACGTGTGTGTGAGAGGAGGGCACAGCGGGGAGCTGGGGGGGAGGTGGAAGTGTGCAGGTGAATTAACGCCCTCCTCAAATCTCCCTGTTGGGAGAAACAAAGGAGGGGACAAAAGGAGTGACACCGTCAGGGCTTAATGTAGCGGGAGGAACAGCAAGAGAAGTCAAAGTATCTCCTGAGATAACGGGTTTTACAGGGACGTGGTAGAGCATGGAAGACCCTTTGGCAAGGAAGGATGAAGGTATGGTCCCTCAGTTACTCCCAGAGAGTACTGTGTCATTCCTGGTGTAGCTTGGGCATACTGGGAAGTTGCAATGTGGGTACCTATGCCCAAGGGACACCACTGGTGTGGTTCACAGTGACTTTGGGCAATCTTTGCTGCAGGTGTGCCCTTTGCTTATTAAAATGGGCCTCAGTTTCTCTTTTCCTACTGCTCTGCTTCGTTCCCACTGTGCCTTTTGGCTTCAGCTGCTCCCTCATCCGTGCAGCTCCTCAGAATGTTTGCCTTTGCCAAGTACCAGCAAAGAGGCAAACAGTGAATTTGCTCTATTCGTGCTTCCCAAGTGGAAAACAACACCTGCATTGATGTTGGTGCCATTCCCAATAAAACGTAAGAGACTGGTAACAGCTGCAGCTTGGGATTTCTATGCCCTGTGAAGGGGAGGCAGTGTGTGAACTGTTGATTTTACCCAAAATGAATCAGTTGTGAAGCTGGTACAACCTCAGGCGTCAGAGAGCCCTGGTGTAAAAGGCAGATGAGCTCTAAGGAAAACCCTTGGCATATTTAAATGCACAAAGATAGAGATGCTAATCCGAAGAGAGTTCATTATGTTCTAATTTTGCTGGGTTTTGGTCATGTCCTGGAGAAAAGGAACATTGTGCTCTGTCTCACGAGTTTCCCACATTCCTCGGAATCCTACTGATGTATCCTGCGTGGTAGCTGAGGTTGTCTGCTCCCTAAAACTGCAGCTAGCAGCAATGTGTAATAGAGGCAAAGTGCAATCGAGCCCAATAGGTGCTCTGTATTCACTCCGATACGGAAGTGCTGCACTCTGTGCTTACTGCTCTTGCCTACTTGCTGTCGAATTGCTTTCCTGTCTTCAGGCTGCTCCTCAGCACCCTCAGAGGCATCCTGGGTGGCTCTTGCTGAAGATCTTTGCCACCTGGGCTCACGTGCCAAGGGACTTGGCGACCAGAACGTGTGGCTGCAGTGGGAAATGGGCTCCTGGAGCTTGCTGCCCCAGGGCATTGGTGGGAGCAAAGGGTGTTTAGAGCGTCCAGGGCTGCCTTGGCCATGGGTCACCAGGCTTGGGTCAGGGGTGCAGAATGAGCCTCCATTTTTTCCAAGGCTCGTCGTGTTCATCAGTGGAGCTGCCTGTCATTCAAAGTCTCCTTGTTATGCTTTCTGAGATGAGATTGGGTGCTGGGGCGTTGCTGCCTGTGTGCTAGAGAATGTCTGTTTGCTGTCTCCGTGCCTGTGGTATCCATCGTAGAGGCACGTTGGGTGTTCTCATCTCTGCACCAGCCTTTCCTTGTATTACGGATCTCCCTTGCTGCTTTGCAGCCCCCTTTAAATTCTCTTAGCCATCTGCTTCTTCCTGGGGTTGTTCTTTTGTCTTCCTGCGCTCGTCCTTTTGCTCTTGAGGTAAGCTTTTATTCTCAGGAAGCCCAGAGTGTCTGTGGTCTGCTTCTCTTGCTGGTCCACCGCCATGACTAGCACCGCAGCTTGACCACCCCGCTCCACCCTGGTGTGTCAGAAGTGACTTCCTTCCCTCCCCGTGTAACGCACGCTGGTTTGCCTTCAGATGATACATTCCCCCTCCAGAGGTATGACTGCATGGATGTGTGCAGGCAGAAGCAAGCATGTTCTTTGGGCTTGTTGAATACGCAGGTGGCTTGAGGTACTGCATCTCCTTCCTGCTGCCTTCAGAGCAGGGCGTGTTGTTCCTACTGTCTCTGTGCTGCAGCTGTGTAGCTCAGCAGAAGGGATTCAAGTCCACTCTCGTGTGTTACGTGCGTGTAGCTTCAGAGCTAAAAGTGTTTTGGAAAGGTGGTAAGGAAGGATGTCACATGGCCTGTCCTGGTCCCTTCTCATGTTTCCACAAGCGACAAAATCCTACTTGTGTCTTCCCTGCAGGTTCCTCGTCTGCTGAACGTCATCCTGGGGAACTCTCCTTACTTCGAGTTGATCAGCCCGAGTAATGAGGACTATAAGGTAGCACCGGGCATGTCTTCAACCTACCGCATCCTTTTCAGACCTGATGAGGACAAGGTGAGAGTGGAGGTCCCGAGAGATGGCGCCTTGAGGGGAAGGTGAACCTGCAGGGCTGGGTTCCAAAGCAGGCGCGTGGTGTGGGTTTTGAAGAAGTGGCCTGCGTTCAGTGGAGTTGCATTGGATCTAGACCTGGGGGAGACTCTTTCCTGGGGGTGAAGGTTGTGCTCCCATAGGCTGGAGGCTCTTGCCTGTTTCAGGCTGTTTTCCCCTTCAGTGGTGGAATATTTAACGTAACGTCTGTTGGCTTCAGGGCTGAGAGTCTGCTGCCTGTGCATGGCCTTTTCCTCATCTTCTGTTTGCTGCTTAAATGTAGTTCAATACTCTGGCCTACCCTCGGGCAGCATGCCTGTAGAAACTAAAGAGGCATGCTACAGGCATGTAAACTAAACTAAAGACCCATGGTCCCTGGCTGCCCCTGCTTGTGAAATAATCTGTAATGAAAGGCCATGAAGGTAAAAAGTGCATGTACATTACCGAATGCTACTGTGAGAGTCACAGAAACCAGCAGCTCTTCTTCTGCCATGGGCATGGTGCTAAAGGCACTGTGCTGAGATTGTT
This sequence comes from Lathamus discolor, assembly GCF_037157495.1. NCBI lineage: Eukaryota > Metazoa > Chordata > Aves > Psittaciformes > Psittacidae > Lathamus > Lathamus discolor. Next base: position 21,712,791 of record NC_088909.1, on the reverse strand, counting down.
TCTCTCCCTGCAGGATTATTTCGACGAGCTTATCATCATCACAGAGAGGGAGAAGTTCTTTGTGCCTATCCGAGCCATAGGTGCCCGAGCCAGCCTGGACTTCCCTGAGCAGCTGAACTTCTCCGAGTGTCCAGTCAGGTTCAGCACCCAGAAAACTCTGCTGGTGCGCAACGTGGGGAAGCGGGAGGCTTGCTACAGCATCACCACTCTGAGGTAAAGGAGCTCATCCCTTGCGCAAAACGCTGTTGCGTGGTCATGGGCTTGTAAACTGTGAGAAAAAGGAGGCAGAGCATCTGAGGTGCTGGAGATGGGCAGGACACGTGGGGTTTGCCATTGCTTGCAGTGTTTTGAGAAAGCTCTGCAAGCAAGTTTTACACTGCAGTGGTGTCTGCAACGCAGCATCTTGCAGGTCTGATGCTGTTGGGTTGGAAGAGGCAAGGTAGGAAGGCAGCTTGACTGCTGAAGAAGGTGCTGTGTGGCAGAGGACAGTTCGAGGGGCTCAGGTCACGGATCCCAAACACAGCCTCAAGAAACAGGCAAGCAATGAGCTGGTGAGAGGCACCACCACAGTAAATACCCAGTGAAGTCTAGCATCTATTTGCAAGGCGCTTGCCAACTACTCTACTGGGTAATAGAGCGTGTGTTGAGAGCTCCTTGACAAGGGTTTTAAGAGTTCCCGAACTTCGGCAATGAACTATTTCAGTCCCAAGTTGCAATAAAGAAATGGGAAGCATTAGGAAAGTTTTAAGTGAACTACACAAAAAAGCAGAATTCTGAGTAACTGGATTGCACGTGTGCAGAGGTGAAGAGCTGAGAACTGAGAACTGGGTGCAGAGTGTGGGGGGCTGGGGTCGTGTTATACCGCGGGATCTTCTGAGGTCTGGTTCTCTTTCAGCAGGGAGAGTCACCCGCTCTATTTCTGATCCTGGATGTTCTGGTTTTCTTGTACCGACTGTGGTTTGCTTGCTCCTTGCTTGCACAAGTGAGCTGAAGCGAACTAGACTGCAAACTTAACGGAGGGCCCGGGTCTCCCATACAGTCCTGATCTCTCTCTTTGTGTTGCAGCCCTTTCTCTGTGGATCCCTCCATTGGGACTCTTGGCGTTGGAGAAGCGATGGAAGTCACGGTGGAATTCCACCCACCAAAGACCGGTGTTTATACGAGTCCAATGATCGTTCACTATGACACAGGTAAGCGCGTGGTGCACCCTCCGTGTGTCCTTCGAACCAGAGCGGTGTCTGCGCTGTCTGTCATCATCTGGTGGCTTCATTGTCCTGTTGAATCCCTTCTGCAAGGTTCCTTCACGCTGAGTAGAGCAAAGCTCCCCTGCTGGCTGCCAGATATTCCTGTGCTGGAATATTTCAGCCTGTAACAAGGCAGGCAGATCTTCCTGCGCACGGTGCACCGGGGGCGATGGCGAATATTCTGGGTGCTCCATTGCAGAAGAACTCACAGCAGGGAGCCTGACTGAAAAGGAGATGGCTTTTAACGTGCAAGAGAGCTCTCTGAAGAGCCTGCAACCTGTCCCCTAGAGCTCTCCTGACGGGTCATTGCTTTTCATCCCGATCTGTTGTGTTACAGTTCCTGGGAAGGCCTTTGAGGTAGAGACCCTCTTCTTGTGATGTGCTGCATGGGTACAGTTGGTGCTGTGCTGAGAGCTGGGCCATGCTGAGGACTTGTGACCAGGAGGAGCAGTAACTGTGGCAGCGGTAGCCATTAGGGTGCTCTGAGCTTTGCTGTAGCCTGGGAATGATTCTGTAGAAACCGCCTTGTTAGCAACAGTTCTTTAGTGGTGAGGTTTATGAGCAAGCTGCTGCTAGGGCTGGCTGGAGTCAGTAATGTGAGGGCGCAATGATGCCTGAAGGTAGGTCGTGAACACCACCTTGGAGAAACACTTTGAAATGGCTGTGCTGCTGTGCGTGTTGCTCTGGTGCTGGAAGTAAGTCTCCAGCCTTCCAGAGGACACTTACCCTAGTGAAGGGACTCACTTCTCCGGTGGTGAAGTGGTAACAGCAGCACGTTTGACAAGGAAGAATGTGCGGGCAGTGGTGAGGCACCTGGCTGTGACCGTAGCAGGAGCCAAAGAAGGAGTTGGCAGATGGATCCGAGGGCCCAGTAGCAGCCTGTTGAGTGCAGAGCTCAGCACCGAAGCTGCTCTGTAGTTTCCATTGTTGTTTCTGCCCTTCTCCATTTCATTTCAAATGCTCCCGCTTGGGTTCTGAGATCAGAGCTATGCCCAATATTTCAGGACCAGGAGATGAGGATGACACGACACTGGGGGCATCTCCTGCCTGCAGGAGACCCTGGGCAAGGCATGGCTGAGGTGGCGCTCCTCAGCGTCACTGAGTGACTTGGATGTAGAATTCCCTGTGACCTGAGTGGGATGGCAGCCCAAAGGGCACCCGGGCACATCTGAAAAGATACATCTCCACGAACGTCCCCCAAAATAAGGTGCCTAAGGTGGTGCCAGGACATCCTCATGCTGTAGCATGTGCAGCTGTCAGGATATGCTAAGTGTCCTGATCCGGGGAACTGCTTATGCAGCTCAAAACTGCAGCTCTTTCTTCTGTTGCCTGCAGATTGCTCTGTTCCTTGTACTTCCGTCAGCAAGTGAGATGAGGCGAGACTTGCTTTTGCTTTGTTCCAGGTGAAGATGTTCACAAAAGCCTTTGTGGAACAGCCGTAAATGTCAACATCAGGCTTGACAAGAGCTCCTTGACAGTTGAGAAGACTTCTGTCACGCTGTCAAAGCTAAGCTCCCTGGTCATCCACAATCAGAGTGCCATCACGGCCCACTTCCAGTGGAAGCGTTTTGTTGATCAGGAAGAGGAGGAGCGGCAGAAGCTGAGGTTTGTTTGAGAGATTCGTCTCAGAAAGATAGATGCCCCAGGGGAAAACTAACACACGGTCTCAGAGGGCTGTTGGGGCTTTTGAACGGATTAGGGCACGTAAACCCATGCGCAGCGTGGAGCTTAACCCTTGCCATTGCAGTCCCAGCCGTGCTACAGCTGAGGATGATGTTTTGGGGAGAGAAGGTTGAGTGCAATCACTGGATTGCCTGAGAGGGCAAACTCACGTTTGGGAGCGGCAAACTATTGAGTTCAGAGATCCGTGCACTACGGAGGGTCCATGAGGCTGAGGAAGGTGTCAGCACTCGGTACCTGGGACTGCACTGAGCAGTAGCACTGAAGAGCTGCAGGTGGCACAGCTATTGTGATACTCAAGCAGTTTCTTCTTTGATAAGCTGGCAGGCTCCTTTTCCAGTCACAGGCAGGGTAGAGTGCTTGGTTGGCCCAGAAGGTGGAGGCCGTCCTGCCGTAGGCTGGGGAATTGCCTTTCAGTGTCCTGGTTTCTGGCCCAACGAGGTGTTTCTCCCCTTCCTCATAGGCTGGGCAGATGTGGAGGGCTCTGCGGGGAAGGGAGGGCAGCCAGGACTTGGAAGTGCTTTTGGGCTTCAGCAACCTGTGTCGTCGTGGTGGTGAGAGATGGGGCAGGTTCTTCCAAGGGTGTCTCTGGCGAAGCTTTGAAATTGCCATTTCAGGCAGCAGAGAAACACTCACAGCCTGGGGGGATGAACTGGAAATGACACTTTAAAGCTTATGTGACTTGGGCAATCCTTGTGCGACTTTTCAGGCTCAGATGGGTGCAGATATACGGGAGTTAGTCTGAACCCAGAGCTGATCAGGAAACTGCCTTGAACTGCAGCACTTTTCAAGGGCTTTGAGCACATCAAGTTCAGCGTAATTAGGTCAGAAATGCCTCAAAGGCCAGAACTGGTTTTCCACTGTTGTCTGTTTTTAATGACACAGTGTGTGAGTTCTGTGCAAACGCACTGAGTTAAAAGAAAATCTCGTGAGCTTGCCTTGATTCTTCCCTGGACCATTTCTTTAGCATCTCTCCCCACCTGCCTGTCTCGCACTGGACCCTGGGTGATCCTCTGTCCCCTCAGAAGCCACCAGCTTTCCCCAGAGTTCACTTCAACCTGATTTTTTACGTATGAGACTTGCTGTCGTGCCAGTCTCTGTCCTTGACTCTGAGCATGACGCTTGGTTCCTCCTTACTCGTAGTTTTGGGGATGGTCCAAGGCCACCGTCCTGCTGTCAGAGAAGCTTTTGAGACCTCAGAGGAGAGAGGGCCTTTTCCTGAGAGGAGGCAGTGCAGGCGCCTGTGTTGGGATGTGACCCCAAAAGACATGGCCCATTAGAAGGTGTCCCTCCTGCAGCGCTTTTGGGGATGTGATTCTGGCCTGCTGACGGAGCTTGAGTTGAGGGCTGCTCATGCCAGTGTGTGGAAGCCCTCCTCATGCACAGCATGTGCGCGAGGCTCAGTGTGTGTGCAGCAAGTAACGTCCTTGCCTGTTTCCCTTCTCTTTGCGTTTGGATTTAGCTGGGTGATGATCGTTCACACGGCGTTGCCTCGATTTGCTGCACATGGAGCTTTCCCCTGGTCCCCCAGTGCTGTCACCCGCTGGTTCTTCATGGCCAGGGGACTGGAGCGTGAAGGGGGGACAGCAGTGTGCCAGCAAGGAGCAACCGCTCTGCAGCAGTGCTCCCCTTTCATCTCCCGCTTGTGATCTTTAAACACTAGATTGATTTCTGCTGCAGCCGCCGATAAAAGGAGAGGTTAAGTGCATCACAGCTCTGCAGTGGAGGCCAAAACGAGGGAAAAGATGAGGTGGTTCAAGATTCCACGTAGGGTTTGCATTCAGAGATGCTGGTCCTGACTTCTTTACTAGGTGATGCTGGGCAGAGTCCCTTCGTCTCTTGGCACCTCTGTTTTCATGCTCAGAAACCCATTTGTGTCACTGAAGTGATGGGATGCCCAAATCCGTTGCTTTGCTTTGGAAGTGCACCGGGATCCTCTGGTGAAAGGCAGTGCAGATACTGTCTCCTCACCCCTGTGGGTGCAAAAGGGAAGGGGAAAAGTGTGATGCTGGTAACGAGCAGCTGAAAGCCAGTTGCTTCTCCCCTGCCAATGCAGGAGGCTTTTTCTTGAGGGCTGCCAGCTTTAAGAAACCTCTTGTTAGCTCGTCAGTGAGGAGTAAAACTCCTTGCCGTGCTGGGAAGAACGGCAATAATGGGATCCATGTGGGAGCCTGTGTCTCAGGGTCAGCCCTGTGCTGAGCTGCTGCTCTTCCTCGCCGAGTGCTTTGCTGCTCGTGCACTGACACGACAGGCTTTGCAAATCTGCTGCTTATTCAATTATCTGCTTGGTTCGTCTCTCCCATGGCACAGGCTGCAGAGGCAGGAAGAGGACAAGCTGGTTGATGTTCCTACGGAGCACGGGCTGGTCCCCCCTCTCAGAGAACACCCTTCCCTTCCCATCTGCAGCTCCCAGAACCAGGGGACAGAGGTGCAGGGAGGCTCCATGCCTTTCTGCAGTGATATTTTCACCATTGTGCCCATGGTAAGTGATGGCTGAGAACCTCCCTTCCTGCTGCTCCTCCTCCTTCTCATCTCTGAAGGAGGTCCCTTGGCAGATCCCACATCAGCTGCTTGATGTGCCAAGAGAGGAGACATCCGGTTTCTGGTGAGGCTAGGGGCACTTGTTGCAAAAAGCATTTCTGAACAGCGGCAAGAGCCGACCCCAGGCTGGGCTCTGCTGCAAGGGCTGTGAATTAAGGGCACGTCATGAGTGTCCTCACAGTGTTCAGAGGTATCAGTTATTCTCCGTAAGGACACATTCCCACGTAGCGCGCGGGGGTGAAGAAAGGACACTGGTGCACTGTTAGTTCACATACTGACCTGCAGAATGCAATGGTCCTGGGTGGAAAGGAGGCCAAATTGAGCCCAAGCACAGCAATCCCTTCCTAAAACCTGGATTTATACCACATCTGAGTCTCCCTTCCAGTGTCGTCTGTGAGCCTGGACACGAGGCTGGCAGGTTTAAACGGGCTTTTTGAGTTCTACTGCAGATAGGCAGAGAAAACTGCTCACTTTCCTGGTGATGCCAGCAAAAACCCCATGGCCTTCAATCAGCCAGAGCCTGCCTTCTGAATATTTGCATGGTCTTGAGATGAAGAATGGCTGCTGTCTGAGCAGCGCAGCATCCCTTCTCATCTTGGAGTAAACCCTGGAATAATCCCAACCTCTTCTTTCTTTTACAGTGGGTGAAAGTAGTTTATTTTTTCTATTTTGTTTTCCGAGGAAGGGGCTGCTGTTCTCTTCTTGGTTGCTCCTGCAGCCCATGGAAGGCTGAGAGGTGCCTTTCCTTAAACCAGTTGCAGGAAGTGAGAGCCTATAGAAACCAGGGATGCCTCCTGAAATGTGTGGCAGGGCTTCCTGGGACTGTGCACCAGTGCCAGGATCCTCTGCGAGAGCAGCAGAGAGTTGCAGAAACTGGTAGCGTGGCCCAGACTTAAATCCGTGGGCAAGAGCTCAGTCTCTTCTGAGGGGAACAAAATGCCCCTTCCGGGTGCCAGTAAAGGCGAGGGACTTTGGAAGCTGCTGCTTCCAAGCTCTCCTATAAATGCTGTTGACAAGCGTTGCTTGCTCCTTGCTCTTTGCTGATTCTCTAAATAAAGGCTTCCAGGGCTGCAGTGGAAACAAGAATGTGGTGTTTGAAGATAAATGGTTTGCTGTCACTTCTGTTTCAGGAGGGAGATGTCTTGCCCAATTCTTCCCTTGAAATCAGTGTGATCTTTCAGCCCAAAGAAGCCAGAGTCTACCAAGAGACAGTCTACTGTGACATCTCAGGTACAGCTCTTTCCTCCTGCTCCTGTTCCCACAGAGGAGGTAGAAACACTCTTCCAGCCCACTCGGACCTCATGTAGTTCTGGAGGGCTCAACAGGGCAGTGCTGGCACACGCCGCTGTCCCCGTGGTTCCCGGTGGTCTCCTGTCGGAGGCCAGGGCTCAGGATGCCTGGCTCTGCCTTCCTGATCCCAGAAGTGACCAAGCAGTGAAGGAATAAGCTTTCCCGCCATGGCTTTGCCAGCATTTGCAACACAGCTTTAGTGAAGGAGCACCAGGCCCCTGCAGACCAGTTACGTCCAAGATGAGTCTTTGTGGCGTGGCTCTCTCCTCCTTCTCGTGCTGCTCACTTTGTGTGCAGAGTAGGCTGGGATGGCAGTGAGAGCTCATCCAAAATTTGAGGCAGGATTCAGGCACCTTAGGCTGCTTCAGTGGCTGAGAGCAGCCTTCAGACTGAAGATCTTGTGCTCTGTCATCTCTAGCAAATTTAAGGGAAAGGACCCACCTTGGAGTTTAGCTGTAAGCCTTGAGGTCTCGGTTGCCTTTGCACCAAGGGATGTGCACGTTAGCAGTACATTTATGGCTTATGTGATCTGCTCAGTGGGAAGGCTGGTTTTCCATGACTGGAGAGAGTGCCTTCATCGGGGACTGGAGAGATAAGACAAGGGCTGATGGGTTCGAGCTTAAACAGGGGAGATTTAGTTTAGATGTACAGAAGAAATTCTTTCCTGTGAGAGTGGTGAGGCACTGGAAGAGGCTGCCCAAGGAAGTTGCTCCACCCGTGGCAATGTTCAAGTTCAGGCTGGACGGGACTTGAAGCAAGCTGCTCTAGTGGAAGGTGTCCCTGTCCATGGCAAGGGGTTGGAACTGGATGATCTTAAGGTCCTTTCCAACGCAAACCATTCTGTGGTTGTCTGAGACACCGGCCCAGGGGGTTGGTTAGAAATGAGAAAGCAGCCCCAAGGCGTATGTCCTGAGGGACGAGATGGGTCCCGTATCTTCTCCTGGAGCATCTAGAGCTGGTTCCATCCAGCCCAGGGACCGGCAGCAGCACTGAGACAACCTGGAAAGTGCCGGGTAGCAGAGGGAATTGCACTCACAGAGATTTCCCTCCACAGGCTGTGAGACCAGGCTGCCCCTGTGCATCAGCGGGGAAGGCGTCGGGCCCCAGGTCCAACTCAGCTGTGAGCTGAGCATCGGGGAGGTGACTGTTGGCTCAAGCCACAGCTACAGGGTGAGCAGGACGGGGCGCAGGGCATGGGGTGGATCCGGATGGCTCCCGGGCAGCAGCGAGCCTCGTGGAGCTGTGGGATGGGTCTGAATCAACTTGGTGGTGCTGAGCAGGCGCTTGGCACTGCAGGTCAAGTGGAGTGCTCTGTGTCAGGGGAATAAGCCCAGAGTGGCTCTGTTTGTGTGAAGTTATCCCCGCTTTGCATGGAAAAAAACCCCGAGGCAGAACTCGTCCTGTTGTATTTGGCAGCAGCGCTCAGCATCTTCTGCCTTTTACAGATGTTAATTGCTAAACTAGAAAAGAAGTGAGCCTTCTGTAAGCAAAGAGGATTCCTCATGTATTTCCATGTTGCCTTCTCGCTGCTGCTGCAGGTGTTCCTGCTCAACAGAGGAGTTACTGAGACGCCCTTCAGCGTGGTCTCTCCAGAGAGAGCTCTGGGCTCCTGCTTCACCTTTGGCCCCCGGGAGGGCATGCTTTTGCCTTTTGATCATCAGGCCATCTGGATCTCCTTCAATGCCAGTGTCGTGGGGCAGTTCACAGAGGAATTCCAGTTCAATGTGAAGGGATCCCCTGAGCCTCTGACGCTGACTGTGAGGTGAGGAGGGTTCTAGGAGCTTGGCGGCCACATTTGTAGCTCTCTCTGGGTAGTCATCTCCCACCTGCCTCATTTGCTGATGGAGCAGAGAAAGAAAAGGCTTGTCTGAGGTCTTGATCTTGGCTCTCATCCTGGCATCCCCACACTAGGAGCCCACACTAACCTTGACTCCAGTTTGACGCTGACTCCTTGCGACCGCAGCAGCAAATGAAGTGGAATTGTCAGCAAGAGGGAGCCATGGAATAGGTTGGGTTGAACACACCAGTTGCTGTGGTCCTTGATTTTGAGCTGAGAGGCAGAGCTGGCATTGGTTGGCATCAACCATGAAATAAATTAATGGGTGCTGTGCAGCTTCACGTGGTGATTCAGGTGGATGTTGGTGAGTCCTGGATTTTGGAGCCTTCAAGTCTGCTGAATTTAAGGGCAGGTGAGGAGATGCGGTGTGTTCAGGTTCCGTTATGCCTGCAACTACTTGAAAGGAGGATGGAGCCAGGAGGTGGCTGGTCTCTTTTCCCAAGTAACAAGGGAAAGGACAAGAGGAAACGGCCTCAGTGTGTGCAGGGCAGATTTAGACTTGATGTTAGGAACAGTTTCTCCCCGAAAGGGTGGTCAGGCATTAGAAGAGGCTGCCCCGGGCAGTGGTGGAGTCACCATCCCTGGAAGTGTTCCCAAACCGTGTAGACGAGGCCCTTAGTGACATGGATTAGTGGTGGGCTTGGCAGCGCTGGGGTGACAGTTGGACTTGATGATCTTAAAGGTCTTTTCCAGCGTAGATGATTTGACGATTCTGTGTTGGGTGGTTTAAGACGTGTTGCTCTTGGATGGGTCAGCTGGTGCCCTGGTGGTTGGCTGATGTTTTCCTCCAAGATTCAACTGTGCGCTCTGTTGAGCTGTTGCGGCTCTTGTCAAGGGATGTTTGGGGCTCCCCCGGCTTCGTGTCTCAAAGTCCTGCCCCCATAACGATTGCGTGGATCAAGATCTTCTGAGCAAGGTGTTCCTGTACTCCATGGGAAGAGCGGTTCCAGCTAAGAAATGCCAAAGCAGGAAAGCTGTGGCTGGGAAGGGTAGTTACATTGAGTGTGCTTTACTGGGGACACCCCTGTGTCCAACACATTACAGATGGGGAAACTGAGGCACGCAGCCATCACTTGTTTGGTGTCCTTCCTCAGGCCATCCACAACTTGGGGGCATACCCTGCATGACACTGTGCCCCAAGCCCCACAAGCAGCTATGGGCTGCTGACCGCTTTGCTTTGGCTGCCTCCCGTCCACCTGGATGCTGTGCTGAGCATGAGGGTGAGGGCTTGATTTGAAACCCCCTGAGGTTCTCAGGCCGGCTTTTACCCACCGGAACGGTAAGGAAAGCTGAAGGCTTTGCAGTTCTCTTTAACCGAGGCCATGTCTCCTCTGCCTTTGTCCTCACAGTGGCTGTGTCACTGGGCCGGCGTTTCATTTCAATGTATCGTCCCTCCGCTTCGGTGAAGTCTCCTTTGGTGAGTGTGCCCTGGGCTTGGGCTGCAGGGTGGGAGGTCTGAGCCTTACCCAGATGGAGCACTTGTCCAGGACAGCATTGTCACTTGTGTTCCTCCATAGCCACCTTCAGCATGTCAAAACCAGGACTGCCAGCTGCTAGGCAGTATTTTGCCATCATGAGATCAAACAGAACCAGACAGAATGGCACAGAGCCAATTGAATGGTTCAAATAGAACGGAAGGAGTAGAAAGTCAGTGTTCTCTGGTGTCCCTCACAGTCAGTCCAGCCCCAATCTGCCAGTCCTCAGCAACAGAATGACTGTGAAAGTCTTTCTTGTCCGCGGCCAACTGGAGAAGGGAGTTGAAGGCAAGTTGTAGGTGCCCTGGGTGAATTTTGCTGTTGTGAGGCAAGGGCACCATTTACCCACCTGACCGTTAGCGTGAGAAATCAATTAGTGCTGTGAGGCCAACTCGTTGTCAGCTCCCAGGTAACATGGCCAAGCAGTAGCTCCGCATTGGGCGCCCATGTCTTCAGACATGGGCTCCTCCTTCCCCACCAAAAGCCCAGCTCTGCTGACAGAGCTGGCGGCTGTGCACCCAGAGCTTCTCCACTGAGATGCAGATTCTGGTTCTCCACCTCAGTCTCGCAAAGGACTTCTCACTGAGATGGTCTCAAGTTTAAACGTGAACTCAACCCCCCAGATCAGCTGCGATTGTGTCAGTGGCTTCCATTATGGAAAGCAAGTACCAAAGCTGAAGCCATGTCAGCCTTTGTGGGGTAATGAAAGGCGGTGTGCAGCATGGCCGTTTGTCCCCGCTCCTTCGGGAGGGTGAGACACAGGTCCTGCTTGTTCTTGAGCAAGCATCAGGTTTGCCTCCAGTGAAGTGGGCCGTGAGCTGCCACCGGCTCGGTCTCGATTGTCCCAAACCAGGAGATGCACCGAGGTTCCTGTCTGGAGAAACTGCTTCAGAGTGCTCTGCATCATGCTGTGGCTGCCAATTTCATCTTTCCTTTCCTTTCCTGGATCATCTCTTTGATGACAGCATACTGCTTTTATCTCTCGAAAACTGTGGGAGTGTTTGTGGAGTTCACAGGGACTTTTCTGGACTGACTTTTGAGAGTAAATGTTCTGGATGCACCGTCACGGTTGAGAAGGAATTGGTGCTGGTCTGGGGGAGGTGAGAGCTCCTCACAGTTAGAGACACCTGTGTCAGAGTGGCATTTCTGTGTGACAAGCGTAAAAGGGACCGTAATTGACGACGACTTCCCCACAGAGCTTCTCAATCAGCTGTAATTGCCATTGAAAGGAGGCAAACTCCAAGCGCAGTTTTATCACCGCAGGATGTCCACCCCAGGAATCACGGGATAATAAACTCCTGTTGTGTCCTTTTCCCAGGCTTTCCTCGCACCCTGTGCTGCCGCCTCACTAACACTTCCTCGGTGCCCTTCAACTTCAACCTTCGCATTCCTGGGGACGGCTCGGGAGCACCCAGCGTGACCAGTTTTGCTCAGGTGTCAGACAGCACTGGTCCGTCGTGGAGAAAGCGAGCCCCAGGTGCCAAGAAGCCAGCTGAATTTACTATCAGGCCCTCCACAGGGACCATCTGCGCCAAGGGACACTTGGATATCCAGGTACGCGAAGAGTCCAGCCCTGTGTGCTTCAGAGGTGGAGCTGGAGCTTCGGTGGCGTTGAGGGGGCTTTAGCACTGCTGGCTCTGGGCATCCTGCGAGTGAGAGTTGGGCACTAGTGTTGGGCTCTACATCTGCCCTGGCAACGCAAAGCGCATTCGGTAATTCAGGTATTGTCCAAAGACTTCTGTTACTGCCAGAGACTGTGCCCTACACATGAACCAGCAGAAGAATTAAAGGCAAACATCACAGAATCCTAGCCTGTTTTGGGTTGGAAGGGACCTTACAGCTCATCCAGTTCCAGCCCCCTGCCATGGGCAGGGACACCTTCCACCAGACTTGGAAACTGGCAGCGTGTGACAGGATGGACCCAAGTGCTTCCATGGCTTGGGACAGTCGCAGGGATCTTTCAATTGCTCGTGGAGATTTCAGCGTCTCGTGTCTGGCTTTGACCAGAGCCAAGCACTGAGCAGAGAAGACGATCCTTATTTCTGTCCAGTGAGAGCTCAGCTGCCTCTTTCACACAGCTGATGTTTGCCCGGTGCTGCAGCGCCAGGACTGTGTCTGAGAAAGCAGGCTTTTCTCACGTGCGTTGCGCTCCCCCACGACTAGGTGAAAACCCCTGATAGGCCGTTTTAGATCCATCTGGTAGCCAACTGCGCAGTTACACTCCCCAGCAGGACTCACCGCAGTTACTCAGAGCCATGCAGATGCTGTAGCCCCTGCTCTAAGTAACTGCCTGGTTTGGGTTCAGCTTAGAGGTGCTGAGAAGACCCCTGAGCCTGGGGCGATTGTTGCCTTGGAGGCGCTGTCACCTGGGGCTTCACGGAGGAGCTTTCTCTGCTGCTTCTTTGCAGAAGTGCTACCGGGGCGAGCTGCAGATCCAGATTTGCCAGAGCAGCCAACGCCTGCGGGTGCCGGTCCTGGGATGTGGTCTGCAGCCACGGCTGGAGTTGAGCCCCGCAGAGCTCGAGCTGGGACCGCTGCTGCCACAGAGCCGTGGGGAAGAGGGGACGGTGGTGGTGAAGAACCCCTGTGGGGTTTACTCACTGGAGTTTGACCAGCAGCACCTTGCTGAGGAGCAGGTGAGGGGGAAGGTCTGTGCACGCTCCTGGAGATTCCCAGCGCTCCAGCATTCCCAGGCTTGTGCCAGGGAGACGGGGGCAGCGCGCGGGGCAAAGCCCGGCGGCATCCCAGGGTTAGCCGGCTCTGCTGGCAGGCTGTGGAGGGACTTGGATAATCCCTGCCACTGGGGGGAAAGAATATGGGAGGGGATGGCTCGTCTGGGGAGTCTGTTCACGTGGTGAAGGTCCAGAAACTCATGCTGTCTGTGGTTTCTCTTCCCTCTGTGCGCAGCTCCTACGGACACCTAAAGACGACAACAGCCACAACAGCTTGTTGCTGCCTCCGTGTGCCCCGGCTGAGAAGCTGACCGTTGAGGCCCAAGGAAGGGGCATAGAAATGAAGGTGAGATGAAATCTAAATGCTAAAAGTGCAGGTGGCAACCAGCATGGTTTTCTCATTTCCTCATCTCTTCCCCAGCCTACCATGGTTTGTGTTTCTGCCACGAGAGCGGCAGAAAACCTCTTCTCCTTCTTTCCTTTGGCTTGATATCAATCCCTACTGCCTCAGGTTGACGTTGTGCATCCACCAGGAAAGGTGGTGAAGCTAGGAAACATCTGCATTGGGCAGACGGTGAAGAAGATCGTCACCATAGCCAACAAGAGCGCAGGCCCTCTCGCCTTTAAGCTCAGAGTCACATCCACCGTGCCAGAGTTGCAGGAAGCTGGGGTAAGTGCCATTCCTTCTCTGCAGAGCACTTTAGTGTGCCTGCAGGGAGCGATGAGCTGCTGTGGGTGGGAGGTAGTAGCTAATGACAGCTGTGGGCTGCCCTGGCTGCCTGTGCCTGCCCCGTCCTCCCTGCTGGCACTGCTCTGCCAGCAGATGCTTGCAGTGTGAATGCTTCAGCTGAGCTGGGTGCCAGGACTCCCCGAGAGCCACAAGTGAGAAGGCGGCACAATTCCTCTAACCTGTTTTAGACGCATAGGTCAGGATGCAGCCGCGTATTTTAGATCTGGAAAGGCGAGGGAGGTGAATCTTGAAAGAGGGAGGGTTACAGCTCTGTTGGAACTTCCATGAAAGCTTTAGAAGGCAGAGGTGACCTCACCGTGACCAGGTGGACACATGGCAGAAAACACCTTTGGTATTACCTAGGAATGCCTACGAGGGAATGAGTGGGACTGGGTCAGTGTTGGTGCGGACAGAAGAGGAATTGGAAGCCTCTTCCCTGAGTCTGGTGAGGGAGGCTCCGCAGCTGGCTTGCCAGATGAAATAGTCTCCACTCATCTCTTCGGGTAGGTTCTGTGCTTGAAGCCCAGCAAGGAGCTAAAGCTGAAGGCCAGAGGAGACACCTGCAAAGTGGAGGTGACCTTCTCCCCGAAGCGCCGCATGCAGCCGTTCAGCGGGGAAGTGCTGCTGGAGTGCCGCGGGCTGGTGCGCTCCCTGTTTGCGGTGCGGGGCTCCTGCCAGGGCAGCCTCGTGAGCTTGGACCAGGACCAGCTCAGCTTTGGAGCCGTGGTGCGGCAGAGCTACACGTGCCGGCGCGTCGTCATGCGGAACGCGGGCAACACAGGAGTCAGGTAAAGCAGGACCCCCCCGCCTCTCTGAGGGCTGATTGCTTGGATGAGGGTTGTGAGGAGCCGTAGTGTGCCCAGATAGCTCCTCTCTGCTTCTCCATCCCGCTGGAGAGTCGTGCAGCCATGGCCGTGCAGTCAGGCCCTGGCAGTTAGCAAGGGGGTACGAGCAAAAGCTCATTTAGAGATGGGTGCAGTGGGTCCTGCCCAGCCTGAAGCCTTATTGCCAGGTGGCTCAGCATCAGGCCTGAGATGTGGTGGGAAAGCCCACCAGAGACGGAGAGCCTCACGCTGAGACTTACCCTGCCTTCACAGCTCCCCGTGGCTAATCCTTCTTTCCTGTCCTTGTGCTTTCCTTGGCAAGGTTTTTGTGGGACGTGGAGAGCTTCCAGCCGGACTTTTCTATCAGCCCCACAAAGGGTTACATCAGGCCAGGGGTGGATGTCCCCTTCGTTGTGACCTTCCGCCCCTCGAAGCTGAGCCAGGCTGTCCAGTACGAGGGGCTGCGGTGCTTCATCCCGGGCAGCGAGGCGCTCCGCCTTACGCTATCAGGATCCTGCGTGGAGGCCCCTGGCACCAGAGAGGTAACGCAGCAGGGACAGGATGGGCCCCTGGACCCCAGCATTTGCGCCATATCTCTCCCAGGGCAGGAACTGAAGGACACTTGCGAGCGCAGACTCGCTTGTGCCGGGGTATCCCAGAGAGAAAGTGCTGGGCAGGACTGCCAGAGTTCCTGAGCCCTGTCATTGCCTTTCTCCCCTGTTCGAGGTGTTGCTCCTCCAGTGAGCAGCTCGGTTGTCCTGGCTCTGCACTGCAGCACCCGTGCCGTGGGAGCACCCTGCCGGGCTCTCCTGAGACCCTCCCCACAGAGCCACCCCGCTGTATCCCAGCACTGCACTCGCAGCCACACTT
This sequence comes from Lathamus discolor, assembly GCF_037157495.1. NCBI lineage: Eukaryota > Metazoa > Chordata > Aves > Psittaciformes > Psittacidae > Lathamus > Lathamus discolor. The sequence continues at coordinate 21,697,628 of NC_088909.1, read as the reverse complement.
CTCCCCCCTGCCGGACCAAGGGAGGGCATTCAGCAGTAGGAAGGGGCAAGGCATCTGCATCCAGCCCCTGGGAGGGGGTAGCTTGGGAGCAGTTGGCTCTTGCTCCCAAAGAGAGCATGGAGCTCCTCTTCATCCTGCCCATGAAGGAAGGGGCTGTGTGGCTGCAGATCTGTCCTTGCACAGCAGTTTCCTTTCAGGACTCCCCTGAAGTTTCCTTTCACCCAGCATGCGAAAGGCTTGTTCTGCTCCCTTCTTCAAGAACAACCAGCTTGATTTACTCCAAAAGCTGTGGCCAAAGTGTAATTTTTGCATGTGACAAGGAAAAGCTGCTCCCTGTGCTCCAGGTCCTGGTGTAGAGCCAGCGTGAGAAGAGTGGCAAGGATTGTGGGTACGACCCAGCAGCCTCTGTGCTCCTCTGTTACAGACCCTGACTTTCAGCTGCAATGTGCGTGAGAAGCAGAGCCAGACCATCCTCCTGTCGAACCCGAGCAGCGAGGCCTGGACCCTGAAGCCCATTGTTGAGGGGAAATACTGGAAAGGGCCTGAATTTATCCATCTGGAGGCCAGGCAAAAAGAAAAGGCCTACCAGGTCACCTACAGACCCCTAACCATGAGCTGTGGGAACAAGAAGCATCAGGTAGGTGAGCTGTGCCAGCGTGCTGACCCTCGTGGCATGACCCTCGTAGGTCACTCTCCTTTGGGCAGGAGGTTGGCCGAGATGACCTTTGGAGGCCCTGTCCAAGCTGAAGGTGTCCTGTGCTCTCTGTTGGAAGCTGGGTTTTGTGGTGGCTGGGGGCCAGGCACGGGCAAAGGGCAGATGGGAAGTCGGGACTGAGCACCAAACGTGTTGGAGCAGCTAACGTAAAAAGCCAGGCTTTCTGCAGGCCAAGAAATGAAGTTTGTTCTGCGTAGCTCCGGGTCGCCGCTTGTGGCAGCCCAGGGGGCTCAGAGACCCCCATGCTCAGCGCACGGGCTGCACAGGCTCTCCAAGCCCCGGGCACAACCACTTCTGCCAGCAGCACCTGGCTGGTGTCCTTCTGCAGCTTGCAGGGAGCAAGAAGGGCAAAGCTGCCCTGCAGTTTGTCAGTGCCGTCCTGGCCGTGAGCAGGCAGGTGGGAAACGAGAGAGATCTCTTGAGGGTCATGCAGGAGCTTTGGGAGGAGCCCTTCCTGCAGGTCTCAGGCTGGGCACATGGGGGTGACTGGCCCCTCTGCAATGTTTTCTGTGCCAGGCCAGCAACAAGCTCCTAAATCCAAGGGGTCAGTTCAGAAGGGCTCTGTGGTGCTGGAGCTGCCGGGTCCTTGTCGCGCTCCTTGTCCCGCTCCAGCTGGCCTTACAGTGGGCCAGGTCAGAGATTTCTGGCCTCAAGTCTCCAGGGTGCTCAGCAGATCTGTGCCCTTAGGGTCGCACGTGCTCAGCATCTCTTTAACGTACAGCCTGCGTGAGGAGTCTTGCAGCTTTCAGCTGCTGTGGAGGCAGAGGCAGGTGTCTGGGATCCACGGGCACCCAGAATGAGCATGGATATGAGCTTTCCATGGCCCATGTCTGGGGGGCCCCTGTTGTGCCAGCTTACAGGCTGCTCTCTGGTCAGCGCTGTTGGGGCTAAGGCCAGCAGGACTGAGGCAATGGAGCTCATCAGGGACGGCCACCCCCTGCCCACGGCTGTCCCTGCGTGAGCACAGGCTGGCAGGGACATGCCCAAGGTGAGTGGGGCCAGTAAGGGAGTGTTGGGATGTGCAGAGCAGCTCTGCTGCAGGGCCCGTGTTTCCTTGCTTTGCCCAGAGATGATGCCTCTGTGTCCTGTAGCTGTGCCGTGTCCTGTGGGCCACGCACCCGCTCACAAGCAGCTCAGAGCAGGTGCGACGCTGGCGTCTGTCTCCTCCTGCGCGGGACAGGGCTGCAGTCACAGCTCTGCCAGCTGGACGTGCTGAAAGCTGCCTCAGTGAGAGCCTCAGGCATGGGACTGTCCAGGGGTGCTCCAGAGCCGACTTGTCCTATTCGTTGTCTGTAGGGCTCCATCTTCTTCCCCCTGCCGGACGGGACAGGCTTACGCTACCAGCTGGAAGGAACTGCTGAAGCCCCCAGGTGTTCAGGGGCCATTTCCCGGCAGGTTCCGTGCAGGAATTCCCACACGGAGCTCATCCCTGTGTCCAACTGGCTGCAGAGACCACAGAGGTGAGTCCAGCCCAGGGAGTCTGGCCTCATGAGCAATCCCTGCAGCAGCACAAGGCAGGAAGCTTCCAGTGCCTGGAAGCTCCTTCCTGAAAGCTTTTCCCTCTCCTTGGCCGTGTCTGGCCATACCCACGTTCTGCCTGTGCAGAGCCATCCTGGAGGGCTTTCCTCCAAGGGGGGTGAGAGCTGGCGCCCTGTGCCCGAGGCACTGAGGATGAGAGGGGCTGTATTGTACCCCCGCAGGATGGGTATCCTGTGGGAGTCCTTCCTGTTGACCTTCACTGCGTCCTTCTCACCCGCAGGTTCCTGGTGGTTATTGACATGCTCAAACCAGAGAACCTGGAAAGCAGTTCTGTGCTGCAGGGGTGTTCATACATCGACGTGCCGAGCTCTGCGAAGAAGGACTACCAGCTCACCTTCTTCTCCTACAAAGAAGGAGTCTACAGGGCAAAGGTGAGTGAGGACCCTGGTCTGCAGGGCCCTTCAAGGAGCTGTTGGCTCACCGAGAAGCTACACGCCTGTTTTCATACCTCCACGTGCACGGGTCCTATGAAATACCACAGGTGCTTTCTCTGGTCTTGCACTCCTCCTCGCTGGGTGCTCATAGCCATTCCTGGAAGCAGGGCGCTGAGCTCGGTGGGCTCTTCCGGGTCTGTTTTCATGTGTGGAATGAGCAGCACTTCCCTTTCTGTCTGATTCAGGTGACCTTCCTCAACGAGACAACCGGAGAGTACTTGTTCCACATGGTGACTTTCAAGGTGATGGCTTCGGGACCCATCGGCACTGTCGAAATGAGCACCGCCGTTCGGCAGAGAGTGTCCTCCACCGTCAAGGTGGACAACCCTCTGCCTGTCCCGGTGACGTTTGCCATCAACTGCAAAGTGCCGGGCGTCAGCGTTCCACAGCACTTTACTGTTCCTGCACAGTCAAAGGTAGGAGCAAAGCTCCTGCGGCTCACTCTGCTCTCCCTACTCGTGGCCGGAGGGGGGGCTCTTGGAGGGTGATGCCTGAAAGGGGCCATGTGGGGCCTCTTTCCGTGGTGGCAGCTCCCTGCCGATGATGTAGAGAGGGAGCAGTGTGCGAGAATATCCCCAGTGGGAATCATCCTGCGCTGGTGGAGTCTGCCCTGCTGGCCCCTGTAACACGCCGCCACTGGGCGTCACGTGGCAGGTCCTTGTGCCATGTGCCCCTCATTTAATGTGTTGCTTCCAGGTGCGAGTGGCTGCAGGACAAGCCTGATCCCGCGGCCAGGTTGTCTGCAGCCTGCATTGACAGGAGGTGGTGTGTGCCCTGGGGGAGCACAGGGGCTTTTTAGGGTGGGCAGCTTCTGGCATCATGCTGGAGGGCTCTGAGCTGTTGGGATCTGTCCCTGAGTGAACCGTCCCCCAGAAGGAGCAAGGCTGTGCCCGAGAGAGAGGGAGTCAGAGCGGGGAAGGCAGCCCAGCCTTCAAACGCTGCCTGAGCAGAGCAGGGACCAGCTGCCCCCTTCTCAGGCACACGTGTTCCCTGCCTGTGCCTGACGCCGTGGCTTTTTCCTTCCTTCCTCCCAGGCGGATCTTGTCTTGGAGTATCAGCCCCTGAAAACGGGTGAGAGCACCGGGCACCTGGTGCTCCAGAGCAGCGACTTGGGCTCTCTGTCTTACAACCTGCAGCTGAAAGCCACCTCGAGCAGGCCAGAGAAGCCCGTGTATTTCCGCACCACGCTGGGCTCCCGTCAGACCATCACCACCAAAATCCGGAATTTTGCCCAGCAGGAGACCGAGTACCTCCTACAGGTGAGCCCGGGCTGCCGGGGCTCTGGCTGGGAGGCAGCTCCTCTGGCCAGCACCAGCCCTCTCCACCAAGGGGTCCGAGTGCCTCTGGCGTGGCCTGGCAGAGCCAGGGTGGCCATGTGAGCCCAGGGGCCTTCCCACTAGTGTGGGCTTGTCCTCCCTTGCGGGCCCGTGTCTGCTGCCCTGGTTGGAGCTGCTTTTGCAGGCCCCGTGGTGCCTGGGCTTGCTTCCCGCTTGCAGCCCAGGTCTGGCAGTCTTGGGGCTTGGGTGCAGGGTTGTCCCTGCTGGGCACGTTTGCACACTTCTCGTGCCCGTTCACCGCAGGCACTCACCAGGGCTATGGTCTGGGTGGGACGGGCCAGGGCCAGGGGACCATCGTGTTCTTCCCGAGGCGCTGGCTCTGCTGTTGTGACCAACCCCCCATGGTCTCTTGTCTCCTCTGCGTAGACCGACTGTGCCGACTTCCAGACGGCAAAATCCATCAGTGCGGCACCCGCCAGCGCTGGGGGCTCGGAGCTGAACGTGGAAGTGACCTTTGAGCCCTGCCACCTGGGCAAAGCCAAGGCCACGCTGCAGCTCAGCTCTGCACTGGGCGGGCAGTACTGCATCCCACTCATCGGCCTTGCGCTGCCCCCTGAACCCCAGGGCCCCTTCCTCATCCCAGCCGGCGGCACCACCTCCATCTCATTCAGGAACGTCTTCCCGAGGGCCACGGCGTTCCAGTATGCCGTAAAGCACCCAGCCTTCAGCGTCAGGGCCCCGGAGATGCTGCGCGCCAAGAGCAGCACCACCATCACCGTCTCCTTCACGGGCGGCCCCGCTCCTGTCACCAGCAGGCTGGTGGTCTCTTGCCCTGGCGGCTCCTGGATCTACCACCTCCGGGGCCTGCCCTCCACCCGCAAGTGACCAGCTGCCCCTGGCCCTTCCCGCCACGTTCGTGCTCTCTGGAGCCAATAAATTTCATTTAGCATCCTCCCACACGACGTCCTTGTCTCTAAACGGGAGAGGCATGAATTTGCTGGATGCACAGCCGGTAGACAAGGAATTGGCTGGATGACTGCACACAGAGAGTCGCGGTCAATGGCTCAATGTGTAAACGGAGACCAGTGACGAATGGTGTCCGTCAGGGGTCGGTGTTGGGGCAGACCCTGTTCAACATCTTTGTCGCTGACACAGACAGTGGGATCGAGCACCCTCAGCAAGCTTGCAGACGACACCAAGCTGTGTGGTGCAGCCAGCGCGCTGGAGGGAAGGGATGGCATCCAGAGGGACCTGCACATGCTGGAGAGGTGGCCAGCCTCATGAAGTTCAGCAAAGCCGAGTGCAGGCTCCTGCCCCTGGGTCAGGGCAATCCCAGGCACAGCTACAGGCTGCACAGAGAAGTGATTCAGAGCAGCGTGAGGAGAAGGACCTGGGGGTTGGAACATGAGGCGCTTCAGCGTGCGCTTGAGCCCGGAAACCCCCTGTGTCCTGGGCTGTATCACCAAGAGCATGACCAGCAGGTCAAGGGAGGTGATCCTGCTCCTCTGCTCTCATGAGACCCCCACTGGGAGCACAGTGTACAGTTCTGGTGTCCTCAACAGAAGGACCTAGAGCTGTTGGAGCAAATCCAGAGGAGGGCCACGAGGATGCTAAGGGGGATGGAGCAGCTCCTGCACAAAGACAGGCTGAGAAAGCTGGGGCTGTTCAGCGTGGAGAAGGGAAGGCGGGGTGGAGACCTCATAGCAGCCTTCCAGTATCTGAAGGGGGCCTACCAGCATGCTGGGGAGGGACTCTTCATCAGGGACTGTATCAAGAGGACAAGGGGTGATGGGCTTAAAGTGAAACAGAGGAAGTTCAGGTTAGCTAGAAGGAAGAAATTCTTCACTGTGCGGGTGGTGGGGCACTGGCACAGGTTGCCCAAAGCAGTGGTGAATGCTCCATCCCTGGCAGTGTTCAAGGCCAGGTTGGACGGGGCTTGAGCACCATGGTCTTGTGTGAGGTGTCCCTGCCTGTGACAGGGTGTTGGAACTAGGGGATCTTAAGGTCCTTTCCAATCCAAACCGTTCTGCGATTCTGTTATTCTCTAAGATTCTTTGGGAAAGCGCGGTTAAGACTTCAGTCGGTTCCACTTAAAGGTAAAAATTTGAGAATGAAGACCTTAGGCCCAGTGTAGGAGAGGATCTGGTTCAAGACCGTCTTAAGAACCTGAACGTGCACAAGTCCATGGAACCTGATGGAATCCATCCGCGGGTCCTGAAGGAGCTGGTGAATGACGTTGCTAAGCTACTGGCCATCATATTTGAAAAATAATGGCAGCCAGGTGAAGTTCCCGACGACTGGAAAACGGGAAATATAACCCCCATTTTCAAGAAGGGTAAAATGGAAGACGCGGGGAATTACAGAGCAGTGAGTCTCACCTCTGTGCCTGGTAAAATCGTGGAGCACATTCTCCTGGACAGCATGCTAAGGCACATGAAAAACAACAAGGTGCTTGGTGACAGCCAGCATGGCTTCACTAAGGGGAAATCCTGCCTGACCAATGTGGTGGCCTTCTATGATGGGGCTACAGAATTGATGGACAAGGGTAAAGCAGTTGATGTCATCTACCTGGACTTGTGCCAAGCGTTTGACACTGTCCCACACGACATCCTTCTCTCTGAATTGGAGAGATATCAATTTGATGGATGGACCACTCGGTGGATAAAGAACTGGCTGGACGGCCGCACGCAAAGAGTTGTGCTCAATGGCTCGATGTCCGGCTGGAGACCGGTAACGAGTGGTGTCCCTCAGGGAGCGGTGTTGGGACCGGTCTTATTCAACATCTTTGTCGCTGACATGGACAGTGGGCTTGAGTGTGCCCTCAGCAAGTTTGCCAGTGACACCAAGCTGTGTGGTCCGGTTGATATGCTGGAGGGAAGGGATGCCATCCAGAGGGACCTTGACACGCTTGTAAGGTGGGCTGATGCCAACCTTATGAAGTTCAACCATGACAAGTGCAAGGTCCTACACCTGGGTTGGAGCAATCCCAGGCACAGCTACAGGTTGGGCAAAGAAGAGATTCAGAGCGGCCCTGCAGAGAAGGACTTGGGGGTGCTGGTCGATGAAAAAATGAACATGAGCCGGCAGTGTGCGCTCGCAGCCCAGAAAGCCAACCGTATCCTGGGCTGCATCAAAAGGAGCGAGACCAGCAGGTCGAAAGAGGTGATCCTGCCCCTCTACTCTGCTCTTGTGAGACCTCACCTGGAGTATTGTGTGCAGTTCTGGTGTCCTCAACATAAAGAGGACATGGAACTGCTGGAACAAGTCCAGAGGAGGGCCACGAGGATGATCAGGGGACTGGAGCGCCTCCCGTATGAAGATAGGCTGAGCAAGTTGGCGCTGTTCAGCGTGGAGAAGAGAAGGCTGCGTGGGGACCTAATAGCAGCCTTCCAGTACCTGAAGGGGGCCTATAGGGATGCTGGGGAGGGGCTCTTCATCAGGGACTGTAGTGACAGCACAAGGGGTAAGGGGTTAAAACTTAAACAGGGGAAGTTTAGATTGGATGTAAGGAGGAAATTCTTTCCTGTTAGGGTGGTGAGACACTGGAATGGGTTGCCCAGTGAGGCTGTGAGTGCTCGATCCCTGGCGGTGTTCGAGGCCAGGTTGGATGAAGCCTTGCGTGGGATGGTTTAGCGTGAGGTGTCCCTGGCCATGGCAGGGGGGTTGGAACTAGATGATCTTGAGGTCCTTTCCAACCCTAACTATTCTATGATTCTATGATTCTATGACCCTGGAAGGGAGCTTGGGCTGTCTCGGCGTTGGCTGGCAGTTGAAGGTTATGAAGGAAATAGCAGGAAGCTCTACTAGTGGGCTCCTATTAATGATGTCAGCTGTGGTAGAGCTTTTGTAAGGGGTTTCCTTTAGTTAGAGAGCTTCTGCCTTGGTGCCTTCAGCACACAGGGGTGTCACGCCTGAGGTGTCTTTGCCTGAGCTCTCCAGTTTCCAGCTGGATTCGTGGCTGGACATGGTGCGGGACATGTTTTGGAGTGTTTCCAGAGGCTGGCTGCCTGGAGAGCCAGTTAGCACTCGGGGCTCATATCCTCCCTGCCTGTGTTGTAAAGGCCCAGATGATGAGTGTTGGTTTCAAAGTGAGGGCTCCACGTTCCCCGCCAGGCAGGTGTGAGGATTTGCTTTGCCTGTGGCCCCGAGTCTCATGGGAAGCTTTTGCTTCTGGCAAACGCTGTGCTGCAAACGTGTGAAGCTCCTGGCAGCTGAGATGCCCCGGGCAGTTGGGTGGCCTTGTGTGGTGCGTGTGCCCGTGTGCGCAGGCTTAATGGGTACAAAGTCATCGACGGGCGCTCAGCAGGGACAGCAACAGGGGTCACCTCAAAGGCAGGCTGGCCATGGCCCTGGTGTGGCGGGGCTCCTCGTGGGCCAGCAAAGTAGGAATTAAATGGTTGCTTTGTAGTCAGTGCGGAAGCTTTTTTCTTTCCTGCTGAAGCAGAGAAATTCTTGGCTCATCTGCGGTGTCTCCAGCAATTTATGTGTCGCTCACGGAGCGTGACCAAATGCTGCTGTAAGGTGCACTTTAGCCCTGGTGCAGGGCTTCACTGCGGGGGAGACATTGAAGGCGTAGGGGGGCTGCAGGGATCCGCAAGGCTGTAGCTTTAGCAAGGCCCTGCGGTGGCCGTGGAAGCCACGTGTGGCCCTCGCCTATTGTGACGTACAGGGGAGCTGCTGCTGTTAAAGGCGAGCAGCAGCCGTGGCCCAGTGAGAGCAGGAGTTGCTGAGCCGCTGAGGCAGGAGCAGGCTTGAGCTACTGTCAGGCTCTGAGCTCTGCTTCTTCGAGGCGCTGGTGAAACCCTGCCCTAGCTGGTAAAGCCAGAGCGTTGAGGAGAGGGGCTGGGCAGCCCAGGTGCCAGCCCTGTCCTTTGCTGCCCAGGTTCCCCTGGCTGTTGGCAGCCCAGCAGCAGTTAGCTGCTGTGCTGGTGGGCAAGAGCCACACCGAGGCGTCCCTGGGCGGCTCCTGTCCCTGCAGCTGCCCACAGCTGCCGAGCAGCGCGAGGGCATTCAGGAGCCAAGGCTGGGCCCCGCACGGAGGAATCCTCCAGGAGAAGCGTGAATCACCCGTGCTCAGGTAGCGTCTGGCCCTGGGCAGGGAGGAGGCAGCTCCGCTGGCAGCAGGGATGGGGCAGTTGTGTGATAGCCGGCAGGATTTAAACATCCCTGGGCTAAGAGCAGGGCTGGGCAGGTAGAAGGGCTTGAACGGGCTCTGAAATTGCCGTGCAACTTGCAGTGAGGGTAGAGACTTGGAGCTAGGCTGTAGGTCCTGCAGCAAAGGGAGCCTTGGCTGTCTGAGGTGGGGAGCAGGGAGCCGTGGGGTGGTGGGCTGGAGGGGTGCTGTGTCCTGGTGGCTGGTTTGTCCTGCCCCTGCAGGGAGATGTGCCCGATTGCTCCGTTGTGCTCCTTTCCTGCTCCTCTGGGAGGCTGGTCCCTGCAGGCTCTGGGGCTGTGGAAGAGCCTTGCTCCAGGGCGCGGGGGGAAGCTGCTGGGCTGGCTGGGCTGTGGAGGTTGGAAGCCCTCTGGAAATAAGCGTTGTGGGGGCGACGACAGGGTTCGTTTCAAGTGAAGTGAAATCACAGCTTGGAGAATTGGAACGAATAAGGCAGTTATTCTTAAGACCCGGTAAGAAACCACTGAAACCCAGCTTAATGCTGGATCATCCCCATTAGGTTTCTCCCTTGAAAAGGAGTTATTTCCAGCTCTAAATCCCAGCTCTTGCTGCAGCAGGTCCTCCTGTCCGTAGGGCAGTGCAGAGCTCTGGAGTTTCTTGCAAGGACAAAAGGAAACGGTAGCCTTGTTTCCTGAAGCCGTGGAGGGCCCGGCACCACAAACACGTGCAGTGCTGTCGCTGCCTTGGCAGTAAAGGAATGAAGTGATTGCCTTGCTTGCAGGGTGTGGGGAGCAGTCGAGGGGCAGGGAATGGCCATCTTTGCCTAGATGCTGTCTTGCTGTGTCCAGCAAGTGCACACAGCAGAGGTGATGTGGAGCACAGGGAAGCAGGAGGGAATATCATCCTGGATTTTACGTAGCTCTGAGCTAATTGCTCATGTGCCTTCGATGGTTTCCTGCTTTTTTCCTGCTGTGGCAGCCTGGAGTGCCTGTAGGGAGCCTGGAGTTTGGGTGTTAACAAGCGAAAATGAGGGCGTCCTTCTGCATGGAGAAATGCTCTTGGGCAGTGGGGTGATTTCCTGCCTGGAAGGAGCCGTTTTTGCCAGATAATCTTTGTAACGTGAGCCAGGCAAAGTAGCCTTGAGAAAGTATAGTTCTTAATCAGAGTCTTGAACTCTGTGCTGAGTTAGTTAGAAACATCATCAGGCTCCTTGCAGAGAGGGTGAGAAGTGCCAGTAGCGCCTGGTGCGTCTGTGTGGCTCGTGGGACTGCCCCCAGAGCAAAAGGCTGTTTTGGCTCAGGGTCTGTTTGTTGTGGGGTTTTACGTCTGTGAATGGAGCCTAAATATGGTCTAATCATGAGTGAGGGTGGGGAGGCCCTGTGTTCTCCGCTTAGGAAGGATGCCAGAGGCTGGAGACACAGCTGTGTCCTTTGGGTGTGCCAGGAATGGCGAGGCCCTGGCACAGGTTGCCCAGAGAAGCTGTGGCTGCCCCATCCCCGGCAGTGTTGAAGGCCAGGTTGGACGGGGCTTGGAGCAACCTGCCCTAGTGGAAGGTGTCCCTGCCCGTGGCAGGGGGTTGGAACTGGGTGAGTTTTAAGGGCCCTTCCCTGAGGTTGCGGGGTTCCATGGGTCCAGGGTTTTAAGGTTCTGGGGTTGTGGATTGTCCAACTGTTGCTTCTTCCAGGCGACCTCTGCGACATGGCCAGTGGCAAGACCCCCCGGCCCATGAGGTCCTCCAGAAGGGCGGATGGATTCCAGAGCAGAGTGGTAGCATCTCGTAATCCGAAGCTGGTCAGAGAGGCAGAGGAGTCTCTCACCACCAGGCAGAGGCTGGCCAGCCCTCGGGAGATGAGGCGGCCCCGGGCTACCCAGCTTTGGGACATGGGTGAAGTCTCCCATCAAAAGGTAGCCTTTCCCTGCTCTTCTCCTTGCCGTTTGATGTGACATTTGAAGAGGGCACGTGCTTGTGGCAGCCTTGCCTCCAGCTTACCCAAGCAGCTTGGTGATGAGGTCCTGTTGTCATTTCCAACTGGTGGTGGTGGAGTTCTTTGTGCTGAGGGAAAGGCAAAAAACACATTTCTCCAATGAGCCATTGAAGTCCTGGTCTGCACAAAGGCAGTGGAACCTCTGCTGCAGTGGGTGGGTTTTGCTGGGCAGAGAAGAGTGGATGCGCTTTGCCTGGATCAGTGTTCTCTTAGATGGATGTTCAAAGCTGCTTTTCTTGCAGGACTGCTCAGTCTAACACACAGTCCAGGTGGGTGGATGACTGAGGTAGGCTGTTGAGCAGAAAGCTGCCAGCAAGAGACCTGATGTAGCACATCGGTTACGGGTTGCCCCAGGCAGCACAGGAGGTGGGAACACGTAAGACGGGCGCCCAAATAACTGGCAGTGCTACAGCTACTGGGCTCGGCCTGAGCGTGGCTTTTGTGGAGAAGCGGGAGAGCTGCCTGTGTCTCTCGAGTGACAGCAGTGCAGCTGGGAGAGGGGAGAGCAGCAGGGAGGAATTATCTCCAAGTACTGCCTCTGCTGGGTCAGCGTTTGGTCTTTGCGTGCATTTTTCAGAGCTGCTTCTGCAGCGGTATTCAAGAAATGAGCAGTAAGAGAATAGAGTGAAGCATCAACTTAAAGCTCGTGGGGAAAGGGGATACGAATTGCAGTCTAGCTCAAGTTGCCCCGTAATGCTGAGACTTCAGCTGAAACTTCATCCCCATCCAGCATTCACCTCATTTGTCTGTTTCCCACCTGCCCTGTTTCTTTCTTGTTGGCCTTTCCTCCCTGGTACTGGTGTCTTCCGACTGGTTTCTCGGGTCTGCATCAAAAAACCAAAAAGATATTTGGGATGCGTGGGACTCAGTCTCGCTGTCTCAGAGGGAAGTTCACCTGCAAATTGTTTCCTGTGGAGGCTCCTGGAAACTCCTGGGTTTTGCTTGCTCCCTGAGTGCTCGTGACTGTTCCAGCAAGCGTCTGGAGCTGAGGGAGCCCCTTAGCAGAGGGCTCTGCTGGAGGTGGGCGCTGCTTTGCCTTTTGGAGAAGGCAACCTGGAGAAAGAGCCTGCAAAAGAGCTTCTTAGCTTGAGGCTGCTCAACGTGGTCCAGAAACGTTTTGTGAGCTGAGAGCGGAGGTGGGTGGGCTCCCATCTCCTAGTGTGAGCTGGGCAGATGCACTCACCAAGAGACTGTGTTTACTGGAGATCAGTGTGGGATCTTCATTCGTTAATCTTTCTCCCAGCAGCTGAAGCTCTCTCTGCTCTGTCTTGCATCTGCAGTTCTCAGCAGTTGGCCTGGACCAGAGGTTGTTCCAGCCGTTCCCATCCGAGGTGGTGTTTGAGAACTACGTTCCCCGCCAGTTCTACATAGCGGCGCTAGCTCTGAGGAACATCGACAGGGTAAGTGCTGGGCTGTGGAGGCTGAGCACTGGGCTGGAGGAGGAGAGCAGTGGAATTCACGTGGTGTGCAGCAGAGCAAGTTACCTGCTGCAGCGCAGCGCATCCAGAATAAAATGTCTCAGCAGCGTGATTCTGCAAGATGGGGGAAATGTTGCCATGCTGGGGATTGTGCCGCTGGTTTTGGCCGCGCACTGGTGGTAACTAAGCCAAAGGAGCTTTTTGAGCCAGCATGCTTCCCCTTGAAAGCCCTGGACTGATGGGAATGTCGAGGGCTGGGCAGTGCTTGCCTGCTGTCATGCTTTACCGCGAGTGTGCACCATGTCCCGGTGGCTCCTTGGTGAATCTTGGTTTCTGGCAGGGCATGTTTCCCTCTCTCAGCCTGTTGAGCCCCCTGTGTGCAACTCCGTGTCAAAGCACAGGGCTTGAGTTTTCTCCACTTTGTGCTGGAGTAAGTTGTAACTCCTGGCATTAGCACTCCAGGCTGGGTGTTTTGGAAGAGCAGGAGAAACAGGCTGGCTTAGCAGCAGCAGTTAAAGGGCTGGACTTGAGGTGCCACTTGAGTCTCCTGCTAAGCTTAGTTCGGTTCTGCTCAGGTGTTTCTAAGCCAGCGTGGCTGTGCGTTCTCTTTGGAGAATCCCAGCACAGGCAGGGTAATGTGCTCCTGAAGGTCTCCAACTTGAACGGGAAAGATTGTGATCCTGTTGAGATTTCCTACGAAAAATGAGCAGGGAGAAGTTGAGAAGTGGCAGCAATTTTGTTCTGCTCTGCTGTAGAGGGGGAAATGGAGACCTTTTGAATTTCAGCTGGGGAAACGTTTGCTCCAGTGAGGCATGTGCCAAGAGCAAGCTGGTGGGAAAAGACAGGAGGGAGGAAAGGGGCTGAGTTCAATGTCCTGTCGCGGAGCGCTTTCTTCCGCACAGGGATTCTCTTGGTACGTAAGAGGAAGTGTGCTGGAAGCAGAGAAAGGTGAGAAACAGGCGTAATTCAGGATCCGGTTGTGTAAGAAAGAGCAAGACGTGTGTGTGAGAGGAGGGCACAGCGGGGAGCTGGGGGGGAGGTGGAAGTGTGCAGGTGAATTAACGCCCTCCTCAAATCTCCCTGTTGGGAGAAACAAAGGAGGGGACAAAAGGAGTGACACCGTCAGGGCTTAATGTAGCGGGAGGAACAGCAAGAGAAGTCAAAGTATCTCCTGAGATAACGGGTTTTACAGGGACGTGGTAGAGCATGGAAGACCCTTTGGCAAGGAAGGATGAAGGTATGGTCCCTCAGTTACTCCCAGAGAGTACTGTGTCATTCCTGGTGTAGCTTGGGCATACTGGGAAGTTGCAATGTGGGTACCTATGCCCAAGGGACACCACTGGTGTGGTTCACAGTGACTTTGGGCAATCTTTGCTGCAGGTGTGCCCTTTGCTTATTAAAATGGGCCTCAGTTTCTCTTTTCCTACTGCTCTGCTTCGTTCCCACTGTGCCTTTTGGCTTCAGCTGCTCCCTCATCCGTGCAGCTCCTCAGAATGTTTGCCTTTGCCAAGTACCAGCAAAGAGGCAAACAGTGAATTTGCTCTATTCGTGCTTCCCAAGTGGAAAACAACACCTGCATTGATGTTGGTGCCATTCCCAATAAAACGTAAGAGACTGGTAACAGCTGCAGCTTGGGATTTCTATGCCCTGTGAAGGGGAGGCAGTGTGTGAACTGTTGATTTTACCCAAAATGAATCAGTTGTGAAGCTGGTACAACCTCAGGCGTCAGAGAGCCCTGGTGTAAAAGGCAGATGAGCTCTAAGGAAAACCCTTGGCATATTTAAATGCACAAAGATAGAGATGCTAATCCCAAGAGAGTTCATTATGTTCTAATTTTGCTGGGTTTTGGTCATGTCCTGGAGAAAAGGAACATTGTGCTCTGTCTCACGAGTTTCCCACATTCCTCGGAATCCTACTGATGTATCCTGCGTGGTAGCTGAGGTTGTCTGCTCCCTAAAACTGCAGCTAGCAGCAATGTGTAATAGAGGCAAAGTGCAATCGAGCCCAATAGGTGCTCTGTATTCACTCCGATACGGAAGTGCTGCACTCTGTGCTTACTGCTCTTGCCTACTTGCTGTCGAATTGCTTTCCTGTCTTCAGGCTGCTCCTCAGCACCCTCAGAGGCATCCTGGGTGGCTCTTGCTGAAGATCTTTGCCACCTGGGCTCACGTGCCAAGGGACTTGGCGACCAGAACGTGTGGCTGCAGTGGGAAATGGGCTCCTGGAGCTTGCTGCCCCAGGGCATTGGTGGGAGCAAAGGGTGTTTAGAGCGTCCAGGGCTGCCTTGGCCATGGGTCACCAGGCTTGGGTCAGGGGTGCAGAATGAGCCTCCATTTTTTCCAAGGCTCGTCGTGTTCATCAGTGGAGCTGCCTGTCATTCAAAGTCTCCTTGTTATGCTTTCTGAGATGAGATTGGGTGCTGGGGCGTTGCTGCCTGTGTGCTAGAGAATGTCTGTTTGCTGTCTCCGTGCCTGTGGTATCCATCGTAGAGGCACGTTGGGTGTTCTCATCTCTGCACCAGCCTTTCCTTGTATTACGGATCTCCCTTGCTGCTTTGCAGCCCCCTTTAAATTCTCTTAGCCATCTGCTTCTTCCTGGGGTTGTTCTTTTGTCTTCCTGCGCTCGTCCTTTTGCTCTTGAGGTAAGCTTTTATTCTCAGGAAGCCCAGAGTGTCTGTGGTCTGCTTCTCTTGCTGGTCCACCGCCATGACTAGCACCGCAGCTTGACCACCCCGCTCCACCCTGGTGTGTCAGAAGTGACTTCCTTCCCTCCCCGTGTAACGCACGCTGGTTTGCCTTCAGATGATACATTCCCCCTCCAGAGGTATGACTGCATGGATGTGTGCAGGCAGAAGCAAGCATGTTCTTTGGGCTTGTTGAATACGCAGGTGGCTTGAGGTACTGCATCTCCTTCCTGCTGCCTTCAGAGCAGGGCGTGTTGTTCCTACTGTCTCTGTGCTGCAGCTGTGTAGCTCAGCAGAAGGGATTCAAGTCCACTCTCGTGTGTTACGTGCGTGTAGCTTCAGAGCTAAAAGTGTTTTGGAAAGGTGGTAAGGAAGGATGTCACATGGCCTGTCCTGGTCCCTTCTCATGTTTCCACAAGCGACAAAATCCTACTTGTGTCTTCCCTGCAGGTTCCTCGTCTGCTGAACGTCATCCTGGGGAACTCTCCTTACTTCGAGTTGATCAGCCCGAGTAATGAGGACTATAAGGTAGCACCGGGCATGTCTTCAACCTACCGCATCCTTTTCAGACCTGATGAGGACAAGGTGAGAGTGGAGGTCCCGAGAGATGGCGCCTTGAGGGGAAGGTGAACCTGCAGGGCTGGGTTCCAAAGCAGGCGTGTGGTGTGGGTTTTGAAGAAGTGGCCTGCGTTCAGTGGAGTTGCACTGGATCTAGACCTGGGGGAGACTCTTTCCTGGTGGTGAAGGTTGTGCTCCCATAGGCTGGAGGCTCTTGCCTGTTTCAGGCTGTTTTCCCCTTCAGTGGTGGAATATTTAACGTAACGTCTGTTGGCTTCAGGGCTGAGAGTCTGCTGCCTGTGCATGGCCTTTTCCTCATCTTCTGTTTGCTGCTTAAATGTAGTTCAATACTCTGGCCTACCCTCGGGCAGCATGCCTGTAGAAACTAAAGAGGATCTGCCCCATGGTCCCTGGCTGCCCCTGCTTGTGAAATAATCTGTAATGAAAGGCCATGAAGGTAAAAAGTGCATGTACATTACCGAATGCTACTGTGAGAGTCACAGAAACCAGCAGCTCTTCTTCTGCCATGGGCATGGTGCTAAAGGCACTGTGCTGAGATTGTTTCTCTCCCTGCAGGATTATTTCGACGAGCTTATCATCATCACAGAGAGGGAGAAGTTCTTTGTGCCTATCCGAGCCATAGGTGCCCGAGCCAGCCTGGACTTCCCTGAGCAGCTGAACTTCTCCGAGTGTCCAGTCAGGTTCAGCACCCAGAAAACTCTGCTGGTGCGCAACGTGGGGAAGCGGGAGGCTTGCTACAGCATCACCACTCTGAGGTAAAGGAGCTCATCCCTTGCGCAAAACGCTGTTGCGTGGTCATGGGCTTGTAAACTGTGAGAAAAAGGAGGCAGAGCATCTGAGGTGCTGGAGATGGGCAGGACACGTGGGGTTTGCCATTGCTTGCAGTGTTTTGAGAAAGCTCTGCAAGCAAGTTTTACACTGCAGTGGTGTCTGCAACGCAGCATCTTGCAGGTCTGATGCTGTTGGGTTGGAAGAGGCAAGGTAGGAAGGCAGCTTGACTGCTGAAGAAGGTGCTGTGTGGCAGAGGACAGTTCGAGGGGCTCAGGTCACGGATCCCAAACACAGCCTCAAGAAACAGGCAAGCAATGAGCTGGTGAGAGGCACCACCACAATAAATACCCAGTGAAGTCTAGCATCTATTTGCAAGGCGCTTGCCAACTACTCTACTGGGTAATAGAGCGTGTGTGGAGAGCTCCTTGACAAGGGTTTTAAGAGTTCCCGAACTTCGGCAATGAACTATTTCAGTCCCAAGTTGCAATAAAGAAATGGGAAGCATTAGGAAAGTTTTAAGTGAACTACACAAAAAAGCAGAATTCTGAGTAACTGGATTGCACGTGTGCAGAGGTGAAGAGCTGAGAACTGAGAACTGGGTGCAGAGTGTGGGGGGCTGGGGTCGTGTTATACCGCGGGATCTTCTGAGGTCTGGTTCTCTTTCAGCAGGGAGAGTCACCCGCTCTATTTCTGATCCTGGATGTTCTGGTTTTCTTGTACCGACTGTGGTTTGCTTGCTCCTTGCTTGCACAAGTGAGCTGAAGCGAACTAGACTGCAAACTTAACGGAGGGCCCGGGTCTCCCATACAGTCCTGATCTCTCTCTTTGTGTTGCAGCCCTTTCTCTGTGGATCCCTCCATTGGGACTCTTGGCGTTGGAGAAGCGATGGAAGTCACGGTGGAATTCCACCCACCAAAGACCGGTGTTTATACGAGTCCAATGATCGTTCACTATGACACAGGTAAGCGCGTGGTGCACCCTCCGTGTGTCCTTCGAACCAGAGCGGTGTCTGCGCTGTCTGTCATCATCTGGTGGCTTCATTGTCCTGTTGAATCCCTTCTGCAAGGTTCCTTCACGCTGAGTAGAGCAAAGCTCCCCTGCTGGCTGCCAGATATTCCTGTGCTGGAATATTTCAGCCTGTAACAAGGCAGGCAGATCTTCCTGCGCACGGTGCACCGGGGGCGATGGCGAATATTCTGGGTGCTCCATTGCAGAAGAACTCACAGCAGGGAGCCTGACTGAAAAGGAGATGGCTTTTAACGTGCAAGAGAGCTCTCTGAAGAGCCTGCAACCTGTCCCCTAGAGCTCTCCTGACGGGTCATTGCTTTTCATCCCGATCTGTTGTGTTACAGTTCCTGGGAAGGCCTTTGAGGTAGAGACCCTCTTCTTGTGATGTGCTGCATGGGTACAGTTGGTGCTGTGCTGAGAGCTGGGCCATGCTGAGGACTTGTGACCAGGAGGAGCAGTAACTGTGGCAGCGGTAGCCATTAGGGTGCTCTGAGCTTTGCTGTAGCCTGGGAATGATTCTGTAGAAACCGCCTTGTTAGCAGCAGTTCTTTAGTGGTGAGGTTTATGAGCAAGCTGCTGCTAGGGCTGGCTGGAGTCAGTCATGTGAGGGCGCAATGATGTCTGAAGGTAGGTCGTGAACACCACCTTGGAGAAACACTTTGAAATGGCTGTGCTGCTGTGCGTGTTGCTCTGGTGCTGGAAGTAAGTCTCCAGCCTTCCAGAGGACACTTACCCTAGTGAAGGGACTCACTTCTCCGGTGGTGAAGTGGTAACAGCAGCACGTTTGACAAGGAAGAATGTGCGGGCAGTGGTGAGGCACCTGGCTGTGACCGTAGCAGGAGCCAAAGAAGGAGTTGGCAGATGGATCCGAGGGCCCAGTAGCAGCCTGTTGAGTGCAGAGCTCAGCACCGAAGCTGCTCTGTAGTTTCCATTGTTGTTTCTGCCCTTCTCCATTTCATTTCAAATGCTCCCGCTTGGGTTCTGAGATCAGAGCTATGCCCAATATTTCAGGACCAGGAGATGAGGATGACACGACACTGGGGGCATCTCCTGCCTGCAGGAGACCCTGGGCAAGGCATGGCTGAGGTGGCGCTCCTCAGCGTCACTGAGTGACTTGGATGTAGAATTCCCTGTGACCTGAGTGGGATGGCAGCCCAAAGGGCACCCGGGCACATCTGAAAAGATACATCTCCACGAACGTCCCCCAAAATAAGGTGCCTAAGGTGGTGCCAGGACATCCTCATGCTGTAGCATGTGCAGCTGTCAGGATATGCTAAGTGTCCTGATCCGGGGAACTGCTTATGCAGCTCAAAACTGCAGCTCTTTCTTCTGTTGCCTGCAGATTGCTCTGTTCCTTGTACTTCCGTCAGCAAGTGAGATGAGGCGAGACTTGCTTTTGCTTTGTTCCAGGTGAAGATGTTCACAAAAGCCTTTGTGGAACAGCCGTAAATGTCAACATCAGGCTTGACAAGAGCTCCTTGACAGTTGAGAAGACTTCTGTCACGCTGTCAAAGCTAAGCTCCCTGGTCATCCACAATCAGAGTGCCATCACGGCCCACTTCCAGTGGAAGCGTTTTGTTGATCAGGAAGAGGAGGAGCGGCAGAAGCTGAGGTTTGTTTGAGAGATTCGTCTCAGAAAGATAGATGCCCCAGGGGAAAACTAACACACGGTCTCAGAGGGCTGTTGGGGCTTTTGAACGGATTAGGGCACGTAAACCCATGCGCAGCGTGGAGCTTAACCCTTGCCATTGCAGTCCCAGCCGTGCTACAGCTGAGGATGATGTTTTGGGGAGAGAAGGTTGAGTGCAATCACTGGATTGCCTGAGAGGGCAAACTCACGTTTGGGAGCGGCAAACTATTGAGTTCAGAGATCCGTGCACTACGGAGGGTCCATGAGGCTGAGGAAGGTGTCAGCACTCGGTACCTGGGACTGCACTGAGCAGTAGCACTGAAGAGCTGCAGGTGGCACAGCTATTGTGATACTCAAGCAGTTTCTTCTTTGATAAGCTGGCAGGCTCCTTTTCCAGTCACAGGCAGGGTAGAGTGCTTGGTTGGCCCAGAAGGTGGAGGCCGTCCTGCCGTAGGCTGGGGAATTGCCTTTCAGTGTCCTGGTTTCTGGCCCAACGAGGTGTTTCTCCCCTTCCTCATAGGCTGGGCAGATGTGGAGGGCTCTGCGGGGAAGGGAGGGCAGCCAGGACTTGGAAGTGCTTTTGGGCTTCAGCAACCTGTGTCGTCGTGGTGGTGAGAGATGGGGCAGGTTCTTCCAAGGGTGTCTCTGGCGAAGCTTTGAAATTGCCATTTCAGGCAGCAGAGAAACACTCACAGCCTGGGGGGATGAACTGGAAATGACACTTTAAAGCTTATGTGACTTGGGCAATCCTTGTGCGACTTTTCAGGCTCAGATGGGTGCAGATATACGGGAGTTAGTCTGAACCCAGAGCTGATCAGGAAACTGCCTTGAACTGCAGCACTTTTCAAGGGCTTTGAGCACATCAAGTTCAGCGTAATTAGGTCAGAAATGCCTCAAAGGCCAGAACTGGTTTTCCACTGTTGTCTGTTTTTAATGACACAGTGTGTGAGTTCTGTGCAAACGCACTGAGTTAAAAGAAAATCTCGTGAGCTTGCCTTGATTCTTCCCTGGACCATTTCTTTAGCATCTCTCCCCACCTGCCTGTCTCGCACTGGACCCTGGGTGATCCTCTGTCCCCTCAGAAGCCACCAGCTTTCCCCAGAGTTCACTTCAACCTGATTTTTTACGTATGAGACTTGCTGTCGTGCCAGTCTCTGTCCTTGACTCTGAGCACGACGCTTGGTTCCTCCTTACTCGTAGTTTTGGGGATGGTCCAAGGCCACCGTCCTGCTGTCAGAGAAGCTTTTGAGACCTCAGAGGAGAGAGGGCCTTTTCCTGAGAGGAGGCAGTGCAGGCGCCTGTGTTGGGATGTGACCCCAAAAGACATGGCCCATTAGAAGGTGTCCCTCCTGCAGCGCTTTTGGGGATGTGATTCTGGCCTGCTGACGGAGCTTGAGTTGAGGGCTGCTCATGCCAGTGTGTGGAAGCCCTCCTCATGCACAGCATGTGCGCGAGGCTCAGTGTGTGTGCAGCAAGTAACGTCCTTGCCTGTTTCCCTTCTCTTTGCGTTTGGATTTAGCTGGGTGATGATCATTCACACGGCGTTGCCTCGATTTGCTGCACATGGAGCTTTCCCCTGGTCCCCCAGTGCTGTCACCCGCTGGTTCTTCATGGCCAGGGGACTGGAGCGTGAAGGGGGGACAGCAGTGTGCCAGCAAGGAGCAACCGCTCTGCAGCAGTGCTCCCCTTTCATCTCCCGCTTGTGATCTTTAAACACTAGATTGATTTCTGCTGCAGCCGCCGATAAAGGGAGAGGTTAAGTGCATCACAGCTCTGCAGTGGAGGCCAAAACGAGGGAAAAGATGAGGTGGTTCAAGATTCCACGTAGGGTTTGCATTCAGAGATGCTGGTCCTGACTTCTTTACTAGGTGATGCTGGGCAGAGTCCCTTCGTCTCTTGGCACATCTGTTTTCATGCTCAGAAACCCATTTGTGTCACTGAAGTGATGGGATGCCCAAATCCGTTGCTTTGCTTTGGAAGTGCACCGGGATCCTCTGGTGAAAGGCAGTGCAGATACTGTCTCCTCACCCCTGTGGGTGCAAAAGGGAAGGGGAAAAGTGTGATGCTGGTAACGAGCAGCTGAAAGCCAGTTGCTTCTCCCCTCCCAATGCAGGAGGCTTTTTCTTGAGGGCTGCCAGCTTTAAGAAACCTCTTGTTAGCTCGTCAGTGAGGAGTAAAACTCCTTGCCGTGCTGGGAAGAACGGCAATAATGGGATCCATGTGGGAGCCTGTGTCTCAGGGTCAGCCCTGTGCTGAGCTGCTGCTCTTCCTCGCCGAGTGCTTTGCTGCTCGTGCACTGACACGACAGGCTTTGCAAATCTGCTGCTTATTCAATTATCTGCTTGGTTCGTCTCTCCCATGGCACAGGCTGCAGAGGCAGGAAGAGGACAAGCTGGTTGATGTTCCTACGGAGCACGGGCTGGTCCCCCCTCTCAGAGAACACCCTTCCCTTCCCATCTGCAGCTCCCAGAACCAGGGGACAGAGGTGCAGGGAGGCTCCATGCCTTTCTGCAGTGATATTTTCACCATTGTGCCCATGGTAAGTGATGGCTGAGAACCTCCCTTCCTGCTGCTCCTCCTCCTTCTCATCTCTGAAGGAGGTCCCTTGGCAGATCCCACATCAGCTGCTTGATGTGCCAAGAGAGGAGACATCCGGTTTCTGGTGAGGCTAGGGGCACTTGTTGCAAAAAGCATTTCTGAACAGCGGCAAGAGCCGACCCCAGGCTGGGCTCTGCTGCAAGGGCTGTGAATTAAGGGCACGTCATGAGTGTCCTCACAGTGTTCAGAGGTATCAGTTATTCTCCGTAAGGACACATTCCCACGTAGCGCGCGGGGGTGAAGAAAGGACACTGGTGCACTGTTAGTTCACATACTGACCTGCAGAATGCAATGGTCCTGGGTGGAAAGGAGGCCAAATTGAGCCCAAGCACAGCAATCCCTTCCTAAAACCTGGATTTATACCACATCTGAGTCTCCCTTCCAGTGTCGTCTGTGAGCCTGGACACGAGGCTGGCAGGTTTAAACGGGCTTTTTGAGTTCTACTGCAGATAGGCAGAGAAAACTGCTCACTTTCCTGGTGATGCCAGCAAAAACCCCATGGCCTTCAATCAGCCAGAGCCTGCCTTCTGAGTATTTGCATGGTCTTGAGATGAAGAATGGCTGCTGTCTGAGCAGCGCAGCATCCCTTCTCATCTTGGAGTAAACCCTGGAATAATCCCAACCTCTTCTTTCTTTTACAGTGGGTGAAAGTAGTTTATTTTTTCTATTTTGTTTTCCGAGGAAGGGGCTGCTGTTCTCTTCTTGGTTGCTCCTGCAGCCCATGGAAGGCTGAGAGGTGCCTTTCCTTAAACCAGTTGCAGGAAGTGAGAGCCTATAGAAACCAGGGATGCCTCCTGAAATGTGTGGCAGGGCTTCCTGGGACTGTGCACCAGTGCCAGGATCCTCTGCGAGAGCAGCAGAGAGTTGCAGAAACTGGTAGCGTGGCCCAGACTTAAATCCGTGGGCAAGAGCTCAGTCTCTTCTGAGGGGAACAAAATGCCCCTTCCGGGTGCCAGTAAAGGCGAGGGACTTTGGAAGCTGCTGCTTCCAAGCTCTCCTATAAATGCTGTTGACAAGCGTTGCTTGCTCCTTGCTCTTTGCTGATGCTCTAAATAAAGGCTTCCAGGGCTGCAGTGGAAACAAGAATGTGATGTTTGAAGATAAATGGTTTGCTGTCACTTCTGTTTCAGGAGGGAGATGTCTTGCCCAATTCTTCCCTTGAAATCAGTGTGATCTTTCAGCCCAAAGAAGCCAGAGTCTACCAAGAGACAGTCTACTGTGACATCTCAGGTACAGCTCTTTCCTCCTGCTCCTGTTCCCACAGAGGAGGTAGAAACACTCTTCCAGCCCACTCGGACCTCATGTAGTTCTGGAGGGCTCAACAGGGCAGTGCTGGCACACGCCGCTGTCCCCGTGGTTCCCGGTGGTCTCCTGTCGGAGGCCAGGGCTCAGGATGCCTGGCTCTGCCTTCCTGATCCCAGAAGTGACCAAGCAGTGAAGGAATAAGCTTTCCCGCCATGG
Organism: Lathamus discolor; assembly: GCF_037157495.1. Lineage (NCBI taxonomy): Eukaryota > Metazoa > Chordata > Aves > Psittaciformes > Psittacidae > Lathamus > Lathamus discolor. The sequence continues at coordinate 21,674,417 of NC_088909.1, read as the reverse complement.
CTTTGCCAGCATTTGCAACACAGCTTTAGTGAAGGAGCACCAGGCCCCTGCAGACCAGTTACGTCCAAGATGAGTCTTTGTGGCGTGGCTCTCTCCTCCTTCTCGTGCTGCTCACTTTGTGTGCAGAGTAGGCTGGGATGGCAGTGAGAGCTCATCCAAACTTTGAGCCAGGATTCAGGCACCTTAGGCTGCTTCAGTGGCTGAGAGCAGCCTTCAGACTGAAGATCTTGTGCTCTGTCATCTCTAGCAAATTTAAGGGAAAGGACCCACCTTGGAGTTTAGCTGTAAGCCTTGAGGTCTCGGTTGCCTTTGCACCAAGGGATGTGCACGTTAGCAGTACATTTATGGCTTATGTGATCTGCTCAGTGGGAAGGCTGGTTTTCCATGACTGGAGAGAGCGCCTTCATCGGGGACTGGAGAGATAAGACAAGGGCTGATGGGTTCGAGCTTAAACAGGGGAGATTTAGTTTAGATGTACAGAAGAAATTCTTTCCTGTGAGAGTGGTGAGGCACTGGAAGAGGCTGCCCAAGGAAGTTGCTCCACCCGTGGCAATGTTCAAGTTCAGGCTGGACGGGACTTGAAGCAAGCTGCTCTAGTGGAAGGTGTCCCTGTCCATGGCAAGGGGTTGGAACTGGATGATCTTAAGGTCCTTTCCAACGCAAACCATTCTGTGGTTGTCTGAGACACCGGCCCAGGGGGTTGGTTAGAAATGAGAAAGCAGCCCCAAGGCGTATGTCCTGAGGGACGAGATGGGTCCCGTATCTTCTCCTGGAGCATCTAGAGCTGGTTCCATCCAGCCCAGGGACCGGCAGCAGCACTGAGACAACCTGGAAAGTGCCGGGTAGCAGAGGGAATTGCACTCACAGAGATTTCCCTCCACAGGCTGTGAGACCAGGCTGCCCCTGTGCATCAGCGGGGAAGGCGTCGGGCCCCAGGTCCAACTCAGCTGTGACCAGCTGAGCATCGGGGAGGTGACTGTTGGCTCAAGCCACAGCTACAGGGTGAGCAGGACGGGGCGCAGGGCATGGGGTGGATCCGGATGGCTCCCGGGCAGCAGCGAGCCTCGTGGAGCTGTGGGATGGGTCTGAATCAACTTGGTGGTGCTGAGCAGGCGCTTGGCACTGCAGGTCAAGTGGAGTGCTCTGTGTCAGGGGAATAAGCCCAGAGTGGCTCTGTTTGTGTGAAGTTATCCCCGCTTTGCATGGAAAAAAACCCCGAGGCAGAACTCGTCCTGTTGTATTTGGCAGCAGCGCTCAGCATCTTCTGCCTTTTACAGATGTTAATTGCTAAACTAGAAAAGAAGTGAGCCTTCTGTAAGCAAAGAGGATTCCTCATGTATTTCCATGTTGCCTTCTCGCTGCTGCTGCAGGTGTTCCTGCTCAACAGAGGAGTTACTGAGACGCCCTTCAGCGTGGTCTCTCCGGAGAGAGCTCTGGGCTCCTGCTTCACCTTTGGCCCCCGGGAGGGCATGCTTTTGCCTTTTGATCATCAGGCCATCTGGATCTCCTTCAATGCCAGTGTCGTGGGGCAGTTCACAGAGGAATTCCAGTTCAATGTGAAGGGATCCCCTGAGCCTCTGACGCTGACTGTGAGGTGAGAAGGGTTCTAAGAGCTTGGCGGCCACATTTGTAGCTCTCTCTGGGTAGTCATCTCCCACCTGCCTCATTTGCTGATGGAGCAGAGAAAGAAAAGGCTTGTCTGAGGTCTTGATCTTGGCTCTCATCCTGGCATCCCCACACTAGGAGCCCACACTAACCTTGACTCCAGTTTGACGCTGACTCCTTGCGACCGCAGCAGCAAATGAAGTGGAATTGTCAGCAAGAGGGAGCCATGGAATAGGTTGGGTTGAACACACCATTTGCTGTGGTCCTTGATTTTGAGCTGAGAGGCAGAGCTGGCATTGGTTGGCATCAACCATGAAATAAATTAATGGGTGCTGTGCAGCTTCACGTGGTGATTCAGGTGGATGTTGGTGAGTCCTGGAGTTTGGAGCCTTCAAGTCTGCTGAATTTAAGGGCGGGTGAGGAGATGCGGTGTGTTCAGGTTCCGTTATGCCTGCAACTACTTGAAAGGAGGATGGAGCCAGGAGGTGGCTGGTCTCTTTTCCCAAGTAACAAGGGAAAGGACAAGAGGAAACGGCCTCAGTGTGTGCAGGGCATATTTAGACTTGATGTTAGGAACAGTTTCTCCCCGAAAGGGTGGTCAGGCATTAGAAGAGGCTGCCCCGGGCAGTGGTGGAGTCACCATCCCTGGAAGTGTTCCCAAACCGAGTAGACGAGGCCCTTAGTGACATGGATTAGTGGTGGGCTTGGCAGCGCTGGGGTGACAGTTGGACTTGATGATCTTAAAGGTCTTTTCCAGCGTAGATGATTTGACGATTCTGTGTTGGGTGGTTTAAGACGTGTTGCTCTTGGATGGGTCAGCTGGTGCCCTGGTGGTTGGCTGATGTTTTCCTCCAAGATTCAACTGTCCGCTCTGTTGAGCTGTTGCGGCTCTTGTCAAGGGATGTTTGGGGCTCCCCCGGCTTCGTGTCTCAAAGTCCTGCCCCCATAACGCTTGCGTGGATCAAGATCTTCTGAGCAAGGTGTTCCTGTACTCCATGGGAAGAGCGGTTCCAGCTAAGAAATGCCAAAGCAGGAAAGCTGTGGCTGGGAAGGGTAGTTACATTGAGTGTGCTTTACTGGGGACACCCCTGTGTCCAACACATTACAGATGGGGAAACTGAGGCACGCAGCCATCACTTGTTTGGTGTCCTTCCTCAGGCCATCCACAACTTGGGGGCATACCCTGCATGACACTGTGCCCCAAGCCCCACAAGCAGCTATGGGCTGCTGACCGCTTTGCTTTGGCTGCCTCCCGTCCACCTGGATGCTGTGCTGAGCATGAGGGTGAGGGCTTGATTTGAAACCCCCTGAGGTTCTCAGGCCGGCTTTTACCCACCGGAACGGTAAGGAAAGCTGAAGGCTTTGCAGTTCTCTTTAACCGAGGCCATGTCTCCTCTGCCTTTGTCCTCACAGTGGCTGTGTCACTGGGCCGGCGTTTCATTTCAATGTATCGTCCCTCCGCTTCGGTGAAGTCTCCTTTGGTGAGTGTGCCCTGGGCTTGGGCTGCAGGGTGGGAGGTCTGAGCCTTACCCAGATGGAGCACTTGTCCAGGACAGCATTGTCACTTGTGTTCCTCCATAGCCACCTTCAGCATGTCAAAACCAGGACTGCCAGCTGCTAGGCAGTATTTTGCCATCATGAGATCAAACAGAACCAGACAGAATGGCACAGAGCCAATTGAATGGTTCAAATAGAACGGAAGGAGTAGAAAGTCAGTGTTCTCTGGTGTCCCTCACAGTCAGTCCAGCCCCAATCTGCCAGTCCTCAGCAACAGAATGACTGTGAAAGTCTTTCTTGTCCGCGGCCAACTGGAGAAGGGAGTTGAAGGCAAGTTGTAGGTGCCCTGGGTGAATTTTGCTGTTGTGAGGCAAGGGCACCATTTACCCACCTGACCGTTAGCGTGAGAAATCAATTAGTGCTGTGAGGCCAACTCGTTGTCAGCTCCCAGGTAACATGGCCAAGCAGTAGCTCCGCATTGGGCGCCCATGTCTTCAGACATGGGCTCCTCCTTCCCCACCAAAAGCCCAGCTCTGCTGACAGAGCTGGCGGCTGTGCACCCAGAGCTTCTCCACTGAGATGCAGATTCTGGTTCTCCACCTCAGTCTCGCAAAGGACTTCTCACTGAGATGGTCTCAAGTTTAAACGTGAACTCAACCCCCCAGATCAGCTGCGATTGTCTCAGTGGCTTCCATTATGGAAAGCAAGTACCAAAGCTGAAGCCATGTCAGCCTTTGTGGGGTAATGAAAGGCGGTGTGCAGCATGGCCGTTTGTCCCCGCTCCTTCGGGAGGGTGAGACACAGGTCCTGCTTGTTCTTGAGCAAGCATCAGGTTTGCCTCCAGTGAAGTGGGCCGTGAGCTGCCACAGGCTCGGTCTCGATTGTCCCAAACCAGGAGATGCACCGAGGTTCCTGTCTGGAGAAACTGCTTCAGAGTGCTCTGCATCATGCTGTGGCTGCCAATTTCATCTTTCCTTTCCTTTCCTGGATCATCTCTTTGATGACAGCATACTGCTTTTATCTCTCGAAAACTGTGGGAGTGTTTGTGGAGTTCACAGGGACTTTTCTGGACTGACTTTTGAGAGTAAATGTTCTGGATGCACCGTCACGGTTGAGAAGGAATTGGTGCTGGTCTGGGGGAGGTGAGAGCTCCTCACAGTTAGAGACACCTGTGTCAGAGTGGCATTTCTGTGTGACAAGCGTAAAAGGGACCGTAATTGACGACGACTTCCCCACAGAGCTTCTCAATCAGCTGTAATTGCCATTGAAAGGAGGCAAACTCCAAGCACAGTTTTATCAGCGCAGGATGTCCACCCCAGGAATCACGGGATAATAAACTCCTGTTGTGTCCTTTTCCCAGGCTTTCCTCGCACCCTGTGCTGCCGCCTCACTAACACTTCCTCGGTGCCCTTCAACTTCAACCTTCGCATTCCTGGGGACGGCTCGGGAGCACCCAGTGTGACCAGTTTTGCTCAGGTGTCAGACAGCACTGGTCCGTCGTGGAGAAAGCGAGCCCCAGGTGCCAAGAAGCCAGCTGAATTTACTATCAGGCCCTCCACAGGGACCATCTGCGCCAAGGGACACTTGGATATCCAGGTACGCGAAGAGTCCAGCCCTGTATGCTTCAGAGGTGGAGCTGGAGCTTCGGTGGCGTTGAGGGGGCTTTAGCACTGCTGGCTCTGAGCATCCTGCGAGTGAGAGTTGGGCACTAGTGTTGGGCTCTACATCTGCCCTGGCAACGCAAAGCGCATTCGGTAATTCAGGTATTGTCCAAAGACTTCTGTTACTGCCAGAGACTGTGCCCTACACATGAACCAGCAGAAGAATTAAAGGCAAACATCACAGAATCCTAGCCTGTTTTGGGTTGGAAGGGACCTTACAGCTCATCCAGTTCCAGCCCCCTGCCATGGGCAGGGACACCTTCCACCAGACTTGGAAACTGGCAGCGTGTGACAGGATGGACCCAAGTGCTTCCATGGTTGGGGACAGTCGCAGGGATCTTCAATTGCTCGTGGAGATTTCAGGGTCTCGTGTCTGGCTTTGACCAGAGCCAAGCACTGAGCAGAGAAGACGATCCTTATTTCTGTCCAGTGAGAGCTCAGCTGCCTCTTTCACACAGCTGATGTTTGCCCGGTGCTGCAGCGCCAGGACTGTGTCTGAGAAAGCAGGCTTTTCTCACGTGCGTTGCGCTCCCCCACGACTAGGTGAAAACCCCTGATAGGCCGTTTTAGATCCATCTGGTAGCCAACTGCGCAGTTACACTCCCCAGCAGGACTCACCGCAGTTACTCAGAGCCATGCCGATGCTGTAGCCCCTGCTCTAAGTAACTGCCTGGTTTGGGTTCAGCTTAGAGGTGCTGAGAAGACCCCTGAGCCTGGGGCGATTGTTGCCTTGGAGGCGCTGTCACCTGGGGCTTCATGGAGGAGCTTTCTGTGCTGCTTCTTTGCAGAAGTGCTACCGGGGCGAGCTGCAGATCCAGATTTGCCAGAGCAGCCAACGCCTGCGGGTGCCGGTCCTGGGATGTGGTCTGCAGCCACGGCTGGAGTTGAGCCCCGCAGAGCTCGAGCTGGGACCGCTGCTGCCACAGAGCCGTGGGGAAGAGGGGACGGTGGTGGTGAAGAACCCCTGTGGGGTTTACTCACTGGAGTTTGACCAGCAGCACCTTGCTGAGGAGCAGGTGAGGGGGAAGGTCTGTGCACGCTCCTGGAGATTCCCAGCGCTCCAGCATTCCCAGGCTTGTGCCAGGGAGACGGGGGCAGCGCGCGGGGCAAAGCCCGGCGGCATCCCAGGGTTAGCCGGCTCTGCTGGCAGGCTGTGGAGGGACTTGGAAAATCCCTGCCACTGGGGGGAAAGAATATGGGAGGGGATGGCTCGTCTGGGGAGTCTGTTCACGTGGTGAAGGTCCAGAAACTCATGCTGTCTGTGGTTTCTCTTCCCTCTGTGCGCAGCTCCTACGGACACCTAAAGACGACAACAGCCACAACAGCTTGTTGCTGCCTCCGTGTGCCCCGGCTGAGAAGCTGACCGTTGAGGCCCAAGGAAGGGGCATAGAAATGAAGGTGAGATGAAATCTAAATGCTAAAAGTGCAGGTGGCAACCAGCATGGTTTTCTCATTTCCTCATCTCTTCCCCAGCCTACCATGGTTTGTGTTTCTGCCACGAGAGTGGCAGAAAACCTCTTCTCCTTCTTTCCTTTGGCTTGATATCAATCCCTACTGCCTCAGGTTGACGTTGTGCATCCACCAGGAAAGGTGGTGAAGCTAGGAAACATCTGCATTGGGCAGACGGTGAAGAAGATCGTCACCATAGCCAACAAGAGCGCAGGCCCTCTCACCTTTAAGCTCAGAGTCACATCCACCGTGCCAGAGTTGCAGGAAGCTGGGGTAAGTGCCATTCCTTCTCTGCAGAGCACTTTAGTGTGCCTGCAGGGAGCGATGAGCTGCTGTGGGTGGGAGGTAGTAGCTAATGACAGCTGTGGGCTGCCCTGGCTGCCTGTGCCTGCCCCGTCCTCCCTGCTGGCACTGCTCTGCCAGCAGATGCTTGCAGTGTGAATGCTTCAGCTGAGCTGGGTGCCAGGACTCCCCGAGAGCCACAAGTGAGAAGGCGGCACAATTCCTCTAACCTGTTTTAGACGCATAGGTCAGGATGCAGCCGCGTATTTTAGATCTGGAAAGGCGAGGGAGGTGAATCTTGAAAGAGGGAGGGTTACAGCTCTGTTGGAACTTCCATGAAAGCTTTAGAAGGCAGAGGTGACCTCACCGTGACCAGGTGGACACATGGCAGAAAACACCTTTGGTATTACCTAGGAATGCCTACGAGGGAATGAGTGGGACTGGGTCAGTGTTGGTGCGGACAGAAGAGGAATTGGAAGCCTCTTCCCTGAGTCTGGTGAGGGAGGCTCCGCAGCTGGCTTGCCAGATGAAATAGTCTCCACTCATCTCTTCGGGTAGGTTCTGTGCTTGAAGCCCAGCAAGGAGCTAAAGCTGAAGGCCAGAGGAGACACCTGCAAAGTGGAGGTGACCTTCTCCCCGAAGCGCCGCATGCAGCCGTTCAGCGGGGAAGTGCTGCTGGAGTGCCGCGGGCTGGTGCGCTCCCTGTTTGCGGTGCGGGGCTCCTGCCAGGGCAGCCTCGTGAGCTTGGACCAGGACCAGCTCAGCTTTGGAGCCGTGGTGCGGCAGAGCTACACGTGCCGGCGCGTCGTCATGCGGAACGCGGGCAACACAGGAGTCAGGTAAAGCAGGACCCCCCCGCCTCTCTGAGGGCTGATTGCTTGGATGAGGGTTGTGAGGAGCCGTAGTGTGCCCAGATAGCTCCTCTCTGCTTCTCCATCCCGCTGGAGAGTCGTGCAGCCATGGCCGTGCAGTCAGGCCCTGGCAGTTAGCAAGGGGGTACGAGCAAAAGCTCATTTAGAGATGGGTGCAGTGGGTCCTGCCCAGCCTGAAGCCTTATTGCCAGGTGGCTCAGCATCAGGCCTGAGATGTGGTGGGAAAGCCCACCAGAGACGGAGAGCCTCACGCTGAGACTTACCCTGCCTTCACAGCTCCCCGTGGCTAATCCTTCTTTCCTGTCCTTGTGCTTTCCTTGGCAAGGTTTTTGTGGGACGTGGAGAGCTTCCAGCCGGACTTTTCTATCAGCCCCACAAAGGGTTACATCAGGCCAGGGGTGGATGTCCCCTTCGTTGTGACCTTCCGCCCCTCGAAGCTGAGCCAGGCTGTCCAGTACGAGGGGCTGCGGTGCTTCATCCCGGGCAGCGAGGCGCTCCGCCTTACGCTATCAGGATCCTGCGTGGAGGCCCCTGGCACCAGAGAGGTAACGCAGCAGGGACAGGATGGGCCCCTGGACCCCAGCATTTGCGCCATATCTCTCCCAGGGCAGGAACTGAAGGACACTTGCGAGCGCAGACTCGCTTGTGCCGGGGTATCCCAGAGAGAAAGTGCTGGGCAGGACTGCCAGGGTTCCTGAGCCCTGTCATTGCCTTTCTCCCCTGTTCGAGGTGTTGCTCCTCCAGTGAGCAGCTCGGTTGTCCTGGCTCTGCACTGCAGCACCCGTGCCGTGGGAGCACCCTGCCGGGCTCTCCTGAGACCCTCCCCACAGAGCCACCCCGCTGTATCCCAGCACTGCACTCGCAGCCACACTTCTCCCCCGTGCCGGACCAAGGGAGGGCATTCAGCAGTAGGAAGGGGCAAGGCATCTGCATCCAGCCCCTGGGAGGGGGTAGCTTGGGAGCAGTTGGCTCTTGCTCCCAAAGAGAGCATGGAGCTCCTCTTCATCCTGCCCATGAAGGAAGGGGCTGTGTGGCTGCAGATCTGTCCTTGCACAGCAGTTTCCTTTCAGGACTCCCCTGAAGTTTCCTTTCACCCAGCATGCGAAAGGCTTGTTCTGCTCCCTTCTTCAAGAACAACCAGCTTGATTTACTCCAAAAGCTGTGGCCAAAGTGTAATTTTTGCATGTGACAAGGAAAAGCTGCTCCCTGTGCTCCAGGTCCTGGTGTAGAGCCAGCGTGAGAAGAGTGGCAAGGATTGTGGGTACGACCCAGCAGCCTCTGTGCTCCTCTGTTACAGACCCTGACTTTCAGCTGCAATGTGCGTGAGAAGCAGAGCCAGACCATCCTCCTGTCGAACCCGAGCAGCGAGGCCTGGACCCTGAAGCCCATTGTTGAGGGGAAATACTGGAAAGGGCCTGAATTTATTCATCTGGAGGCCAGGCAAAAAGAAAAGGCCTATCAGGTCACCTACAGACCCCTAACCATGAGCTGTGGGAACAAGAAGCATCAGGTAGGTGAGCTGTGCCAGCGTGCTGACCCTCGTGGCATGACCCTCGTAGGTCACTCTCCTTTGGGCAGGAGGTTGGCCGAGATGACCTTTGGAGGCCCTGTCCAAGCTGAAGGTGTCCTGTGCTCTCTGTTGGAAGCTGGGTTTTGTGGTGGCTGGGGGCCAGGCACGGGCAAAGGGCAGATGGGAAGTCGGGACTGAGCACCAAACGTGTTGGAGCAGCTAACGTAAAAAGCCAGGCTTTCTGCAGGCCAAGAAATGAAGTTTGTTCTGCGTAGCTCCGGGTCGCCGCTTGTGGCAGCCCAGGGGGCTCAGAGACCCCCATGCTCAGCGCACGGGCTGCACAGGCTCTCCAAGCCCCGGGCACAACCACTTCTGCCAGCAGCACCTGGCTGGTGTCCTTCTGCAGCTTGCAGGGAGCAAGAAGGGCAAAGCTGCCCTGCAGTTTGTCAGTGCCGTCCTGGCCGTGAGCAGGCAGGTGGGAAACGAGAGAGATCTCTTGAGGGTCATGCAGGAGCTTTGGGAGGAGCCCTTCCTGCAGGTCTCAGGCTGGGCACATGGGGGTGACTGGCCCCTCTGCAATGTTTTCTGTGCCAGGCCAGCAACAAGCTCCTAAATCCAAGGGGTCAGTTCAGAAGGGCTCTGTGGTGCTGGAGCTGCCGGGTCCTTGTCGCGCTCCTTGTCCCGCTCCAGCTGGCCTTACAGTGGGCCAGGTCAGAGATTTCTGGCCTCAAGTCTCCAGGGTGCTCAGCAGATCTGTGCCCTTAGGGTCGCACGTGCTCAGCATCTCTTTAACGTACAGCCTGCGTGAGGAGTCTTGCAGCTTTCAGCTGCTGTGGAGGCAGAGGCAGGTGTCTGGGATCCACGGGCACCCAGAATGAGCATGGATATGAGCTTTCCATGGCCCATGTCTGGGGGGCCCCTGTTGTGCCAGCTTACAGGCTGCTCTCTGGTCAGCGCTGTTGGGGCTAAGGCCAGCAGGACTGAGGCAATGGAGCTCATCAGGGACGGCCACCCCCTGCCCACGGCTGTCCCTGCGTGAGCACAGGCTGGCAGGGACATGCCCAAGGTGAGTGGGGCCAGTAAGGGAGTGTTGGGATGTGCAGAGCAGCTCTGCTGCAGGGCCCGTGTTTCCTTGCTTTGCCCAGAGATGATGCCTCTGTGTCCTGTAGCTGTGCCATGTCCTGTGGGCCACGCACCCGCTCACAAGCAGCTCAGAGCAGGTGCGACGCTGGCGTCTGTCTCCTCCTGCGCGGGACAGGGCTGCAGTCACAGCTCTGCCAGCTGGACGTGCTGAAAGCTGCCTCAGTGAGAGCCTCAGGCATGGGACTGTCCAGGGGTGCTCCAGAGCCGACTTGTCCTATTCGTTGTCTGTAGGGCTCCATCTTCTTCCCCCTGCCGGACGGGACAGGCTTACGCTACCAGCTGGAAGGAACTGCTGAAGCCCCCAGGTGTTCAGGGGCCATTTCCCGGCAGGTTCCGTGCAGGAATTCCCACACGGAGCTCATCCCTGTGTCCAACTGGCTGCAGAGACCACAGAGGTGAGTCCAGCCCAGGGAGTCTGGCCTCATGAGCAATCCCTGCAGCAGCACAAGGCAGGAAGCTTCCAGTGCCTGGAAGCTCCTTCCTGAAAGCTTTTCCCTCTCCTTGGCCGTGTCTGGCCATACCCACGTTCTGCCTGTGCAGAGCCATCCTGGAGGGCTTTCCTCCAAGGGGGGTGAGAGCTGGCGCCCTGTGCCCGAGGCACTGAGGATGAGAGGGGCTGTATTGTACCCCCGCAGGATGGGTATCCTATGGGAGTCCTTCCTGTTGACCTTCACTGCGTCCTTCTCACCCGCAGGTTCCTGGTGGTTATTGACATGCTCAAACCAGAGAACCTGGAAAGCAGTTCTGTGCTGCAGGGGTGTTCATACATCGACGTGCCGAGCTCTGCGAAGAAGGACTACCAGCTCACCTTCTTCTCCTACAAAGAAGGAGTCTACAGGGCAAAGGTGAGTGAGGACACTGGTCTGCAGGGCCCTTCAAGGAGCTGTTGGCTCACCGAGAAGCTACACGCCTGTTTTCATACCTCCACGTGCACGGGTCCTATGAAATACCACAGGTGCTTTCTCTGGTCTTGCACTCCTCCTCGCTGGGTGCTCATAGCCATTCCTGGAAGCAGGGCGCTGAGCTCGGTGGGCTCTTCCGGGTCTGTTTTCATGTGTGGAATGAGCAGCACTTCCCTTTCTGTCTGATTCAGGTGACCTTCCTCAACGAGACAACCGGAGAGTACTTGTTCCACATGGTGACTTTCAAGGTGATGGCTTCGGGACCCATCGGCACTGTCGAAATGAGCACCGCCGTTCGGCAGAGAGTGTCCTCCACCGTCAAGGTGGACAACCCTCTGCCTGTCCCGGTGACGTTTGCCATCAACTGCAAAGTGCCGGGCGTCAGCGTTCCACAGCACTTTACTGTTCCTGCACAGTCAAAGGTAGGAGCAAAGCTCCTGCGGCTCACTCTGCTCTCCCTACTCGTGGCCGGAGGGGGGGCTCTTGGAGGGTGATGCCTGAAAGGGGCCATGTGGGGCCTCTTTCCGTGGTGGCAGCTCCCTGCCGATGATGTAGAGAGGGAGCAGTGTGCGAGAATATCCCCAGTGGGAATCATCCTGCGCTGGTGGAGTCTGCCCTGCTGGCCCCTGTAACACGCCGCCACTGGGCGTCACGTGGCAGGTCCTTGTGCCATGTGCCCCTCATTTAATGTGTTGCTTCCAGGTGCGAGTGGCTGCAGGACAAGCCTGATCCCACGGCCAGGTTGTCTGCAGCCTGCATTGACAGGAGGTGGTGTGTGCCCTGGGGGAGCACAGGGGCTTTTTAGGGTGGGCAGCTTCTGGCATCATGCTGGAGGGCTCTGAGCTGTTGGGATCTGTCCCTGAGTGAACCGTCCCCCAGAAGGAGCAAGGCTGTGCCCGAGAGAGAGGGAGTCAGAGCGGGGAAGGCAGCCCAGCCTTCAAGCGCTGCCTGAGCAGAGCAGGGACCAGCTGCCCCCTTCTCAGGCACACGTGTTCCCTGCCTGTGCCTGACGCCGTGGCTTTTTCCTTCCTTCCTCCCAGGCGGATCTTGTCTTGGAGTATCAGCCCCTGAAAACGGGTGAGAGCACCGGGCACCTGGTGCTCCAGAGCAGCGACTTGGGCTCTCTGTCTTACAACCTGCAGCTGAAAGCCACCTCGAGCAGGCCAGAGAAGCCCGTGTATTTCCGCACCACGCTGGGCTCCCGTCAGACCATCACCACCAAAATCCGGAATTTTGCCCAGCAGGAGACCGAGTACCTCCTACAGGTGAGCCCGGGCTGCCGGGGCTCTGGCTGGGAGGCAGCTCCTCTGGCCAGCACCAGCCCTCTCCACCAAGGGGTCCGAGTGCCTCTGGCGTGGCCTGGCAGAGCCAGGGTGGCCATGTGAGCCCAGGGGCCTTCCCACTAGTGTGGGCTTGTCCTCCCTTGCGGGCCCGTGTCTGCTGCCCTGGTTGGAGCTGCTTTTGCAGGCCCCGTGGTGCCTGGGCTTGCTTCCCGCTTGCAGCCCAGGTCTGGCAGTCTTGGGGCTTGGGTGCAGGGTTGTCCCTGCTGGGCACGTTTGCACACTTCTCGTGCCCGTTCACCGCAGGCACTCACCAGGGCTATGGTCTGGGTGGGACGGGCCAGGGCCAGGGGACCATCGTGTTCTTCCCGAGGCGCTGGCTCTGCTGTTGTGACCAACCCCCCATGGTCTCTTGTCTCCTCTGCGTAGACCGACTGTGCCGACTTCCAGACGGCAAAATCCATCAGTGCGGCACCCGCCAGCGCTGGGGGCTCGGAGCTGAACGTGGAAGTGACCTTTGAGCCCTGCCACCTGGGCAAAGCCAAGGCCACGCTGCAGCTCAGCTCTGCACTGGGCGGGCAGTACTGCATCCCACTCATCGGCCTTGCGCTGCCCCCTGAACCCCAGGGCCCCTTCCTCATCCCAGCCGGCGGCACCACCTTCATCTCCTTCAGGAACGTCTTCCCGAGGGCCACGGCGTTCCAGTATGCCGTAAAGCACCCGGCCTTCAGCGTCAGGGCCCCGGAGATGCTGCGCGCCAAGAGCAGCACCACCATCACCGTCTCCTTCACGGGCGGCCCCGCTCCTGTCACCAGCAGGCTGGTGGTCTCTTGCCCTGGCGGCTCCTGGATCTACCACCTCCGGGGCCTGCCCTCCACCCGCAAGTGACCAGCTGCCCCTGGCCCTTCCCGCCACGTTCGTGCTCTCTGGAGCCAATAAATTTCATTTAGCATCCTCCCACACGACGTCCTTGTCTCTAAACGGGAGAGGCATGAATTTGCTGGATGCACAGCCGGTGGACAAGGAATTGGCTGGATGACTGCACACAGAGAGTCGCGGTCAATGGCTCAATGTGTAAACGGAGACCAGTGACGAATGGTGTCCGTCAGGGGTCGGTGTTGGGGCAGACCCTGTTCAACATCTTTGTCGCTGACACAGACAGTGGGATCGAGCACCCTCAGCAAGCTTGCAGACGACACCAAGCTGTGTGGTGCAGCCGGCGCGCTGGAGGGAAGGGATGGCATCCAGAGGGACCTGCACATGCTGGAGAGGTGGCCAGCCTCATGAAGTTCAGCAAAGCCGAGTGCAGGCTCCTGGCCCTGGGTCAGGGCAATCCCAGGCACAGCTACAGGTTGGGCAAAGAAGAGATTCAGAGCGGCCCTGCAGAGAAGGATTTGGGGGTGCTGGTCGATGAGAAAATGAACATGAGCCGGCAGTGTGCGCTCGCAGCCCAGAAAGCCAACCGTATCCTGGGCTGCATCAAAAGGAGCGAGACCAGCAGGTCGAAAGAGGTGATCCTGCCCCTCTACTCTGCTCTTGTGAGACCTCACCTGGAGTATTGTGTGCAGTTCTGGTGTCCTCAACATAAAGAGGACATGGAACTGCTGGAACAAGTCCAGAGGAGGGCCACGAGGATGATCAGGGGACTGGAGCGCCTCCCGTATGAAGATAGGCTGAGCAAGTTGGCGCTGTTCAGAGTGGAGAAGAGAAGGCTGCGTGGGGACCTAATAGCAGCCTTCCAGTACCTGAAGGGGGCCTATAGGGATGCTGGGGAGGGACTCTTCATCAGGGACTGTAGTGACAGCCCAAGGGGTAAGGGGTTAAAACTTAAACAGGGGAAGTTTAGATTGGATGTAAGGAGGAAATTCTTTCCTGTTAGGGTGGTGAGACACTGGAATGGGTTGCCCAGGGAGGTTGTGAGTGCTCGATCCCTGGCGGTGTTCGAGGCCAGGTTGGATGAAGCCTTGCGTGGGATGGTTTAGTGTGAGGTGTCCCTGGCCATGGCAGGGGGGTTGGAACTAGATGATCTTAAGGTCCTTTCCAACCCTAACTATTCTATGATTCTATGATTCTATGACCCTGGAAGGGAGCTTGGGCTGTCTCGGCGTTGGCTGGCAGTTGAAGGTTATGAAGGAAATAGCAGGAAGCTCTACTAGTGGGCTCCTATTAATGATGTCAGCTGTGGTAGAGCTTTTGTAAGGGGTTTCCTTTAGTTAGAGAGCTTCTGCCTTGGTGCCTTCAGCACACAGGGGTGTCACGCCTGAGGTGTCTTTGCCTGAGCTCTCCAGTTTCCAGCTGGATTCGTGGCTGGACATGGTGCGGGACATGTTTTGGAGTGTTTCCAGAGGCTGGCTGCCTGGAGAGCCAGTTAGCACTCGGGGCTCATATCCTCCCTGCCTGTGTTGTAAAGGCCCAGATGATGAGTGTTGGTTTCAAAGTGAGGGCTCCACGTTCCCCGCCAGGCAGGTGTGAGGATTTGCTTTGCCTGTGGCCCCGAGTCTCATGGGAAGCTTTTGTTTCTGGCAAACGCTGTGCTGCAAACGTGTGGAGCTCCTGGCAGCTGAGATGCCCTGGGCAGTTGGGTGGCCTTGTGTGGTGCGTGTGCCCGTGTGCGCAGGCTTAATGGGTACAAAGTCATCGACGGGCGCTCAGCAGGGACAGCAACAGGGGTCGCCCCAAAGGCAGGCTGGCCATGGCCCTGGTGTGGCGGGGCTCCTCGTGGGCCAGCAAAGTAGGAATTAAATGGTTGCTTTGTAGTCAGTGCGGAAGCTTTTTTGTTTCCTGCTGAAGCAGAGAAATTCTTGGCTCATCTGCGGTGTCTCCAGCAATTTATGTGTCGCTCACGGAGCGTGACCAAATGCTGCTGTAAGGTGCACTTTAGCCCTGGTGCAGGGCTTCACTGCGGGGGAGACATTGAAGGCGTAGGGGGGCTGCAGGGATCCGCAAGGCTGTAGCTTTAGCAAGGCCCTGCGGTGGCCGTGGAAGCCACGTGTGGCCCTCGCCTATTGTGACGTACAGGGGAGCTGCTGCTGTTAAAGGCGAGCAGCAGCCGTGGCCCAGTGAGAGCAGGAGTTGCTGAGCCGCTGAGGCAGGAGCAGGCTTGAGCTACTGTCAGGCTCTGAGCTCTGCTTCTTCGAGGCGCTGGTGAAACCCTGCCCTAGCTGGCAAAGCCAGAGCGTTGAGGAGAGGGGCTGGGCAGCCCAGGTGCCAGCCCTGTCCTTTGCTGCCCAGGTTCCCCTGGCTGTTGGCAGCCCAGCAGCAGTTAGCTGCTGTGCTGGTGGGCAAGAGCCACACCGAGGCGTCCCTGGGCGGCTCCTGTCCCTGCAGCTGCCCACAGCTGCCGAGCAGCGCGAGGGCATTCAGGAGCCAAGGCTGGGCCCCGCACGGAGGAATCCTCCAGGAGAAGCGTGAATCACCCGTGCTCAGGTAGCGTCTGGCCCTGGGCAGGGAGGAGGCAGCTCCGCTGGCAGCAGGGATGGGGCAGTTGTGTGATAGCCGGCAGGATTTAAACATCCCTGGGCTAAGAGCAGGGCTGGGCAGGTAGAAGGGCTTGAACGGGCTCTGAAATTGCCGTGCAACTTGCAGTGAGGGTAGAGACTTGGAGCTAGGCTGTAGGTCCTGCAGCAAAGGGAGCCTTGGCTGTCTGAGGTGGGGAGCAGGGAGCCGTGGGGTGGTGGGCTGGAGGGGTGCTGTGTCCTGGTGGCTGGTTTGTCCTGCCCCTGCAGGGAGATGTGCCCGATTGCTCCGTTGTGCTCCTTTCCTGCTCCTCTGGGAGGCTGGTCCCTGCAGGCTCTGGGGCTGTGGAAGAGCCTTGCTCCAGGGCGCGGGGGGAAGCTGCTGGGCTGGCTGGGCTGTGGAGGTTGGAAGCCCTCTGGAAATAAGCGTTGTGGGGGCGACGACAGGGTTCGTTTCAAGTGAAGTGAAATCACAGCTTGGAGAATTGGAACGAATAAGGCAGTTATTCTTAAGACCCGGTAAGAAACCACTGAAACCCAGCTTAATGCTGGATCATCCCCATTAGGTTTCTCCCTTGAAAAGGAGTTATTTCCAGCTCTAAATCCCAGCTCTTGCTGCAGCAGGTCCTCCTGTCCGTAGGGCAGTGCAGAGCTCTGGAGTTTCTTGCAAGGACAAAAGGAAACGGTAGCCTTGTTTCCTGAAGCCGTGGAGGGCCCGGCACCACAAACACGTGCAGTGCTGTCGCTGCCTTGGCAGTAAAGGAATGAAGTGATTGCCTTGCTTGCAGGGTGTGGGGAGCAGTCGAGGGGCAGGGAATGGCCATCTTTGCCTAGATGCTGTCTTGCTGTGTCCAGCAAGTGCACACAGCAGAGGTGATGTGGAGCACAGGGAAGCAGGAGGGAATATCATCCTGGATTTTACGTAGCTCTGAGCTAATTGCTCATGTGCCTTCGATGGTTTCCTGCTTTTTTCCTGCTGTGGCAGCCTGGAGTGCCTGTAGGGAGCCTGGAGTTTGGGTGTTAACAAGCGAAAATGAGGGCGTCCTTCTGCATGGAGAAATGCTCTTGGGCAGTGGGGTGATTTCCTGCCTGGAAGGAGCCGTTTTTGCCAGATAATCTTTGTAACGTGAGCCAGGCAAAGTAGCCTTGAGAAAGTATAGTTCTTAATCAGAGTCTTGAACTCTGTGCTGAGTTAGTTAGAAACATCATCAGGCTCCTTGCAGAGAGGGTGAGAAGTGCCAGTAGCGCCTGGTGCGTCTGTGTGGCTCGTGGGACTGCCCCCAGAGCAAAAGGCTGTTTTGGCTCAGGGTCTGTTTGTTGTGGGGTTTTACGTCTGTGAATGGAGCCTAAATATGGTCTAATCATGAGTGAGGGTGGGGAGGCCCTGTGTTCTCCGCTTAGGAAGGATGCCAGAGGCTGGAGACACAGCTGTGTCCTTTGGGTGTGCCAGGAATGGCGAGGCCCTGGCACAGGTTGCCCAGAGAAGCTGTGGCTGCCCCATCCCCGGCAGTGTTCAAGGCCAGGTTGGACGGGGCTTGGAGCAACCTGCCCTAGTGGAAGGTGTCCCTGCCCGTGGCAGGGGGTTGGAACTGGGTGAGTTTTAAGGGCCCTTCCCTGAGGTTGCGGGGTTCCAGGGTTCCATGGGTCCAGGGTTTTAAGGTTCTGGGGTTGTGGATTGTCCAACTGTTGCTTCTTCCAGGCGACCTCTGCGACATGGCCAGTGGCAAGACCCCCCGGCCCATGAGGTCCTCCAGAAGGGCGGATGGATTCCAGAGCAGAGTGGTAGCATCTCGTAATCCGAAGCTGGTCAGAGAGGCAGAAGAGTCTCTCACCACCAGGCAGAGGCTGGCCAGCCCTCGGGAGATGAGGCGGCCCCGGGCTACCCAGCTTCGGGACATGGGTGAAGTCTCCCATCAAAAGGTAGCCTTTCCCTGCTCTTCTCCTTGCCGTTTGATGTGACATTTGAAGAGGGCACGTGCTTGTGGCAGCCTTGCCTCCAGCTTACGCAAGCAGCTTGGTGATGAGGTCCTGTTGTCATTTCCAACTGGTGGTGGTGGAGTTCTTTGTGCTGGGGGAAAGGCAAAAAACACATTTCTCCAATGAGCCATTGAAGTTCCTGGTCTGCACAAAGGCAGTGGAACCTCTGCTGCAGTGGGTGGGTTTTGCTGGGCAGAGAAGAGTGGATGCGCTTTGCCTGGATCAGTGTTCTCTTAGATGGATGTTCAAAGCTGCTTTTCTTGCAGGACTGCTCAGTCTAACACACAGTCCAGGTGGGTGGATGACTGAGGTAGGCTGTTGAGCAGAAAGCTGCCAGCAAGAGACCTGATGTAGCACATCGGTTACGGGTTGCCCCAGGCAGCACAGGAGGTGGGAAC
The DNA here is from genome assembly GCF_037157495.1 of Lathamus discolor. Taxonomy (NCBI): domain Eukaryota; kingdom Metazoa; phylum Chordata; class Aves; order Psittaciformes; family Psittacidae; genus Lathamus; species Lathamus discolor. The sequence goes on along the minus strand of NC_088909.1, from coordinate 21,656,386 downwards.
ACGTAAGACGGGCGCCCAAATAACTGGCAGTGCTACAGCTACTGGGCTCGGCCTGAGCGTGGCTTTTGTGGAGAAGCGGGAGAGCTGCCTGTGTCTCTCGAGTGACAACAGTGCAGCTGGGAGAGGGGAGAGCAAGCAGGGAGGAATTATCTCCAAGTACTGCCTCTGCTGGGTCAGCGTTTGGTCTTTGCGTGCATTTTTCAGAGCTGCTTCTGCAGCGGTATTCAAGAAACGAGCAGTAAGAGAATAGAGTGAAGCATCAACTTAAAGCTCGTGGGGAAAGGGGATACGAATTGCAGTCTAGCTCAAGTTGCCCCGTAATGCTGAGACTTCAGCTGAAACTTCATCCCCATCCAGCATTCACCTCATTTGTCTGTTTCCCACCTGCCCTGTTTCTTTCTTGTTGGCCTTTCCTCCCTGGTACTGGTGTCTTCCGACTGGTTTCTCGGGTCTGCATCAAAAAACCAAAAAGATATTTGGGATGCGTGGGACTCAGTCTCGCTGTCTCAGAGGGAAGTTCACCTGCAAATTGTTTCCTGTGGAGGCTCCTGGAAACTCCTGGGTTTTGCTTGCTCCCTGAGCGCTCGTGACTGTTCCAGCAAGCGTCTGGAGCTGAGGGAGCCCCTTAGCAGAGGGCTCTGCTGGAGGTGGGCGCTGCTTTGCCTTTTGGAGAAGGCAACCTGGAGAAAGAGCCTGCAAAAGAGCTTCTTAGCTTGAGGCTGCTCAACGTGGTCCAGAAACGTTTTGTGAGCTGAGAGCGGAGGTGGGTGGGCTCCCATCTCCTAGTGTGAGCTGGGCAGATGCACTCACCAAGAGACTGTGTTTACTGGAGATCAGTGTGGGATCTTCATTCGTTAATCTTTCTCCCAGCAGCTGAAGCTCTCTCTGCTCTGTCTTGCATCTGCAGTTCTCAGCAGTTGGCCTGGACCAGAGGTTGTTCCAGCCGTTCCCATCCGAGGTGGTGTTTGAGAACTACGTTCCCCGCCAGTTCTACATAGCGGCGCTAGCTCTGAGGAACATCGACAGGGTAAGTGCTGGGCTGTGGAGGCTGAGCACTGGGCTGGAGGAGGAGAGCAGTGGAATTCACGTGGTGTGCAGCAGAGCAAGTTACCTGCTGCAGCGCAGCGCATCCAGAATAAAATGTCTCAGCAGCGTGATTCTGCAAGATGGGGGAAATGTTGCCATGCTGGGGATTCTGCCGCTGGTTTTGGCCGCGCACTGGTGGTAACTAAGCCAAAGGAGCTTTTTGAGCCAGCATGCTTCCCCTTGAAAGCCCTGGACTGATGGGAATGTCGAGGGCTGGGCAGTGCTTGCCTGCTGTCATGCTTTACCGCGAGTGTGCACCATGTCCCGGTGGCTCCTTGGTTAATCTTGGTTTCTGGCAGGGCATGTTTCCCTCTCTCAGCCTGTTGAGCCCCCTGTGTGCAACTCCGTGTCAAAGCACAGGGCTTGAGTTTTCTCCACTTTGTGCTGGAGTAAGTTGTAACTCCTGGCATTAGCACTCCAGGCTGGGTGTTTTGGAAGAGCAGGAGAAACAGGCTGGCTTAGCAGCAGCAGTTAAAGGGCTGGACTTGAGGTGCCACTTGAGTCTCCTGCTAAGCCTAATTCGGTTCTGCTCAGGTGTTTCTAAGCCAGCGTGGCTGTGCGTTCTCTTTGGAGAATCCCAGCACAGGCAGGGTAATGTGCTCCTGAAGGTCTCCAACTTGGAACGGGAAAGATTGTGATCCTGTTGAGATTTCCTACGAAAAATGAGCAGGGAGAAGTTGAGAAGTGGCAGCAATTTTGTTCTGCTCTGCTGTAGAGGGGGAAATGGAGACCTTTTGAATTTCAGCTGGGGAAACGTTTGCTCCAGTGAGGCATGTGCCAAGAGCAAGCTGGTGGGAAAAGACAGGAGGGAGGAAAGGGGCTGAGTTCAATGTCCTGTCGCGGAGCGCTTTCTTCCGCACAGGGATTCTCTTGGTACGTAAGAGGAAGTGTGCTGGAAGCAGAGAAAGGTGAGAAACAGGCGTAATTCAGGATCCGGTTGTGTAAGAAAGAGCAAGACGTGTGTGTGAGAGGAGGGCACAGCGGGGAGCTGGGGGGGAGGTGGAAGTGTGCAGGTGAATTAACGCCCTCCTCAAATCTCCCTGCTGGGAGAAACAAAGGAGGGGACAAAAGGAATGACACCGTCAGGGCTTAATGTAGCGGGAGGAACAGCAAGAGAAGTCAAAGTATCTCCTGAGATAACGGGTTTTACAGGGACGTGGTAGAGCATGGAAGACCCTTTGGCAAGGAAGGATGAAGGTATGGTCCCTCAGTTACTCCCAGAGAGTACTGTGTCATTCCTGGTGTAGCTTGGGCATACTGGGAAGTTGCAATGTGGGTACCTATGCCCAAGGGACACCACTGGTGTGGTTCACAGTGACTTTGGGCAATCTTTGCTGCAGGTGTGCCCTTCGCTTATTAAAATGGGCCTCAGTTTCTCTTTTCCTACTGCTCTGCTTCGTTCCCACTGTGCCTTTTGGCTTCAGCTGCTCCCTCATCCGTGCAGCTCCTCAGAATGTTTGCCTTTGCCAAGTACCAGCAAAGAGGCAAACAGTGAATTTGCTCTATTCGTGCTTCCCAAGTGGAAAACAACACCTGCATTGATGTTGGTGCCATTCCCAATAAAACGTAAGAGACTGGTAACAGCTGCAGCTTGGGATTTCTATGCCCTGTGAAGGGGAGGCAGTGTGTGAACTGTTGATTTTACCCAAAATGAATCAGTTGTGAAGCTGGTACAACCTCAGGCGTCAGAGAGCCCTGGTGTAAAAGGCAGATGAGCTCTAAGGAAAACCCTTGGCATATTTAAATGCACAAAGATAGAGATGCTAATCCCAAGAGAGTTCATTATGTTCTAATTTTGCTGGGTTTTGGTCATGTCCTGGAGAAAAGGAACATTGTGCTCTGTCTCACGAGTTTCCCACATTCCTCGGAATCCTACTGATGTATCCTGCGTGGTAGCTGAGGTTGTCTGCTCCCTAAAACTGCAGCTAGCAGCAATGTGTAACAGAGGCAAAGTGTAATCGAGCCCAATAGGTGCTCTGTATTCACTCCGATACGGAAGTGCTGCACTCTGTGCTTACTGCTCTTGTGTACTTGCTGTCGAATTGCTTTCCTGTCTTCAGGCTGCTCCTCAGCACCCTCAGAGGCATCCTGGGTGGCTCTTGCTGAAGATCTTTGCCACCTGGGCTCACGTGCCAAGGGACTTGGCGACCAGAACGTGTGGCTGCAGTGGGAAATGGGCTCCTGGAGCTTGCTGCCCCAGGGCATTGGTGGGAGCAAAGGGTGTTTAGAGCGTCCAGGGCTGCCTTGGCCATGGGTCACCAGGCTTGGGTCAGGGGTGCAGAATGAGCCTCCATTTTTTCCAAGGCTCGTCGTGTTCATCAGTGGAGCTGCCTGTCATTCAAAGTCTCCTTGTTATGCTTTCTGAGATGAGATTGGGTGCTGGGGCGTTGCTGCCTGTGTGCTAGAGAATGTCTGTTTGCTGTCTCCGTGCCTGTGGTATCCATCGTAGAGGCACGTTGGGTGTTCTCATCTCTGCACCAGCCTTTCCTTGTATTACGGATCTCCCTTGCTGCTTTGCAGCCCCCTTTAAATTCTCTTAGCCATCTGCTTCTTCCTGGGGTTGTTCTTTTGTCTTCCTGCGCTCGTCCTTTTGCTCTTGAGGTAAGCTTTTATTCTCAGGAAGCCCAGAGTGTCTGTGGTCTGCTTCTCTTGCTGGTCCACCGCCATGACTAGCACCGCAGCTTGACCACCCCGCTCCACCCTGGTGTGTCAGAAGTGACTTCCTTCCCTCCCCGTATAACGCACGCTGGTTTGCCTTCAGATAATACATTCCCCCTCCAGAGGTATGACTGCATGGATGTGTGCAGGCAGAAGCAAGCATGTTCTTTGGGCTTGTTGAATACGCAGGTGGCTTGAGGTACTGCATCTCCTTCCTGCTGCCTTCAGAGCAGGGCGTGTTGTTCCTACTGTCTCTGTGCTGCAGCTGTGTAGCTCAGCAGAAGGGATTCAAGTCCACTCTCGTGTGTTACGTGCGTGTAGCTTCAGAGCTAAAAGTGTTTTGGAAAGGTGGTAAGGAAGGATGTCACATGGCCTGTCCTGGTCCCTTCTCATGTTTCCACAAGCGACAAAATCCTACTTGTGTCTTCCCTGCAGGTTCCTCGTCTGCTGAACGTCATCCTGGGGAACTCTCCTTACTTCGAGTTGATCAGCCCGAGTAATGAGGACTATAAGGTAGCACCGGGCATGTCTTCAACCTACCGCATCCTTTTCAGACCTGATGAGGACAAGGTGAGAGTGGAGGTCCCGAGAGATGGCGCCTTGAGGGGAAGGTGAACCTGCAGGGCTGGGTTCCAAAGCAGGCGTGTGGCGTGGGTTTTGAAGAAGTGGCCTGCGTTCAGTGGAGTTGCACTGGATCTAGACCTGGGGGAGACTCTTTCCTGGGGGTGAAGGTTGTGCTCCCATAGGCTGGAGGCTCTTGCCTGTTTCAGGCTGTTTTCCCCTTCAGTGGTGGAATATTTAACGTAACGTCTGTTGGCTTCAGGGCTGAGAGTCTGCTGCCTGTGCATGGCCTTTTCCTCATCTTCTGTTTGCTGCTTAAATGTAGTTCAATACTCTGGCCTACCCTCGGGCAGCATGCCTGTAGAAACTAAAGAGGATCTGCCCCATGGTCCCTGGCTGCCCCTGCTTGTGAAATAATCTGTAATGAAAGGCCATGAAGGTAAAAAGTGCATGTACATTACCGAATGCTACTGTGAGAGTCACAGAAACCAGCAGCTCTTCTTCTGCCATGGGCATGGTGCTAAAGGCACTGTGCTGAGATTGTTTCTCTCCCTGCAGGATTATTTTGACGAGCTTATCATCATCACAGAGAGGGAGAAGTTCTTTGTGCCTATCCGAGCCATAGGTGCCCGAGCCAGCCTGGACTTCCCTGAACAGCTGAACTTCTCCGAGTGTCCAGTCAGGTTCAGCACCCAGAAAACTCTGCTGGTGCGCAACGTGGGGAAGCGGGAGGCTTGCTACAGCATCACCACTCTGAGGTAAAGGAGCTCATCCCTTGCGCAAAACGCTGTTGCGTGGTCATGGGCTTGTAAACTGTGAGAAAAAGGAGGCAGAGCATCTGAGGTGCTGGAGATGGGCAGGACACGTGGGGTTTGCCATTGCTTGCAGTGTTTTGAGAAAGCTCTGCAAGCAAGTTTTACACTGCAGTGGTGTCTGCAACGCAGCATCTTGCAGGTCTGATGCTGTTGGGTTGGAAGAGGCAAGGTAGGAAGGCAGCTTGACTGCTGAAGAAGGTGCTGTGTGGCAGAGGACAGTTCGAGGGGCTCAGGTCACGGATCCCAAACACAGCCTCAAGAAACAGGCAAGCAATGAGCTGGTGAGAGGCACCACCACAATAAATACCCAGTGAAGTCTAGCATCTATTTGCAAGGCGCTTGCCAACTACTCTACTGGGTAATAGAGCGTGTGTTGAGAGCTCCTTGACAAGGGTTTTAAGAGTTCCCGAACTTCGGCAATGAACTATTTCAGTCCCAAGTTGCAATAAAGAAATGGGAAGCATTAGGAAAGTTTTAAGTGAACTACACAAAAAAGCAGAATTCTGAGTAACTGGATTGCACGTGTGCAGAGGTGAAGAGCTGAGAACTGAGAACTGGGTGCAGAGTGTGGGGGGCTGGGGTCGTGTTATACCGCGGGATCTTCTGAGGTCTGGTTCTCTTTCAGCAGGGAGAGTCACCCGCTCTATTTCTGATCCTGGATGTTCTGGTTTTCTTGTACCGACTGTGGTTTGCTTGCTCCTTGCTTGCACAAGTGAGCTGAAGCGAACTAGACTGCAAACTTAACGGAGGACCCGGGTCTCCCATACAGTCCTGATCTCTCTCTTTGTGTTGCAGCCCTTTCTCTGTGGATCCCTCCATTGGGACTCTTGGCGTTGGAGAAGCGATGGAAGTCACGGTGGAATTCCACCCACCAAAGACCGGTGTTTATACGAGTCCAATGATCGTTCACTATGACACAGGTAAGCGCGTGGTGCACCCTCCGTGTGTCCTTCGAACCAGAGCGGTGTCTGCGCTGTCTGTCATCATCTGGTGGCTTCATTGTCCTGTTGAATCCCTTCTGCAAGGTTCCTTCACGCTGAGTAGAGCAAAGCTCCCCTGCTGGCTGCCAGATATTCCTGTGCTGGAATATTTCAGCCTGTAACAAGGCAGGCAGATCTTCCTGCGCACGGTGCACCGGGGGCGATGGCGAATATTCTGGGTGCTCCATTGCAGAAGAACTCACAGCAGGGAGCCTGACTGAAAAGGAGATGGCTTTTAACGTGCAAGAGAGCCCTCTGAAGAGCCTGCAACCTGTCCCCTAGAGCTCTCCTGACGGGTCATTGCTTTTCATCCCGATCTGTTGTGTTACAGTTCCTGGGAAGGCCTTTGAGGTAGAGACCCTCTTCTTGTGATGTGCTGCATGGGTACAGTTGGTGCTGTGCTGAGAGCTGGGCCATGCTGAGGACTTGTGACCAGGAGGAGCAGTAACTGTGGCAGCGGTAGCCATTAGGGTGCTCTGAGCTTTGCTGTAGCCTGGGAATGATTCTGTAGAAACCGCCTTGTTAGCAGCAGTTCTTTAGTGGTGAGGTTTATGAGCAAGCTGCTGCTAGGGCTGGCTGGAGTCAGTAATGTGAGGGCGCAATGATGTCTGAAGGTAGGTCGTGAACACCACCTTGGAGAAACACTTTGAAATGGCTGTGCTGCTGTGCGTGTTGCTCTGGTGCTGGAAGTAAGTCTCCAGCCTTCCAGAGGACACTTACCCTAGTGAAGGGACTCACTTCTCCGGTGGTGAAGTGGTAACAGCAGCACGTTTGACAAGGAAGAATGTGCGGGCAGTGGTGAGGCACCTGGCTGTGACCGTAGCAGGAGCAAAAGAAGGAGTTGGCAGATGGATCCGAGGGCCCAGTAGCAGCCTGTTGAGTGCAGAGCTCAGCACAGAAGCTGCTCTGTAGTTTCCATTGTTGTTTCTGCCCTTCTCCATTTCATTTCAAATGCTCCCGCTTGGGTTCTGAGATCAGAGCTATGCCAAGTATTTCAGGACCAGGAGATGAGGATGACACGACACTGGGGGCATCTCCTGCCTGCAGGAGACCCTGGGCAAGGCATGGCTGAGGTGGCGCTCCTCAGCATCACTGAGTGACTTGGATGTAGAATTCCCTGTGACCTGAGTGGGATGGCAGCCCAAAGGGCACCCGGGCACATCTGAAAAGATACATCTCCACGAACGACCCCCAAAATAAGGTGCCTAAGGTGGTGCCAGGACATCCTCATGCTGTAGCATGTGCAGCTGTCAGGATATGCTAAGTGTCCTGATCCGGGGAACTGCTTATGCAGCTCAAAACTGCAGCTCTTTCTTCTGTTGCCTGCAGATTGCTCTGTTCCTTGTACTTCCGTCAGCAAGCGAGATGAGGCGAGACTTGCTTTTGCTTTGTTCCAGGTGAAGATGTTCACAAAAGCCTTTGTGGAACAGCCGTAAATGTCAACATCAGGCTTGACAAGAGCTCCTTGACAGTTGAGAAGACTTCTGTCACGCTGTCAAAGCTAAGCTCCCTGGTCATCCACAATCAGAGTGCCATCACGGCCCACTTCCAGTGGAAGCGTTTTGTTGATCAGGAAGAGGAGGAGCGGCAGAAGCTGAGGTTTGTTTGAGAGATTCGTCTCAGAAAGATAGATGCCCCAGGGGAAAACTAACACACGGTCTCAGAGGGCTGTTGGGGCTTTTGAACGGATTAGGGCACGTAAACCCATGCACAGCGTGGAGCTTAACCCTTGCCATTGCAGTCCCAGCCGTGCTACAGCTGAGGATGATGTTTTGGGGAGAGAAGGTTGAGTGCAATCACTGGATTGCCTGAGAGGGCAAACTCACGTTTGGGAGCGGCAAACTATTGAGTTCAGAGATCCGTGCACTACGGAGGGTCCATGAGGCTGAGGAAGGTGTCAGCACTCGGTACCTGGGACTGCACTGAGCAGTAGCACTGAAGAGCTGCAGGTGGCACAGCTATTGTGATACTCAAGCAGTTTCTTCTTTGATAAGCTGGCAGGCTCCTTTTCCAGTCACAGGCAGGGTAGAGTGCTTGGTTGGCCCAGAAGGTGGAGGCCGTCCTGCCGTAGGCTGGGGAATTGCCTTTCAGTGTCCTGGTTTCTGGCCCAACGAAGTGTTTCTCCCCTTCCTCATAGGCTGGGCAGATGTGGAGGGCTCTGCGGGGAAGGGAGGGCAGCCAGGACTTGGAAGTGCTTTTGGGCTTCAGCAACCTGTGTCGTCGTGGTGGTGAGAGATGGGGCAGGTTCTTCCAAGGCTGTCTCTGGCGAAGCTTTGAAATTGCCATTTCAGGCAGCAGAGAAACACTCACAGCCTGGGTGGTGAACTGGAAATGACACTTTAAAGCTTATGTGACTTGGGCAATCCTTGTGCGACTTTTCAGGCTCAGATGGGTGCAGATATACGGGAGTTAGTCTGAACCCAGAGCTGATCAGGAAACTGCCTTGAACTGCAGCACTTTTCAAGGGCTTTGAGCACATCAAGTTCAGCGTAATTAGGTCAGAAATGCCTCAAAGGCCAGAACTGGTTTTCCACTGTTGTCTGTTTTTAATGACACAGTGTGTGAGTTCTGTGCAAACGCACTGAGTTAAAAGAAAATCTCGTGAGCTTGCCTTGATTCTTCCCTGGACCATTTCTTTAGCATCTCTCCCCACCTGCCTGTCTCGGACTGGACCCTGGGTGATCCTCTGTCCCCTCAGAAGCCACCAGCTTTCCCCAGAGTTCACTTCAACCTGATTTTTTACGTATGAGACTTGCTGTCGTGCCAGTCTCTGTCCTTGACTCTGAGCACGACGCTTGGTTCCTCCTTACTCGTAGTTTTGGGGATGGCCCAAGGCCACCGTCCTGCTGTCAGAGAAGCTTTTGAGACCTCAGAGGAGAGAGGGCCTTTTCCTGAGAGGAGGCAGTGCAGGCGCCTGTGTTGGGATGTGACCCCAAAAGACATGGCCCATTAGAAGGTGTCCCTCCTGCAGCGCTTTTGGGGATGTGATTCTGGCCTGCTGACGGAGCTTGAGTTGAGGGCTGCTCATGCCAGTGTGTGGAAGCCCTCCTCATGCACAGCATGTGCGCGAGGCTCAGTGTGTGTGCAGCAAGTAACGTCCTTGCCTGCTTCCCTTCTCTTTGCGTTTGGATTTAGCTGGGTGATGATCGTTCACACGGCGTTGCCTCGATTTGCTGCACATGGAGCTTTCCCCTGGTCCCCCAGTGCTGTCACCCGCTGGTTCTTCATGGCCAGGGGACTGGAGCGTGAAGGGGGGACAGCAGTGTGCCAGCAAGGAGCAACCGCTCTGCAGCAGTGCTCCCCTTTCATCTCCCGCTTGTGATCTTTAAACACTAGATTGATTTCTGCTGCAGCCGCCGATAAAGGGAGAGGTTAAGTGCATCACAGCTCTGCAGTGGAGGCCAAAACGAGGGAAAAGATGAGGTGGTTCAAGATTCCACGTAGGGTTTGCATTCAGAGATGCTGGTCCTGACTTCTTTACTAGGTGATGCTGGGCAGAGTGCCTTCGTCTCTTGGCACCTCTGTTTTCATGCTCAGAAACCCATTTGTGTCACTGAAGTGATGGGATGCCCAAATCCGTTGCTTTGCTTTGGAAGTGCACCGGGAGCCTCTGGTGAAAGGCAGTGCAGATACTGTCTCCTCACCCCTGTGGGTGCAAAAGGGAAGGGGAAAAGTGTGATGCTGGTAATGAGCAGCTGAAAGCCAGTTGCTTCTCCCCTCCCAATGCAGGAGGCTTTTTCTTGAGGGCTGCCAGCTTTAAGAAACCTCTTGTTAGCTCGTCAGTGAGGAGTAAAACTCCTTGCTGTGCTGGGAAGAACGGCAATAATGGGATCCATGTGGGAGCCTGTGTCTCAGGGTCAGCCCTGTGCTGAGCTGCTGCTCTTCCTCGCCGAGTGCTTTGCTGCTCGTGCACTGACACGACAGGCTTTGCACATCTGCTGCTTATTCAATTATCTGCTTGGTTCGTCTCTCCCATGGCACAGGCTGCAGAGGCAGGAAGAGGACAAGCTGGTTGATGTTCCTGCGGAGCACGGGCTGGTCCCCCCTCTCAGAGAACACCCTTCCCTTCCCATCTGCAGCTCCCAGAACCAGGGGACAGAGGTGCAGGGAGGCTCCATGCCTTTCTGCAGTGATATTTTCACCATTGTGCCCATGGTAAGTGATGGCTGAGAACCTCCCTTCCTGCTGCTCCTCCTCCTTCTCATCTCTGAAGGAGGTCCCTTGGCAGATCCCACATCAGCTGCTTGATGTGCCAAGAGAGGAGACATCCGGTTTCTGGTGAGGCTAGGGGCACTTGTTGCAAAAAGCATTTCTGAACAGCGGCAAGAGCCGACCCCAGGCTGGGCTCTGCTGCAAGGGCTGTGAATTAAGGGCACGTCATGAGTGTCCTCACAGTGTTCAGAGGTATCAGTTATTCTCCGTAAGGACACATTCCCACGTAGCGCGCGGGGGTGAAGAAAGGACACTGGTGCACTGTTAGTTCACATACTGACCTGCAGAATGCAATGGTCCTGGGTGGAAAGGAGGCCAAATTGAGCCCAAGCACAGCAATCCCTTCCTAAAACCTGGATTTATACCACATCTGAGTCTCCCTTCCAGTGTCGTCTGTGAGCCTGGACACGAGGCTGGCAGGTTTAAACGGGCTTTTTGAGTTCTACTGCAGATAGGCAGAGAAAACTGCTCACTTTCCTGGTGATGCCAGCAAAAACCCCATGGCCTTCAATCAGCCAGAGCCTGCCTTCTGAGTATTTGCATGGTCTTGAGATGAAGAATGGCTGCTGTCTGAGCAGCGCAGCATCCCTTCTCATCTTGGAGTAAACCCTGGAATAATCCCAACCTCTTCTTTCTTTTACAGTGGGTGAAAGTAGTTTATTTTTTCTATTTTGTTTTCCGAGGAAGGGGCTGCTGTTCTCTTCTTGGTTGCTCCTGCAGCCCATGGAAGGCTGAGAGGTGCCTTTCCTTAAACCAGTTGCAGGAAGTGAGCGCCTATAGAAACCAGGGATGCCTCCTGAAATGTGTGGCAGGGCTTCCTGGGACTGTGCACCAGTGCCAGGATCCTCTGCGAGAGCAGCAGAGAGTTGCAGAAACTGGTAGCGTGGCCCAGACTTAAATCCGTGGGCAAGAGCTCAGTCTCTTCTGAGGGGAACAAAATGCCCCTTCCGGGTGCCAGTAAAGGCGAGGGACTTTGGAAGCTGCTGCTTCCAAGCTCTCCTATAAATGCTGTTGACAAGCGTTGCTTGCTCCTTGCTCTTTGCTGATGCTCTAAATAAAGGCTTCCAGGGCTGCAGTGGAAACAAGAATGTGATGTTTGAAGATAAATGGTTTGCTGTCACTTCTGTTTCAGGAGGGAGATGTCTTGCCCAATTCTTCCCTTGAAATCAGTGTGATCTTTCAGCCCAAAGAAGCCAGAGTCTACCAAGAGACAGTCTACTGTGACATCTCAGGTACAGCTCTTTCCTCCTGCTCCTGTTCCCACAGAGGAGGTAGAAACACTCTTCCAGCCCACTCGGACCTCATGTAGTTCTGGAGGGCTCAACAGGGCAGTGCTGGCACACGCCGCTGTCCCCGTGGTTCCCGGTGGTCTCCTGTCGGAGGCCAGGGCTCAGGATGCCTGGCTCTGCCTTCCTGATCCCAGAAGTGACCAAGCAGTGAAGGAATAAGCTTTCCCGCCATGGCTTTGCCAGCATTTGCAACACAGCTTTAGTGAAGGAGCACCAGGCCCCTGCAGACCAGTTACGTCCAAGATGAGTCTTTGTGGCGTGGCTCTCTCCTCCTTCTCGTGCTGCTCACTTTGTGTGCAGAGTAGGCTGGGATGGCAGTGAGAGCTCATCCAAACTTTGAGCCAGGATTCAGGCACCTTAGGCTGCTTCAGTGGCTGAGAGCAGCCTTCAGACTGAAGATCTTGTGCTCTGTCATCTCTAGCAAATTTAAGGGAAAGGACCCACCTTGGAGTTTAGCTGTAAGCCTTGAGGTCTCGGTTGCCTTTGCACCAAGGGATGTGCACGTTAGCAGTACATTTATGGCTTATGTGATCTGCTCAGTGGGAAGGCTGGTTTTCCATGACTGGAGAGAGCGCCTTCATCGGGGACTGAAGAGATAAGACAAAGGGCTGATGGGTTCGAGCTTAAACAGGGGAGATTTAGTTTAGATGTACAGAAGAAATTCTTTCCTGTGAGAGTGGTGAGGCACTGGAAGAGGCTGCCCAAGGAAGTTGCTCCACCCGTGGCAATGTTCAAGTTCAGGCTGGACGGGACTTGAAGCAAGCTGCTCTAGTGGAAGGTGTCCCTGTCCATGGCAAGGGGTTGGAACTGGATGATCTTAAGGTCCTTTCCAACGCAAACCATTCTGTGGTTGTCTGAGACACCGGCCCAGGGGGTTGGTTAGAAATGAGAAAGCAGCCCCAAGGCGTATGTCCTGAGGGACGAGATGGGTCCCGTATCTTCTCCTGGAGCATCTAGAGCTGGTTCCATCCAGCCCAGGGACCGGCAGCAGCACTGAGACAACCTGGAAAGTGCCGGGTAGCAGAGGGAATTGCACTCACAGAGATTTCCCTCCACAGGCTGTGAGACCAGGCTGCCCCTGTGCATCAGCGGGGAAGGCGTCGGGCCCCAGGTCCAACTCAGCTGTGACCAGCTGAGCATCGGGGAGGTGACTGTTGGCTCAAGCCACAGCTACAGGGTGAGCAGGACGGGGCGCAGGGCATGGGGTGGATCCGGATGGCTCCCGGGCAGCAGCGAGCCTCGTGGAGCTGTGGGATGGGTCTGAATCAACTTGGTGGTGCTGAGCAGGCGCTTGGCACTGCAGGTCAAGTGGAGTGCTCTGTGTCAGGGGAATAAGCCCAGAGTGGCTCTGTTTGTGTGAAGTTATCCCCGCTTTGCATGGAAAAAAACCCCGAGGCAGAACTCGTCCTGTTGTATTTGGCAGCAGCGCTCAGCATCTTCTGCCTTTTACAGATGTTAATTGCTAAACTAGAAAAGAGGTGAGCCTTCTGTAAGCAAAGAGGATTCCTCATGTATTTCCATGTTGCCTTCTCGCTGCTGCTGCAGGTGTTCCTGCTCAACAGAGGAGTTACTGAGACGCCCTTCAGCGTGGTCTCTCCGGAGAGAGCTCTGGGCTCCTGCTTCACCTTTGGCCCCCGGGAGGGCATGCTTTTGCCTTTTGATCATCAGGCCATCTGGATCTCCTTCAATGCCAGTGTCGTGGGGCAGTTCACAGAGGAATTCCAGTTCAATGTGAAGGGATCCCCTGAGCCTCTGACGCTGACTGTGAGGTGAGGAGGGTTCTAAGAGCTTGGCGGCCACATTTGTAGCTCTCTCTGGGTAGTCATCTCCCACCTGCCTCATTTGCTGATGGAGCAGAGAAAGAAAAGGCTTGTCTGAGGTCTTGATCTTGGCTCTCATCCTGGCATCCCCACACTAGGAGCCCACACTAACCTTGACTCCAGTTTGACGCTGACTCCTTGCGACCGCAGCAGCAAATGAAGTGGAATTGTCAGCAAGAGGGAGCCATGGAATAGGTTGGGTTGAACACACCAGTTGCTGTGGTCCTTGATTTTGAGCTGAGAGGCAGAGCTGGCATTGGTTGGCATCAACCATGAAATAAATTAATGGGTGCTGTGCAGCTTCACGTGGTGATTCAGGTGGATGTTGGTGAGCCCTGGAGTTTGGAGCCTTCAAGTCTGCTGAATTTAAGGGCGGGTGAGGAGATGCGGTGTGTTCAGGTTCCGTTATGCCTGCAACTACTTGAAAGGAGGATGGAGCCAGGAGGTGGCTGGTCTCTTTTCCCAAGTAACAAGGGAAAGGACAAGAGGAAACGGCCTCAGTGTGTGCAGGGCATATTTAGACTTGATGTTAGGAACAGTTTCTCCCCGAAAGGGTGGTCAGGCATTAGAAGAGGCTGCCCCGGGCAGTGGTGGAGTCACCATCCCTGGAAGTGTTCCCAAACCGAGTAGACGAGGCCCTTAGTGACATGGATTAGTGGTGGGCTTGGCAGCGCTGGGGTGACAGTTGGACTTGATGATCTTAAAGGTCTTTTCCAGCGTAGATGATTTGACGATTCTGTGTTGGGTGGTTTAAGACGTGTTGCTCTTGGATGGGTCAGCTGGTGCCCTGGTGGTTGGCTGATGTTTTCCTCCAAGATTCAACTGTCCGCTCTGTTGAGCTGTTGCGGCTCTTGTCAAGGGATGTTTGGGGCTCCCCCGGCTTCGTGTCTCAAAGTCCTGCCCCCATAACGCTTGCGTGGATCAAGATCTTCTGAGCAAGGTGTTCCTGTACTCCATGGGAAGAGCGGTTCCAGCTAAGAAATGCCAAAGCAGGAAAGCTGTGGCTGGGAAGGCTAGTTACATTGAGTGTGCTTTACTGGGGACACCCCTGTGTCCAACACATTACAGATGGGGAAACTGAGGCACGCAGCCATCACTTGTTTGGTGTCCTTCCTCAGGCCATCAACAACTTGGGGGCATACCCTGCATGACACTGTGCCCCAAGCCCCACAAGCAGCTATGGGCTGCTGACCGCTTTGCTTTGGCTGCCTCCCGTCCACCTGGATGCTGTGCTGAGCATGAGGGTGAGGGCTTGATTTGAAACCCCCTGAGGTTCTCAGGCCGGCTTTTACCCACCGGAACGGTAAGGAAAGCTGAAGGCTTTGCAGTTCTCTTTAACCGAGGCCATGTCTCCTCTGCCTTTGTCCTCACAGTGGCTGTGTCACTGGGCCGGCGTTTCATTTCAATGTATCGTCCCTCCGCTTCGGTGAAGTCTCCTTTGGTGAGTGTGCCCTGGGCTTGGGCTGCAGGGTGGGAGGTCTGAGCCTTACCCAGATGGAGCACTTGTCCAGGACAGCATTGTCACTTGTGTTCCTCCATAGCCACCTTCAGCATGTCAAAACCAGGACTGCCAGCTGCTAGGCAGTATTTTGCCATCATGAGATCAAACAGAACCAGACAGAATGGCACAGAGCCAATTGAATGGTTCAAATAGAACGGAAGGAGTAGAAAGTCAGTGTTCTCTGGTGTCCCTCACAGTCAGTCCAGCCCCAATCTGCCAGTCCTCAGCAACAGAATGACTGTGAAAGTCTTTCTTGTCCGCGGCCAACTGGAGAAGGGAGTTGAAGGCAAGTTGTAGGTGCCCTGGGTGAATTTTGCTGTTGTGAGGCAAGGGCACCATTTACCCACCTGACCGTTAGCGTGAGAAATCAATTAGTGCTGTGAGGCCAACTCATTGTCAGCTCCCAGGTAACATGGCCAAGCAGTAGCTCCGCATTGGGCGCCCATGTCTTCAGACATGGGCTCCTCCTTCCCCACCAAAAGCCCAGCTCTGCTGACAGAGCTGGCGGCTGTGCACCCAGAGCTTCTCCACTGAGATGCAGATTCTGGTTCTCCACCTCAGTCTCGCAAAGGACTTCTCACTGAGATGGTCTCAAGTTTAAACGTGAACTCAACCCCCCAGATCAGCTGCGATTGTCTCAGTGGCTTCCATTATGGAAAGCAAGTACCAAAGCTGAAGCCATGTCAGCCTTTGTGGGGTAATGAAAGGCGGTGTGCAGCATGGCCGTTTGTCCCCGCTCCTTCGGGAGGGTGAGACGCAGGTCCTGCTTGTTCTTGAGCAAGCATCAGGTTTGCCTCCAGTGAAGTGGGCCGTGAGCTGCCACAGGCTCGGTCTCGATTGTCCCAAACCAGGAGATGCACCGAGGTTCCTGTCTGGAGAAGCTGCTTCAGAGTGCTCTGCATCATGCTGTGGCTGCCAATTTCATCTTTCCTTTCCTTTCCTGGATCATCTCTTTGATGACAGCATACTGCTTTTATCTCTCGAAAACTGTGGGAGTGTTTGTGGAGTTCACAGGGACTTTTCTGGACTGACTTTTGAGAGTAAATGTTCTGGATGCACCGTCACGGTTGAGAAGGAATTGGTGCTGGTCTGGGGGAGGTGAGAGCTCCTCACAGTTAGAGACACCTGTGTCAGAGTGGCATTTCTGTGTGACAAGCGTAAAAGGGACCGTAATTGACGACGACTTCCCCACAGAGCTTCTCAATCAGCTGTAATTGCCATTGAAAGGAGGCAAACTCCAAGCGCAGTTTTATCACCGCAGGATGTCCACCCCAGGAATCACGGGATAATAAACTCCTGTTGTGTCCTTTTCCCAGGCTTTCCTCGCACCCTGTGCTGCCGCCTCACTAACACTTCCTCGGTGCCCTTCAACTTCAACCTTCGCATTCCTGGGGACGGCTCGGGAGCACCCAGCGTGACCAGTTTTGCTCAGGTGTCAGACAGCACTGGTCCGTCGTGGAGAAAGCGAGCCCCAGGTGCCAAGAAGCCAGCTGAATTTACTATCAGGCCCTCCACAGGGACCATCTGTGCCAAGGGACACTTGGATATCCAGGTACGCGAAGAGTCCAGCCCTGTGTGCTTCAGAGGTGGAGCTGGAGCTTCGGTGGCGTTGAGGGGGCTTTAGCACTGCTGGCTCTGAGCATCCTGCGAGTGAGAGTTGGGCACTAGTGTTGGGCTCTACATCTGCCCTGGCAACGCAAAGCGCATTCGGTAATTCAGGTATTGTCCAAAGACTTCTGTTACTGCCAGAGACTGTGCCCTACACATGAACCAGCAGAAGAATTAAAGGCAAACATCACAGAATCCTAGCCTGTTTTGGGTTGGAAGGGACCTTACAGCTCATCCAGTTCCAGCCCCCTGCCATGGGCAGGGACACCTTCCACCAGACTTGGAAACTGGCAGCGTGTGACAGGATGGACCCAAGTGCTTCCATGGTTGGGGACAGTCGCAGGGATCTTTCAATTGCTCGTGGAGATTTCAGCGTCTCGTGTCTGGCTTTGACCAGAGCCAAGCACTGAGCAGAGAAGACGATCCTTATTTCTGTCCAGTGAGAGCTCAGCTGCCTCTTTCACACAGCTGATGTTTGCCCGGTGCTGCAGCGCCAGGACTGTGTCTGAGAAAGCAGACTTTTCTCACGTGCGTTGCGCTCCCCCACGACTAGGTGAAAACCCCTGATAGGCCGTTTTAGATCCATCTGGTAGCCAACTGCGCAGTTACACTCCCCAGCAGGACTCACCGCAGTTACTCAGAGCCATGCCGATGCTGTAGCCCCTGCTCTAAGTAACTGCCTGGTTTGGGTTCAGCTTAGAGGTGCTGAGAAGACCCCTGACCCTGGGGCGATTGTTGCCTTGGAGGCGCTGTCACCTGGGGCTTCACGGAGGAGCTTTCTGTGCTGCTTCTTTGCAGAAGTGCTACCGGGGCGTGCTGCAGATCCAGATTTGCCAGAGCAGCCAACGCCTGCGGGTGCCGGTCCTGGGATGTGGTCTGCAGCCACGGCTGGAGTTGAGCCCCGCAGAGCTCGAGCTGGGACCGCTGCTGCCACAGAGCCATGGGGAAGAGGGGACGGTGGTGGTGAAGAACCCCTGTGGGGTTTACTCACTGGAGTTTGACCAGCAGCACCT
Source organism: Lathamus discolor (assembly GCF_037157495.1). Lineage (NCBI taxonomy): Eukaryota > Metazoa > Chordata > Aves > Psittaciformes > Psittacidae > Lathamus > Lathamus discolor. The sequence goes on along the minus strand of NC_088909.1, from coordinate 21,638,843 downwards.
TGCTGAGGAGCAGGTGAGGGGGAATGTCTGTGCACGCTCCTGGAGATTCCCAGCGCTCCAGCATTCCCAGGCTTGTGCCAGGGAGACGGGGGCAGCGCGCAGGGCAAAGCCCGGCGGCATCCCAGGGTTAGCCGGCTCTGCTGGCAGGCTGTGGAGGGACTTGGATAATCCCTGCCACTGGGGGGAAAGAATATGGGAGGGGATGGCTCGTCTGGGGAGTCTGTTCACGTGGTGAAGGTCCAGAAACTCATGCTGTCTGTGGTTTCTCTTCCCTCTGTGCGCAGCTCCTACGGACACCTAAAGACGACAACAGCCACAACAGCTTGTTGCTGCCTCCGTGTGCCCCGGCTGAGAAGCTGACTGTTGAGGCCCAAGGAAGGGGCATAGAAATGAAGGTGAGATGAAATCTAAATGCTGAAAGTGCAGGTGGCAACCAGCATGGTTTTCTCATTTCCTCATCTCTTCCCCAGCCTACCATGGTTTGTGTTTCTGCCACGAGAGTGGCAGAAAACCTCTTCTCCTTCTTTCCTTTGGCTTGATATCAATCCCTCCTGCCTCAGGTTGATGTTGTGCATCCACCAGGAAAGGTGGTGAAGCTAGGAAACATCTGCATTGGGCAGACGGTGAAGAAGATCGTCACCATAGCCAACAAGAGCGCAGGCCCTCTCGCCTTTAAGCTCAGAGTCACATCCACCGTGCCAGAGTTGCAGGAAGCTGGGGTAAGTGCCATTCCTTCTCTGCAGAGCACTTTAGTGTGCCTGCAGGGAGCGATGAGCTGCTGTGGGTGGGAGGTAGTAGCTAATGACAGCTGTGGGCTGCCCTGGCTGCCTGTGCCTGCCCCGTCCTCCCTGCTGGCACTGCTCTGCCAGCAGATGCTTGCAGTGTGAACGCTTCAGCTGAGCTGGGTGCCAGGACTCCCCGAGAGCAACAAGTGAGAAGGCGGCACAATTCCTCTAACCTGTTTTAGACGCATAGGTCAGGATGCAGCCGCATATTTTAGATCTGGAAAGGCGAGGGAGGTGAATCTTGAAAGAGGGAGGGTTACAGCTCTGTTGGAACTTCCATGAAAGCTTTAGAAGGCAGAGGTGACCTCACCGTGACCAGGTGGACACATGGCAGAAAACACCTTTGGTATTACCTAGGAATGCCTACGAGGGAATGAGTGGGACTGGGTCAGTGTTGGTGTGGACAGAAGAGGAATTGGAAGCCTCTTCCCTGAGTCTGGTGAGGGAGGCTCCGCAGCTGGCTTGCCAGATGAAATAGTCTCCACTCATCTCTTCGGGTAGGTTCTGTGCTTGAAGCCCAGCAAGGAGCTAAAGCTGAAGGCCAGAGGAGACACCTGCAAAGTGGAGGTGACCTTCTCCCCGAAGCGCCGCATGCAGCCGTTCAGCGGGGAAGTGCTGCTGGAGTGCCGCGGGCTGGTGCGCTCCCTGTTTGCGGTGCGGGGCTCCTGCCAGGGCAGCCTCGTGAGCTTGGACCAGGACCAGCTCAGCTTTGGAGCCGTGGTGCGGCAGAGCTACACGTGCCGGCGCGTCGTCATGCGGAACGCGGGCAACACAGGAGTCAGGTAAAGCAGGACCCCCCCGCCTCTCTGAGGGCTGATTGCTTGGATGAGGGTTGTGAGGAGCCGTAGTGTGCCCAGATAGCTCCTCTCTGCTTCTCCATCCCGCTGGAGAGTCGTGCAGCCATGGCCGTGCAGTCAGGCCCTGGCAGTTAGCAAGGGGGTACGAGCAAAAGCTCATTTAGAGATGGGTGCAGTGGGTCCTGCCCAGCCTGAAGCCTTATTGCCAGGTGGCTCAGCATCAGGCCTGAGATGTGGTGGGAAAGCCCACCAGAGACGGAGAGCCTCACGCTGAGACTTACCCTGCCTTCACAGCTCCCCGTGGCTAATCCTTCTTTCCTGTCCTTGTGCTTTCCTTGGCAAGGTTTTTGTGGGACGTGGAGAGCTTCCAGCCGGACTTTTCTATCAGCCCCACAAAGGGTTACATCAGGCCAGGGGTGGATGTCCCCTTCGTTGTGACCTTCCGCCCCTCGAAGCTGAGCCAGGCTGTCCAGTACGAGGGGCTGCGGTGCTTCATCCCGGGCAGCGAGGCGCTCCGCCTTACGCTATCAGGATCCTGCGTGGAGGCCCCTGGCACCAGAGAGGTAACGCAGCAGGGACAGGATGGGCCCCTGGACCCCAGCATTTGCGCCACATCTCTCCCAGGGCAGGAACTGAAGGACACTTGCGAGCGCAGACTCGCTTGTGCCGGGGTATCCCAGAGAGAAAGTGCTGGGCAGGACTGCCAGAGTTCCTGAGCCCTGTCATTGCCTTTCTCCCCTGTTCGAGGTGTTGCTCCTCCAGTGAGCAGCTCGGTTGTCCTGGCTCTGCACTGCAGCACCCGTGCCGTGGGAGCACCCTGCCGGGCTCTCCTGAGACCCTCCCCACAGAGCCACCCCGCTGTATCCCAGCACTGCACCCGCAGCCACGCTTCTCCCCCGTGCCGGGCCAGGGGAGGGCATTCAGCAGTAGGAAGGGGCAAGGCATCTGCATCCAGCCCCTGGGAGGGGGTAGCTTGGGAGCAGTTGGCTCTTGCTCCCAAAGAGAGCATGGAGCTCCTCTTCATCCTGCCCATGAAGGAAGGGGCTGTGTGGCTGCAGATCTGTCCTTGCACAGCAGTTTCCTTTCAGGACTCCCCTGAAGTTTCCTTTCACCCAGCATGCGAAAGGCTTGTTCTGCTCCCTTCTTCAAGAACAACCAGCTTGATTTACTCCAAAAGCTGTGGCCAAAGTGTAATTTTCGCATGTGACAAGGAAAAGCTGCTCCCTGTGCTCCAGGTCCTGGTGTAGAGCCAGCGTGAGAAGAGTGGCAAGGATTGTGGGTACGACCCAGCAGCCTCTGTGCTCCTCTGTTACAGACCCTGACTTTCAGCTGCAATGTGCGTGAGAAGCAGAGCCAGACCATCCTCCTGTCGAACCCAAGCAGCGAGGCCTGGACCCTGAAGCCCATTGTTGAGGGGAAATACTGGAAAGGGCCTGAATTTATCCATCTGGAGGCCAGGCAAAAGGAAAAGGCCTACCAGGTCACCTACAGACCCCTAACCATGAGCTGTGGGAACAAGAAGCATCAGGTAGGTGAGCTGTGCCAGCGTGCTGACCCTCGTGGCATGACCCTCGTAGGTCACTCTCCTTTGGGCAGGAGGTTGGCCGAGATGACCTTTGGAGGCCCTGTCCAAGCTGAAGGTGTCCTGTGCTCTCTGTTGGAAGCTGGGTTTTGTGGTGGCTGGGGGCCAGGCACGGGCAAAGGGCAGATGGGAAGTCGGGACTGAGCACCAAACGTGTTGGAGCAGCTAACGTAAAAAGCCAGGCTTTCTGCAGGCCAAGAAATGAAGTTTGTTCTGCGTAGCTCCGGGTCGCTGCTTGTGGCAGCCCAGGGGGCTCAGAGACCCCCATGCTCAGCGCACGGGCTGCACAGGCTCTCCAAGCCCCGGGCACAACCACTTCTGCCAGCAGCACCTGGCTGGTGTCCTTCTGCAGCTTGCAGGGAGCAAGAAGGGCAAAGCTGCCCTGCAGTTTGTCAGTGCCGTCCTGGCCGTGAGCAGGCAGGTGGGAAACGAGAGAGATCTCTTGAGGGTCATGCAGGAGCTTTGGGAGGAGCCCTTCCTGCAGGTCTCAGGCTGGGCACATGGGGGTGACTGGCCCCTCTGCAATGTTTTCTGTGCCAGGCCAGCAACAAGCTCCTAAATCCAAGGGGTCAGTTCAGAAGGGCTCTGTGGTGCTGGAGCTGCCGGGTCCTTGTCGCGCTCCTTGTCCCGCTCCAGCTGGCCTTACAGTGGGCCAGGTCAGAGATTTCTGGCCTCAAGTCTCCAGGGTGCTCAGCAGATCTGTGCCCTTAGGGTCGCACGTGCTCAGCATCTCTTTAACGTACAGCCTGCGTGAGGAGTCTTGCAGCTTTCAGCTGCTGTGGAGGCAGAGGCAGGTGTCTGGGATCCACGGGCACCCAGAATGAGCATGGATATGAGCTTTCCATGGCCCATGTCTGGGGGGCCCCTGTTGTGCCAGCTTACAGGCTGCTCTCTGGTCAGCGCTGTTGGGGCTAAGGCCAGCAGGACTGAGGCAATGGAGCTCATCAGGGACGGCCACCCCCTGCCCACGGCTGTCCCTGCGTGAGCACAGGCTGGCAGGGACATGCCCAAGGTGAGTGGGGCCAGTAAGGGAGTGTTGGGATGTGCAGAGCAGCTCTGCTGCAGGGCCCGTGTTTCCTTGCTTTGCCCAGAGATGATGCCTCTGTGTCCTGTAGCTGTGCCGTGTCCTGTGGGCCACGCACCCGCTCACAAGCAGCTCAGAGCAGGTGCGACGCTGGCGTCTGTCTCCTCCTGCGCGGGACAGGGCTGCAGTCACAGCTCTGCCAGCTGGACGTGCTGAAAGCTGCCTCAGTGAGAGCCTCAGGCATGGGACTGTCCAGGGGTGCTCCAGAGCTGACTTGTCCTATTCGTTGTCTGTAGGGCTCCATCTTCTTCCCCCTGCCGGACGGGACAGGCTTACGCTACCAGCTGGAAGGAACTGCTGAAGCCCCCAGGTGTTCAGGGGCCATTTCCCGGCAGGTTCCGTGCAGGAATTCCCACACGGAGCTCATCCCTGTGTCCAACTGGCTGCAGAGACCACAGAGGTGAGTCCAGCCCAGGGAGTCTGGCCTCATGAGCAATCCCTGCAGCAGCACAAGGCAGGAAGCTTCCAGTGCCTGGAAGCTCCTTCCTGAAAGCTTTTCCCTCTCCTTGGCCGTGTCTGGCCATACCCACGTTCTGCCTGTGCAGAGCCATCCTGGAGGGCTTTCCTCCAAGGGGGGTGAGAGCTGGCGCCCTGTGCCCGAGGCACTGAGGATGAGAGGGACTGTATTGTACCCCCGCAGGATGGGTATCCTATGGGAGTCCTTCCTGTTGACCTTCACTGCGTCCTTCTCACCCGCAGGTTCCTGGTGGTTATTGACATGCTCAAACCAGAGAACCTGGAAAGCAGTTCTGTGCTGCAGGGGTGTTCATACATCGACGTGCCGAGCTCTGCGAAGAAGGACTACCAGCTCACCTTCTTCTCCTACAAAGAAGGAGTCTACAGGGCAAAGGTGAGTGAGGACACTGGTCTGCAGGGCCCTTCAAGGAGCTGTTGGCTCACCGAGAAGCTACACGCCTGTTTTCATACCTCCACGGGCACGGGTCCTATGAAATACCACAGGTGCTTTCTCTGGTCTTGCACTCCTCCTCGCTGGGTGCTCATAGCCATTCCTGGAAGCAGGGCGCTGAGCTCGGTGGGCTCTACCGGGTCTGTTTTCATGTGTGGAATGAGCAGCACTTCCCTTTCTGTCTGATTCAGGTGACCTTCCTCAACGAGACAACCGGAGAGTACTTGTTCCACATGGTGACTTTCAAGGTGATGGCTTCGGGACCCATCGGCACTGTCGAAATGAGCACCGCCGTTCGGCAGAGAGTGTCCTCCACCGTCAAGGTGGACAACCCTCTGCCTGTCCCGGTGACGTTTGCCGTCAACTGCAAAGTGCCGGGCGTCAGCGTTCCACAGCACTTTACTGTTCCTGCACAGTCAAAGGTAGGAGCAAAGCTCCTGCGGCTCACTCTGCTCTCCCTACTCGTGGCCGGAGGGGGGGCTCTTGGAGGGTGATGCCTGAAAGGGGCCATGTGGGGCCTCTTTCCGTGGTGGCAGCTCCCTGCCGATGATGTAGAGAGGGAGCAGTGTGCGAGAATATCCCCAGTGGGAATCATCCTGCGCTGGTGGAGTCTGCCCTGCTGGCCCCTGTAACACGCCGCCACTGGGCGTCACGTGGCAGGTCCTTGTGCCATGTGCCCCTCATTTAATGTGTTGCTTCCAGGTGTGAGTGGCTGCAGGACAAGCCTGATCCCACGGCCAGGTTGTCTGCAGCCTGCATTGACAGGAGGTGGTGTGTGCCCTGGGGGAGCACAGGGGCTTTTTAGGGTGGGCAGCTTCTGGCATCATGCTGGAGGGCTCTGAGCTGTTGGGATCTGTCCCTGAGTGAACCGTCCCCCAGAAGGAGCAAGGCTGTGCCCGAGAGAGAGGGAGTCAGAGCGGGGAAGGCAGCCCAGCCTTCAAGCGCTGCCTGAGCAGAGCAGGGACCAGCTGCCCCCTTCTCAGGCACACGTGTTCCCTGCCTGTGCCTGACGCCGTGGCTTTTTCCTTCCTTCCTCCCAGGCGGATCTTGTCTTGGAGTATCAGCCCCTGAAAACGGGTGAGAGCACCGGGCACCTGGTGCTCCAGAGCAGCGACTTGGGCTCTCTGTCTTACAACCTGCAGCTGAAAGCCACCTCGAGCAGGCCAGAGAAGCCCGTGTATTTCCGCACCACGCTGGGCTCCCGTCAGACCATCACCACCAAAATCCGGAATTTTGCCCAGCAGGAGACCGAGTACCTCCTACAGGTGAGCCCGGGCTGCCGGGGCTCTGGCTGGGAGGCAGCTCCTCTGGCCAGCACCAGCCCTCTCCACCAAGGGGTCCGAGTGCCTCTGGCGTGGCCTGGCAGAGCCAGGGTGGCCATGTGAGCCCAGGGGCCTTCCCACTAGTGTGGGCTTGTCCTCCCTTGCGGGCCCGTGTCTGCTGCCCTGGTTGGAGCTGCTTTTGCAGGCCCCGTGGTGCCTGGGCTTGCTTCCCGCTTGCAGCCCAGGTCTGGCAGTCTTGGGGCTTGGGTGCAGGGTTGTCCCTGCTGGGCACGTTTGCACACTTCTCGTGCCCGTTCACCGCAGGCACTCACCAGGGCTATGGTCTGGGTGGGACGGGCCAGGGGACCATCGTGTTCTTCCCGAGGCGCTGGCTCTGCTGTTGTGACCAACCCCCCATGGTCTCTTGTCTCCTCTGCGCAGACCGACTGTGCCGACTTCCAGACGGCAAAATCCATCAGTGCGGCACCCGCCAGCGCTGGGGGCTCGGAGCTGAACGTGGAAGTGACCTTTGAGCCCTGCCACCTGGGCAAAGCCAAGGCCACGCTGCAGCTCAGCTCTGCACTGGGCGGGCAGTACTGCATCCCACTCATCGGCCTTGCGCTGCCCCCTGAACCCCAGGGCCCCTTCCTCATCCCAGCCGGCGGCACCACCTCCATCTCCTTCAGGAACGTCTTCCCGAGGGCCACGGCGTTCCAGTATGCCGTAAAGCACCCGGCCTTCAGCGTCAGGGCCCCGGAGATGCTGCGCGCCAAGAGCAGCACCACCATCACCGTCTCCTTCATGGGCGGCCCCGCTCCTGTCACCAGCAGGCTGGTGGTCTCTTGCCCTGGCGGCTCCTGGATCTACCACCTCCGGGGCCTGCCCTCCACCCTCAAGTGACCAGCTGCCCCTGGCCCTTCCCGCCACGTTCGTGCTCTCTGGAGCCAATAAATTTCATTTAGCATCCTCCCACACGACGTCCTTGTCTCTAAACGGGAGAGGCATGAATTTGCTGGATGCACAGCCGGTGGACAAGGAATTGGCTGGATGACTGCACACAGAGAGTCGCGGTCAATGGCTCAATGTGTAAACGGTGACCAGTGACGAATGGTGTCCGTCAGGGGTCGGTGTTGGGGCAGACCCTGTTCAACATCTTTGTCGCTGACACAGACAGTGGGATCGAGCACCCTCAGCAAGCTTGCAGACGACACCAAGCTGTGTGGTGCAGCCGGCGCGCTGGAGGGAAGGGATGGCATCCAGAGGGACCTGCACATGCTGGAGAGGTGGCCAGCCTCATGAAGTTCAGCAAAGCCGAGTGCAGGCTCCTGGCCCTGGGTCAGGGCAATCCCAGGCACAGCTACAGGCTGCGCAGAGAAGTGATTCAGAGCAGCGTGAGGAGAAGGACCTGGGGGTTGGAACATGAGGCGCTTCAGCGTGCGCTTGAGCCCGGAAACCCCCTGTGTCCTGGGCTGTATCACCAAGAGCATGACCAGCAGGTCAAGGGAGGTGATCCTGCTCCTCTGCTCTCATGAGACCCCCACTGGGAGCACAGTGTACAGTTCTGGTGTCCTCAACAGAAGGACCTAGAGCTGTTGGAGCAAATCCAGAGGAGGGCCACGAGGATGCTAAGGGGGATGGAGCAGCTCCTGTACAAAGACAGGCTGAGAAAGCTGGGGCTGTTCAGCGTGGAGAAGGGAAGGCGGGGTGGAGACCTCATAGCAGCCTTCCAGTATCTGAAGGGGGCCTACCAGCATGCTGGGGAGGGACTCTTCATCAGGGACTGTATCAAGAGGACAAGGGGTGATGGGCTTAAAGTGAAACAGAGGAAGTTCAGGTTAGCTAGAAGGAAGAAATTCTTCACTGTGCGGATGGTGGGGCACTGGCACAGGTTGCCCAAAGCAGTGGTGAATGCTCCATCCCTGGCAGTGATCAAGGCCAGGTTGGACGGGGCTTGAGCACCATGGTCTTGTGTGAGGTGTCCCTGCCTGTGACAGGGTGTTGGAACTAGGGGATCTTAAGGTCCTTTCCAATCCAAACCGTTCTGCGATTCTGTTATTCTCTAAGATTCTTTGGGGAAGCACGGTTAAGACTTCAGTCGGTTCCACTTAAAGGTAAAAATTTGAGAATGAAGACCTTAGGCCCAGTGTAGGAGAGGATCTGGTTCAAGACCGTCTTAAGAACCTGAACATGCACAAGTCCATGGAACCTGATGGAATCCATCCGCGGGTCCTGAAGGAGCTGGCGAATGACGTTGCTAAGCTACTGGCCATCATATTTGAAAAATAATGGCAGCCAGGTGAAGTTCCCGACGACTGGAAAACGGGAAATATAACCCCCATTTTCAAGAAGGGGAAAATGGAAGACGCGGGGAATTACAGAGCAGTGAGTCTCACCTCTGTGCCTGGTAAAATCGTGGAGCACATTCTCCTGGACAGCATGCTAAGGCACATGAAAAACAACAAGGTGCTTGGTGAGAGCCAGCATGGCTTCACTAAGGGGAAATCCTGCCTGACCAATGTGGTGGCCTTCTATGATGGGGCTACAGAATTGATGGACAAGGGTAAAGCAGTTGATGTCATCTACCTGGACTTGTGCAAAGCGTTTGACACTGTCCCACACGACATCCTTCTCTCTGAATTGGAGAGATACCAATTTGATGGATGGACCACTCGGTGGATAAAGAACTGGCTGGACGGCCGCACGCAAAGAGTTGTGCTCAATGGCTCGATGTCCGGCTGGAGACCGGTAACGAGTGGTGTCCCTCAGGGAGCGGTGTTGGGACCGGTCTTATTCAACATCTTTGTCGCTGACATGGACAGTGGGCTTGAGTGCGCCCTCAGCAAGTTTGCCAGTGACACCAAGCTGTGTGGTCCGGTTGATATGCTGGAGGGAAGGGATGCCATCCAGAGGGACCTTGACACGCTTGTAAGGTGGGCTGATGCCAGCCTTATGAAGTTCAACCATGACAAGTGCAAGGTCCTACACCTGGGTTGGAGCAATCCCAGGCACAGCTACAGGTTGGGCAAAGAAGAGATTCAGAGCGGCCCTGCAGAGAAGGACTTGGGGGTGCTGGTCGATGAAAAAATGAACATGAGCCGGCAGTGTGCGCTCGCAGCCCAGAAAGCCAACCGTATCCTGGGCTGCATCAAAAGGAGCGAGACCAGCAGGTCGAAAGAGGTGATCCTGCCCCTCTACTCTGCTCTTGTGAGACCTCACCTGGAGTATTGTGTGCAGTTCTGGTGTCCTCAACATAAAGAGGACATGGAACTGCTGGAACAAGTCCAGAGGAGGGCCACGAGGATGATCAGGGGACTGGAGCGCCTCCCGTATGAAGATGGGCTGAGCAAGTTGGCGCTGTTCAGCGTGGAGAAGAGAAGGCTGCGTGGGGACCTAATAGCAGCCTTCCAGTACCTGAAGGGGGCCTATAGGGATGCTGGGGAGGGACTCTTCATCAGGGACTGTAGTGACAGCACAAGGGGTAAGGGGTTAAAACTTAAACAGGGGAAGTTTAGATTGGATGTAAGGAGGAAATTCTTTCCTGTTAGGGTGGTGAGACACTGGAATGGGTTGCCCAGGGAGGTTGTGAGTGCTCGATCCCTGGCGGTGTTCGAGGCCAGGTTGGATGAAGCCTTGCGTGGGATGGTTTAGTGTGAGGTGTCCCTGGCCATGGCAGGGGGGTTGGAACTAGATGATCTTGAGGTCCTTTCCAACCCTAACTATTCTATGATTCTATGATTCTATGACCCTGGAAGGGAGTTTGGGCTGTCTCAGCGTTGGCTGGCAGTTGAAGGTTATGAAGGAAATAGCAGGAAGCTCTACTAGTGGGCTCCTATTAATGATGTCAGCTGTGGTAGAGCTTTTGTAAGGGGTTTCCTTTAGTTAGAGAGCTTCTGCCTTGGTGCCTTCAGCACACAGGGGTGTCACGCCTGAGGTGTCTTTGCCTGAGCTCTCCAGTTTCCAGCTGGATTCGTGGCTGGACATGGTGCGGGACATGTTTTGGTGTGTTTCCAGAGGCTGGCTGCCTGGAGAGCCAGTTAGCACTCGGGGCTCATATCCTCCCTGCCTGTGTTGTAAAGGCCCAGATGATGAGTGTTGGTTTCAAAGTGAGGGCTCCACGTTCCCCGCCAGGCAGGTGTGAGGATTTGCTTTGCCTGTGGCCCCGAGTCTCATGGGAAGCTTTTGCTTCTGGCAAACGCTGTGCTGCAAACGTGTGAAGCTCCTGGCAGCTGAGATGCCCCGGGCAGTTGGGTGGCCTTGTGTGGTGCGTGTGCCCGTGTGCGCAGGCTTAATGGGTACAAAGTCATCGACGGGCGCTCACCAGGGACAGCAACAGGGGTCACCCCAAAGGCACGCTGGCCATGGCCCTGGTGTGGCGGGGCTCCTCGTGGGCCAGCAAAGTAGGAATTAAATGGTTGCTTTGTAGTCAGTGCGGAAGCTTTTTTCTTTCCTGCTGAAGCAGAGAAATTCTTGGCTCATCTGCGGTGTCTCCAGCAATTTATGTGTCGCTCACGGAGCGTGACCAAATGCTGCTGTAAGGTGCACTTTAGCCCTGGTGCAGGGCTTCACTGCGGGGGAGACATTGAAGGCGTAGGGGGGCTGCAGGGATCCGCAAGGCTGTAGCTTTAGCAAGGCCCTGCGGTGGCCGTGGAAGCCACGTGTGGCCCTCGCCTATTGTGACGTACAGGGGAGCTGCTGCTGTTAAAGGCGAGCAGCAGCCGTGGCCCAGTGAGAGCAGGAGTTGCTGAGCCACTGAGGCAGGAGCAGGCTTGAGCTACTGTCAGGCTCTGAGCTCTGCTTCCTCGAGGCGCTGGTGAAACCCTGCCCTAGCTGGCAAAGCCAGAGCGTTGAGGAGAGGGGCTGGGCAGCCCAGGTGCCAGCCCTGTCCTTTGCTGCCCAGGTTCCCCTGGCTGTTGGCAGCCCAGCAGCAGTTAGCTGCTGTGCTGGTGGGCAAGAGCCACACCGAGGCGTCCCTGGGCGGCTCCTGTCCCTGCAGCTGCCCACAGCTGCCGAGCAGCGCGAGGGCATTCAGGAGCCAAGGCTGGGCCCCGCACGGAGGAATCCTCCAGGAGAAGCGTGAATCACCCGTGCTCAGGTAGCGTCTGGCCCTGGGCAGGGAGGAGGCAGCTCCGCTGGCAGCAGGGATGGGGCAGTTGTGTGATAGCCGGCAGGATTTAAACATCCCTGGGCTAAGAGCAGGGCTGGGCAGGTAGAAGGGCTTGAACGGGCTCTGAAATTGCCGTGCAACTTGCAGTGAGGGTAGAGACTTGGAGCTAGGCTGTAGGTCCTGCAGCAAAGGGAGCCTTGGCTGTCTGAGGTGGGGAGCAGGGAGCCGTGGGGTGGTGGGCTGGAGGGGTGCTGTGTCCTGGTGGCTGGTTTGTCCTGCCCCTGCAGGGAGATGTGCCCGATTGCTCCGTTGTGCTCCTTTCCTGCTCCTCTGGGAGGCTGGTCCCTGCAGGCTCTGGGGCTGTGGAAGAGCCTTGCTCCAGGGCGCGGGGGGAAGCTGCTGGGCTGGCTGGGCTGTGGAGGTTGGAAGCCCTCTGGAAATAAGCGTTGTGGGGGCGACGACAGGGTTCGTTTCAAGTGAAGTGAAATCACAGCTTGGAGAATTGGAACGAATAAGGCAGTTATTCTTAAGACCCGGTAAGAAACCACTGAAATCCAGCTTAATGCTGGATCATCCCCATTAGGTTTCTCCCTTGAAAAGGAGTTATTTCCAGCTCTAAATCCCAGCTCTTGCTGCAGCAGGTCCTCCTGTCCGTAGGGCAGTGCAGAGCTCTGGAGTTTCTTGCAAGGACAAAAGGAAACGGTAGCCTTGTTTCCTGAAGCCGTGGAGGGCCCGGCACCACAAACACGTGCAGTGCTGTCGCTGCCTTGGCAGTAAAGGAGTGAAGTGATTGCCTTGCTTGCAGGGTGTGGGGAGCAGTCGAGGGGCAGGGAATGGCCATCTTTGCCTAGATGCTGTCTTGCTGTGTCCAGCAAGTGCACACAGCAGAGGTGATGTGGAGCACAGGGAAGCAGGAGGGAATATCATCCTGGATTTTACGTAGCTCTGAGCTAATTGCTCATGTGCCTTCGATGGTTTCCTGCTTTTTTCCTGCTGTGGCAGCCTGGAGTGCCTGTAGGGAGCCTGGAGTTTGGGTGTTAACAAGCGAAAATGAGGGCGTCCTTCTGCATGGAGAAATGCTCTTGGGCAGTGGGGTGATTTCCTGCCTGGAAGGAGCCGTTTTTGCCAGATAATCTTTGTAACGTGAGCCAGGCAAAGTAGCCTTGAGAAAGTATAGTTCTTAATCAGAGTCTTGAACCCTGTGCTGAGTTAGTTAGAAACATCATCAGGCTCCTTGCAGAGAGGGTGAGAAGTGCCAGTAGCGCCTGGTGCGTCTGTGTGGCTCGTGGGACTGCCCCCAGAGCAAAAGGCTGTTTTGGCTCAGGGTCTGTTTGTTGTGGGGTTTTACGTCTGTGAATGGAGCCTAAATATGGTCTAATCATGAGTGAGGGTGGGGAGGCCCTGTGTTCTCCGCTTAGGAAGGATGCCAGAGGCTGGAGACACAGCTGTGTCCTTTGGGTGTGCCAGGAATGGCGAGGCCCTGGCACAGGTTGCCCAGAGAAGCTGTGGCTGCCCCATCCCCGGCAGTGTTCAAGGCCAGGTTGGACGGGACTTGGGGCAACCTGCCCTAGTGGAAGGTGTCCCTGCCCGTGGCAGGGGGTTGGAACTGGGCGAGTTTTAAGGGCCCTTCCCTGAGGTTGCGGGGTTCCAGGGTTCCATGGGTCCAGGGTTTTAAGGTTCTGGGGTTGTGGATTGTCCAACTGTTGCTTCTTCCAGGCGACCTCTGCGACATGGCCAGTGGCAAGACCCCCCGGCCCATGAGGTCCTCCAGAAGGGCGGATGGATTCCAGAGCAGAGTGGTAGCATCTCGTAATCCGAAGCTGGTCAGAGAGGCAGAAGAGTCTCTCACCACCAGGCAGAGGCTGGCCAGCCCTCGGGAGATGAGGCGGCCCCGGGCTACCCAGCTTCGGGACATGGGTGAAGTCTCCCATCAAAAGGTAGCCTTTCCCTGCTCTTCTCCTTGCCGTTTGATGTGACATTTGAAGAGGGCACGTGCTTGTGGCAGCCTTGCCTCCAGCTTACGCAAGCAGCTTGGTGATGAGGTCCTGTTGTCATTTCCAACTGGTGGTGGTGGAGTTCTTTGTGCTGGGGGAAAGGCAAAAAACACATTTCTCCAATGAGCCATTGAAGTTCCTGGTCTGCACAAAGGCAGTGGAACCTCTGCTGCAGTGGGTGGGTTTTGCTGGGCAGAGAAGAGTGGATGCGCTTTGCCTGGATCAGTGTTCTCTTAGATGGATGTTCAAAGCTGCTTTTCTTGCAGGACTGCTCAGTCTAACACACAGTCCAGGTGGGTGGATGACTGAGGTAGGCTGTTGAGCAGAAAGCTGCCAGCAAGAGACCTGATGTAGCACATCGGTTACGGGTTGCCCCAGGCAGCACAGGAGGTGGGAACACGTAAGACGGGCGCCCAAATAACTGGCAGTGCTACAGCTACTGGGCTCGGCCTGAGCGTGGCTTTTGTGGAGAAGCGGGAGAGCTGCCTGTGTCTCTCGAGTGACAACAGTGCAGCTGGGAGAGGGGAGAGCAGCAGGGAGGAATTATCTCCAAGTACTGCCTCTGCTGGGTCAGCGTTTGGTCTTTGCGTGCATTTTTCAGAGCTGCTTCTGCAGCGGTATTCAAGAAACGAGCAGTAAGAGAATAGAGTGAAGCATCAACTTAAAGCTCGTGGGGAAAGGGGATACGAATTGCAGTCTAGCTCAAGTTGCCCCGTAATGCTGAGACTTCAGCTGAAACTTCATCCCCATCCAGCATTCACCTCATTTGTCTGTTTCCCACCTGCCCTGTTTCTTTCTTGTTGGCCTTTCCTCCCTGGTACTGGTGTCTTCCGACTGGTTTCTCGGGTCTGCATCAAAAAACCAAAAAGATATTTGGGATGCGTGGGACTCAGTCTCGCTGTCTCAGAGGGAAGTTCACCTGCAAATTGTTTCCTGTGGAGGCTCCTAGAAACTCCTGGGTTTTGCTTGCTCCCTGAGCGCTCGTGACTGTTCCAGCAAGCGTCTGGAGCTGAGGGAGCCCCTTAGCAGAGGGCTCTGCTGGAGGTGGGCGCTGCTTTGCCTTTTGGAGAAGGCAACCTGGAGAAAGAGCCTGCAAAAGAGCTTCTTAGCTTGAGGCTGCTCAACGTGGTCCAGAAACGTTTTGTGAGCTGAGAGCGGAGGTGGGTGGGCTCCCATCTCCTAGTGTGAGCTGGGCAGATGCACTCACCAAGAGACTGTGTTTACTGGAGATCAGTGTGGGATCCTCATTCGTTAATCTTTCTCCCAGCAGCTGAAGCTCTCTCTGCTCTGTCTTGCATCTGCAGTTCTCAGCAGTTGGCCTGGACCGGAGGTTGTTCCAGCCGTTCCCATCCGAGGTGGTGTTTGAGAACTACGTTCCCCGCCAGTTCTACATAGCGGCGCTAGCTCTGAGGAACATCGACAGGGTAAGTGCTGGGCTGTGGAGGCTGAGCACTGGGCTGGAGGAGGAGAGCAGTGGAATTCACGTGGTGTGCAGCAGAGCAAGTTACCTGCTGCAGCGCAGCGCATCCAGAATAAAATGTCTCAGCAGCGTGATTCTGCAAGATGGGGGAAATGTTGCCATGCTGGGGATTGTGCCGCTGGTTTTGGCCGCGCACTGGTGGTAACTAAGCCAAAGGAGCTTTTTGAGCCAGCATGCTTCCCCTTGAAAGCCCTGGACTGATGGGAATGTCGAGGGCTGGGCAGTGCTTGCCTGCTGTCATGCTTTACCGCGAGTGTGCACCATGTGCCGGTGGCTCCTTGGTGAATCTTGGTTTCTGGCAGGGCATGTTTCCCTCTCTCAGCCTGTTGAGCCCCCTGTGTGCAACTCCGTGTCAAAGCACAGGGCTTGAGTTTTCTCCACTTTGTGCTGGAGTAAGTTGTAACTCCTGGCATTAGCACTCCAGGCTGGGTGTTTTGGAAGAGCAGGAGAAACAGGCTGGCTTAGCAGCAGCAGTTAAAGGGCTGGACTTGAGGTGCCACTTGAGTCTCCTGCTAAGCCTAATTCGGTTCTGCTCAGGTGTTTCTAAGCCAGCGTGGCTGTGCGTTCTCTTTGGAGAATCCCAGCACAGGCAGGGTAATGTGCTCCTGAAGGTCTCCAACTTGAACGGGAAAGATTGTGATCCTGTTGAGATTTCCTACGAAAAATGAGCAGGGAGAAGTTGAGAAGTGGCAGCAATTTTGTTCTGCTCTGCTGTAGAGGGGGAAATGGAGACCTTTTGAATTTCAGCTGGGGAAACGTTTGCTCCAGTGAGGCATGTGCCAAGAGCAAGCTGGTGGGAAAAGACAGGAGGGAGGAAAGGGGCTGAGTTCAATGTCCTGTCGCGGAGCGCTTTCTTCCGCACAGGGATTCTCTTGGTACGTAAGAGGAAGTGTGCTGGAAGCAGAGAAAGGTGAGAAACAGGCGTAATTCAGGATCCGGTTGTGTAAGAAAGAGCAAGACGTGTGTGTGAGAGGAGGGCACAGCGGGGAGCTGGGGGGGAGGTGGAAGTGTGCAGGTGAATTAACGCCCTCCTCAAATCTCCCTGTTGGGAGAAACAAAGGAGGGGACAAAAGGAGTGACACCGTCAGGGCTTAATGTAGCGGGAGGAACAGCAAGAGAAGTCAAAGTATCTCCTGAGATAACGGGTTTTACAGGGACGTGGTAGAGCATGGAAGACCCTTTGGCAAGGAAGGATGAAGGTATGGTCCCTCAGTTACTCCCAGAGAGTACTGTGTCATTCCTGGTGTAGCTTGGGCATACTGGGAAGTTGCAATGTGGGTACCTATGCCCAAGGGACACCACTGGTGTGGTTCACAGTGACTTTGGGCAATCTTTGCTGCAGGTGTGCCCTTTGCTTATTAAAATGGGCCTCAGTTTCTCTTTTCCTACTGCTCTGCTTCGTTCCCACTGTGCCTTTTGGCTTCAGCTGCTCCCTCATCCGTGCAGCTCCTCAGAATGTTTGCCTTTGCCAAGTACCAGCAAAGAGGCAAACAGTGAATTTGCTCTATTCGTGCTTCCCAAGTGGAAAACAACACCTGCATTGATGTTGGTGCCATTCCCAATAAAACGTAAGAGACTGGTAACAGCTGCAGCTTGGGATTTCTATGCCCTGTGAAGGGGAGGCAGTGTGTGAACTGTTGATTTTACCCAAAATGAATCAGTTGTGAAGCTGGTACAACCTCAGGCGTCAGAGAGCCCTGGTGTAAAAGGCAGATGAGCTCTAAGGAAAACCCTTGGCATATTTAAATGCACAAAGATAGAGATGCTAATCCCAAGAGAGTTCATTATGTTCTAATTTTGCTGGGTTTTGGTCATGTCCTGGAGAAAAGGAACATTGTGCTCTGTCTCACGAGTTTCCCACATTCCTCGGAATCCTACTGATGTATCCTGCGTGGTAGCTGAGGTTGTCTGCTCCCTAAAACTGCAGCTAGCAGCAATGTGTAATAGAGGCAAAGTGCAATCGAGCCCAATAGGTGCTCTGTATTCACTCCGATACGGAAGTGCTGCACTCTGTGCTTACTGCTCTTGCGTACTTGCTGTCGAATTGCTTTCCTGTCTTCAGGCTGCTCCTCAGCACCCTCAGAGGCATCCTGGGTGGCTCTTGCTGAAGATCTTTGCCACCTGGGCTCACGTGCCAAGGGACTTGGCGACCAGAACGTGTGGCTGCAGTGGGAAATGGGCTCCTGGAGCTTGCTGCCCCAGGGCATTGGTGGGAGCAAAGGGTGTTTAGAGCGTCCAGGGCTGCCTTGGCCATGGGTCACCAGGCTTGGGTCAGGGGTGCAGAATGAGCCTCCATTTTTTCCAAGGCTCGTCGTGTTCATCAGTGGAGCTGCCTGTCATTCAAAGTCTCCTTGTTATGCTTTCTGAGATGAGATTGGGTGCTGGGGCGTTGCTGCCTGTGTGCTAGAGAATGTCTGTTTGCTGTCTCCGTGCCTGTGGTATCCATCGTAGAGGCACGTTGGGTGTTCTCATCTCTGCACCAGCCTTTCCTTGTATTACGGATCTCCCTTGCTGCTTTGCAGCCCCCTTTAAATTCTCTTAGCCATCTGCTTCTTCCTGGGGTTGTTCTTTTGTCTTCCTGCGCTCGTCCTTTTGCTCTTGAGGTAAGCTTTTATTCTCAGGAAGCCCAGAGTGTCTGTGGTCTGCTTCTCTTGCTGGTCCACCGCCATGACTAGCACCGCAGCTTGACCACCCCGCTCCACCCTGGTGTGTCAGAAGTGACTTCCTTCCCTCCCCGTGTAACGCACGCTGGTTTGCCTTCAGATGATACATTCCCCCTCCAGAGGTATGACTGCATGGATGTGTGCAGGCAGAAGCAAGCATGTTCTTTGGGCTTGTTGAATACGCAGGTGGCTTGAGGTACTGCATCTCCTTCCTGCTGCCTTCAGAGCAGGGCGTGTTGTTCCTACTGTCTCTGTGCTGCAGCTGTGTAGCTCAGCAGAAGGGATTCAAGTCCACTCTCGTGTGTTACGTGCGTGTAGCTTCAGAGCTAAAAGTGTTTTGGAAAGGTGGTAAGGAAGGATGTCACATGGCCTGTCCTGGTCCCTTCTCATGTTTCCACAAGCGACAAAATCCTACTTGTGTCTTCCCTGCAGGTTCCTCGTCTGCTGAACGTCATCCTGGGGAACTCTCCTTACTTCGAGTTGATCAGCCCGAGTAATGAGGACTATAAGGTAGCACCGGGCATGTCTTCAACCTACCGCATCCTTTTCAGACCTGATGAGGACAAGGTGAGAGTGGAGGTCCCGAGAGATGGCGCCTTGAGGGGAAGGTGAACCTGCAGGGCTGGGTTCCAAAGCAGGCGTGTGGTGTGGGTTTTGAAGAAGTGGCCTGCGTTCAGTGGAGTTGCACTGGATCTAGACCTGGGGGAGACTCTTTCCTGGTGGTGAAGGTTGTGCTCCCATAGGCTGGAGGCTCTTGCCTGTTTCAGGCTGTTTTCCCCTTCAGTGGTGGAATATTTAACGTAACGTCTGTTGGCTTCAGGGCTGAGAGTCTGCTGCCTGTGCATGGCCTTTTCCTCATCTTCTGTTTGCTGCTTAAATGTAGTTCAATACTCTGGCCTACCCTCGGGCAGCATGCCTGTAGAAACTAAAGAGGATCTGCCCCATGGTCCCTGGCTGCCCCTGCTTGTGAAATAATCTGTAATGAAAGGCCATGAAGGTAAAAAGTGCATGTACATTACCGAATGCTACTGTGAGAGTCACAGAAACCAGCAGCTCTTCTTCTGCCATGGGCATGGTGCTAAAGGCACTGTGCTGAGATTGTTTCTCTCCCTGCAGGATTATTTCGACGAGCTTATCATCATCACAGAGAGGGAGAAGTTCTTTGTGCCTATCCGAGCCATAGGTGCCCGAGCCAGCCTGGACTTCCCTGAGCAGCTGAACTTCTCCGAGTGTCCAGTCAGGTTCAGCACCCAGAAAACTCTGCTGGTGCGCAACGTGGGGAAGCGGGAGGCTTGCTACAGCATCACCACTCTGAGGTAAAGGAGCTCATCCCTTGCGCAAAACGCTGTTGCGTGGTCATGGGCTTGTAAACTGTGAGAAAAAGGAGGCAGAGCATCTGAGGTGCTGGAGATGGGCAGGACACGTGGGGTTTGCCATTGCTTGCAGTGTTTTGAGAAAGCTCTGCAAGCAAGTTTTACACTGCAGTGGTGTCTGCAACGCAGCATCTTGCAGGTCTGATGCTGTTGGGTTGGAAGAGGCAAGGTAGGAAGGCAGCTTGACTGCTGAAGAAGGTGCTGTGTGGCAGAGGACAGTTCGAGGGGCTCAGGTCACGGATCCCAAACACAGCCTCAAGAAACAGGCAAGCAATGAGCTGGTGAGAGGCACCACCACAATAAATACCCAGTGAAGTCTAGCATCTATTTGCAAGGCGCTTGCCAACTACTCTACTGGGTAATAGAGCGTGTGTGGAGAGCTCCTTGACAAGGGTTTTAAGAGTTCCCGAACTTCGGCAATGAACTATTTCAGTCCCAAGTTGCAATAAAGAAATGGGAAGCATTAGGAAAGTTTTAAGTGAACTACACAAAAAAGCAGAATTCTGAGTAACTGGATTGCACGTGTGCAGAGGTGAAGAGCTGAGAACTGAGAACTGGGTGCAGAGTGTGGGGGGCTGGGGTCGTGTTATACCGCGGGATCTTCTGAGGTCTGGTTCTCTTTCAGCAGGGAGAGTCACCCGCTCTATTTCTGATCCTGGATGTTCTGGTTTTCTTGTACCGACTGTGGTTTGCTTGCTCCTTGCTTGCACAAGTGAGCTGAAGCGAACTAGACTGCAAACTTAACGGAGGGCCCGGGTCTCCCATACAGTCCTGATCTCTCTCTTTGTGTTGCAGCCCTTTCTCTGTGGATCCCTCCATTGGGACTCTTGGCGTTGGAGAAGCGATGGAAGTCACGGTGGAATTCCACCCACCAAAGACCGGTGTTTATACGAGTCCAATGATCGTTCACTATGACACAGGTAAGCGCGTGGTGCACCCTCCGTGTGTCCTTCGAACCAGAGCGGTATCTGCGCTGTCTGTCATCATCTGGTGGCTTCATTGTCCTGTTGAATCCCTTCTGCAAGGTTCCTTCACGCTGAGTAGAGCAAAGCTCCCCTGCTGGCTGCCAGATATTCCTGTGCTGGAATATTTCAGCCTGTAACAAGGCAGGCAGATCTTCCTGCGCACGGTGCACCGGGGGCGATGGCGAATATTCTGGGTGCTCCATTGCAGAAGAACTCACAGCAGGGAGTCTGACTGAAAAGGAGATGGCTTTTAACGTGCAAGAGAGCTCTCTGAAGAGCCTGCAACCTGTCCCCTAGAGCTCTCCTGACGGGTCATTGCTTTTCATCCCGATCTGTTGTGTTACAGTTCCTGGGAAGGCCTTTGAGGTAGAGACCCTCTTCTTGTGATGTGCTGCATGGGTACAGTTGGTGCTGTGCTGAGAGCTGGGCCATGCTGAGGACTTGTGACCAGGAGGAGCAGTAACTGTGGCAGCGGTAGCCATTAGGGTGCTCTGAGCTTTGCTGTAGCCTGGGAATGATTCTGTAGAAACCGCCTTGTTAGCAGCAGTTCTTTAGTGGTGAGGTTCATGAGCAAGCTGCTGCTAGGGCTGGCTGGAGTCAGTAATGTGAGGGCGCAATGATGCCTGAAGGTAGGTCGTGAACACCACCTTGGAGAAACACTTTGAAATGGCTGTGCTGCTGTGCGTGTTGCTCTGGTGCTGGAAGTAAGTCTCCAGCCTTCCAGAGGACACTTACCCTAGTGAAGGGACTCACTTCTCCGGTGGTGAAGTGGTAACAGCAGCACGTTTGACAAGGAAGAATGTGCGGGCAGTGGTGAGGCACCTGGCTGTGACCGTAGCAGGAGCAAAAGAAGGAGTTGGCAGATGGATCCGAGGGCCCAGTAGCAGCCTGTTGAGTGCAGAGCTCAGCACAGAAGCTGCTCTGTAGTTTCCATTGTTGTTTCTGCCCTTCTCCATTTCATTTCAAATGCTCCCGCTTGGGTTCTGAGATCAGAGCTATGCCAAGTATTTCAGGACCAGGAGATGAGGATGACACGACACTGGGGGCATCTCCTGCCTGCAGGAGACCCTGGGCAAGGCATGGCTGAGGTGGCGCTCCTCAGCGTCACTTCAGTGACTTGGATGTAGAATTCCCTGTGACCTGAGTGGGATGGCAGCCCAAAGGGCACCCGGGCACATCTGAAAAGATACATCTCCACGAACGTCCCCCAAAATAAGGTGCCTAAGGTGGTGCCAGGACATCCTCATGCTGTAGCATGTGCAGCTGTCAGGATATGCTAAGTGTCCTGATCCGGGGAACTGCTTATGCAGCTCAAAACTGCAGCTCTTTCTTCTGTTGCCTGCAGATTGCTCTGTTCCTTGTACTTCCGTCAGCAAGTGAGATGAGGCGAGACTTGCTTTTGCTTTGTTCCAGGTGAAGATGTTCACAAAAGCCTTTGTGGAACAGCCGTAAATGTCAACATCAGGCTTGACAAGAGCTCCTTGACAGTTGAGAAGACTTCTGTCACGCTGTCAAAGCTAAGCTCCCTGGTCATCCACAATCAGAGTGCCATCACGGCCCACTTCCAGTGGAAGCGTTTTGTTGATCAGGAAGAGGAGGAGCGGCAGAAGCTGAGGTTTGTTTGAGAGATTCGTCTCAGAAAGATAGATTCCCCAGGGGAAAACTAACACACGGTCTCGGAGGGCTGTTGGGGCTTTTGAACGGATTAGGGCACGTAAACCCATGCACAGCGTGGAGCTTAACCCTTGCCATTGCAGTCCCAGCCGCGCTACAGCTGAGGATGATGTTTTGGGGAGAGAAGGTTGAGTGCAATCACTGGATTGCCTGAGAGGGCAAACTCACGTTTGGGAGCGGCAAACTATTGAGTTCAGAGATCCGTGCACTACGGAGGGTCCATGAGGCTGAGGAAGGTGTCAGCACTCGGTACCTGGGACTGCACTGAGCAGTAGCACTGAAGAGCTGCAGGTGGCACAGCTATTGTGATACTCAAGCAGTTTCTTCTTTGATAAGCTGGCAGGCTCCTTTTCCAGTCACAGGCAGGGTAGAGTGCTTGGTTGGCCCAGAAGGTGGAGGCCGTCCTGCCGTAGGCTGGGGAATTGCCTTTCAGTGTCCTGGTTTCTGGCCCAACGAGGTGTTTCTCCCCTTCCTCATAGGCTGGGCAGATGTGGAGGGCTCTGCGGGGAAGGGAGGGCAGCCAGGACTTGGAAGTGCTTTTGGGCTTCAGCAACCTGTGTCGTCGTGGTGGTGAGAGATGGGGCAGGTTCTTCCAAGGCTGTCTCTGGCGAAGCTTTGAAATTGCCATTTCAGGCAGCAGAGAAACACTCACAGCCTGGGGGGATGAACTGGAAATGACACTTTAAAGCTTATGTGACTTGGGCAATCCTTGTGCGACTTTTCAGGCTCAGATGGGTGCAGATATACGGGAGTTAGTCTGAACCCAGAGCTGATCAGGAAACTGCCTTGAACTGCAGCACTTTTCAAGGGCTTTGAGCACATCAAGTTCAGCGTAATTAGGTCAGAAATGCCTCAAAGGCCAGAACTGGTTTTCCACTGTTGTCTGTTTTTAATGACACAGTGTGTGAGTTCTGTGCAAACGCACTGAGTTAAAAGAAAATCTCGTGAGCTTGCCTTGATTCTTCCCTGGACCATTTCTTTAGCATCTCTCCCCACCTGCCTGTCTCGCACTGGACCCTGGGTGATCCTCTGTCCCCTCAGAAGCCACCAGCTTTCCCCAGAGTTCACTTCAACCTGATTTTTTACGTATGAGACTTGCTGTCGTGCCAGTCTCTGTCCTTGACTCTGAGCACGACGCTTGGTTCCTCCTTACTCGTAGTTTTGGGGATGGTCCAAGGCCACCGTCCTGCTGTCAGAGAAGCTTTTGAGACCTCAGAGGAGAGAGGGCCTTTTCCTGAGAGGAGGCAGTGCAGGCGCCTGTGTTGGGATGTGACCCCAAAAGACATGGCCCATTAGAAGGTGTCCCTCCTGCAGCGCTTTTGGGGATGTGATTCTGGCCTGCTGACGGAGCTTGAGTTGAGGGCTGCTCATGCCAGTGTGTGGAAGCCCTCCTCATGCACAGCATGTGCGCGAGGCTCAGTGTGTGTGCAGCAAGTAACGTCCTTGCCTGTTTCCCTTCTCTTTGCGTTTGGATTTAGCTGGGTGATGATCATTCACACGGCGTTGCCTCGATTTGCTGCACATGGAGCTTTCCCCTGGTCCCCCAGTGCTGTCACCCGCTGGTTCTTCATGGCCAGGGGACTGGAGCGTGAAGGGGGGACAGCAGTGTGCCAGCAAGGAGCAACCGCTCTGCAGCAGTGCTCCCCTTTCATCTCCCGCTTGTGATCTTTAAACACTAGATTGATTTCTGCTGCAGCCGCCGATAAAGGGAGAGGTTAAGTGCATCACAGCTCTGCAGTGGAGGCCAAAACGAGGGAAAAGATGAGGTGGTTCAAGATTCCACGTAGGGTTTGCATTCAGAGATGCTGGTCCTGACTTCTTTACTAGGTGATGCTGGGCAGAGTCCCTTCGTCTCTTGGCACCTCTGTTTTCATGCTCAGAAACCCATTTGTGTCACTGAAGTGATGGGATGCCCAAATCCGTTGCTTTGCTTTGGAAGTGCACCGGGATCCTCTGGTGAAAGGCAGTGCAGATACTGTCTCCTCACCCCTGTGGGTGCAAAAGGGAAGGGGAAAAGTGTGATGCTGGTAACGAGCAGCTGAAAGCCAGTTGCTTCTCCCCTCCCAATGCAGGAGGCTTTTTCTTGAGGGCTGCCAGCTTTAAGAAACCTCTTGTTAGCTCGTCAGTGAGGAGTAAAACTCCTTGCCGTGCTGGGAAGAACGGCAATAATGGGATCCATGTGGGAGCCTGTGTCTCAGGGTCAGCCCTGTGCTGAGCTGCTGCTCTTCCTCGCCGAGTGCTTTGCTGCTCGTGCACTGACACGACAGGCTTTGCAAATCTGCTGCTTATTCAATTATCTGCTTGGTTCGTCTCTCCCATGGCACAGGCTGCAGAGGCAGGAAGAGGACAAGCTGGTTGATGTTCCTACGGAGCACGGGCTGGTCCCCCCTCTCAGAGAACACCCTTCCCTTCCCATCTGCAGCTCCCAGAACCAGGGGACAGAGGTGCAGGGAGGCTCCATGCCTTTCTGCAGTGATATTTTCACCATTGTGCCCATGGTAAGTGATGGCTGAGAACCTCCCTTCCTGCTGCTCCTCCTCCTTCTCATCTCTGAAGGAGGTCCCTTGGCAGATCCCACATCAGCTGCTTGATGTGCCAAGAGAGGAGACATCCGGTTTCTGGTGAGGCTAGGGGCACTTGTTGCAAAAAGCATTTCTGAACAGCGGCAAGAGCCGACCCCAGGCTGGGCTCTGCTGCAAGGGCTGTGAATTAAGGGCACGTCATGAGTGTCCTCACAGTGTTCAGAGGTATCAGTTATTCTCCGTAAGGACACATTCCCACGTAGCGCGCGGGGGTGAAGAAAGGACACTGGTGCACTGTTAGTTCACATACTGACCTGCAGAATGCAATGGTCCTGGGTGGAAAGGAGGCCAAATTGAGCCCAAGCACAGCAATCCCTTCCTAAAACCTGGATTTATACCACATCTGAGTCTCCCTTCCAGTGTCGTCTGTGAGCCTGGACACGAGGCTGGCAGGTTTAAACGGGCTTTTTGAGTTCTACTGCAGATAGGCAGAGAAAACTGCTCACTTTCCTGGTGATGCCAGCAAAAACCCCATGGCCTTCAATCAGCCAGAGCCTGCCTTCTGAGTATTTGCATGGTCTTGAGATGAAGAATGGCTGCTGTCTGAGCAGCGCAGCATCCCTTCTCATCTTGGAGTAAACCCTGGAATAATCCCAACCTCTTCTTTCTTTTACAGTGGGTGAAAGTAGTTTATTTTTTCTATTTTGTTTTCCGAGGAAGGGGCTGCTGTTCTCTTCTTGGTTGCTCCTGCAGCCCATGGAAGGCTGAGAGGTGCCTTTCCTTAAACCAGTTGCAGGAAGTGAGCGCCTATAGAAACCAGGGATGCCTCCTGAAATGTGTGGCAGGGCTTCCTGGGACTGTGCACCAGTGCCAGGATCCTCTGCGAGAGCAGCAGAGAGTTGCAGAAACTGGTAGCGTGGCCCAGACTTAAATCCGTGGGCAAGAGCTCAGTCTCTTCTGAGGGGAACAAAATGCCCCTTCCGGGTGCCAGTAAAGGCGAGGGACTTTGGAAGCTGCTGCTTCCAAGCTCTCCTATAAATGCTGTTGACAAGCGTTGCTTGCTCCTTGCTCTTTGCTGATGCTCTAAATAAAGGCTTCCAGGGCTGCAGTGGAAACAAGAATGTGATGTTTGAAGATAAACGGTTTGCTGTCACTTCTGTTTCAGGAGGGAGATGTCTTGCCCAATTCTTCCCTTGAAATCAGTGTGATCTTTCAGCCCAAAGAAGCCAGAGTCTACCAAGAGACAGTCTACTGTGACATCTCAGGTACAGCTCTTTCCTCCTGCTCCTGTTCCCACAGAGGAGGTAGAAACACTCTTCCAGCCCACTCGGACCTCATGTAGTTCTGGAGGGCTCAACAGGGCAGTGCTGGCACACGCCGCTGTCCCCGTGGTTCCCGGTGGTCTCCTGTCGGAGGCCAGGGCTCAGGATGCCTGGCTCTGCCTTCCTGATCCCAGAAGTGACCAAGCAGTGAAGGAATAAGCTTTCCCACCATGGCTTTGCCAGCATTTGCAACACAGCTTTAGTGAAGGAGCACCAGGCCCCTGCAGACCAGTTACGTCCAAGATGAGTCTTTGTGGCGTGGCTCTCTCCTCCTTCTCGTGCTGCTCACTTTGTGTGCAGAGTAGGCTGGGATGGCAGTGAGAGCTCATCCAAACTTTGAGCCAGGATTCAGGCACCTTAGGCTGCTTCAGTGGCTGAGAGCAGCCTTCAGACTGAAGATCTTGTGCTCTGTCATCTCTAGCAAATTTAAGGGAAAGGACCCACCTTGGAGTTTAGCTGTAAGCCTTGAGGTCTCGGTTGCCTTTGCACCAAGGGATGTGCACGTTAGCAGTACATTCATGGCTTATGTGATCTGCTCAGTGGGAAGGCTGGTTTTCCATGACTGGAGAGAGCGCCTTCATCGGGGACTGGAGAGATAAGACAAGGGCTGATGGGTTCGAGCTTAAACAGGGGAGATTTAGTTTAGATGTACAGAAGAAATTCTTTCCTGTGAGAGTGGTGAGGCACTGGAAGAGGCTGCCCAAGGAAGTTGCTCTACCCGTGGCAATGTTCAAGTTCAGGCTGGACGGGACTTGAAGCAAGCTGCTCTAGTGGAAGGTGTCCCTGTCCATGGCAAGGGGTTGGAACTGGATGATCTTAAGGTCCTTTCCAACGCAAACCATTCTGTGGTTGTCTGAGACACCGGCCCAGGGGGTTGGTTAGAAATGAGAAAGCAGCCCCAAGGCGTATGTCCTGAGGGACGAGATGGGTCCCGTATCTTCTCCTGGAGCATCTAGAGCTGGTTCCATCCAGCCCAGGGACCGGCAGCAGCACTGAGACAACCTGGAAAGTGCCGGGTAGCAGAGGGAATTGCACTCACAGAGATTTCCCTCCACAGGCTGTGAGACCAGGCTGCCCCTGTGCATCAGCGGGGAAGGCGTCGGGCCCCAGGTCCAACTCAGCTGTGACCAGCTGAGCATCGGGGAGGTGACTGTTGGCTCAAGCCACAGCTACAGGGTGAGCAGGACGGGGCGCAGGGCATGGGGTGGATCCGGATGGCTCCCGGGCAGCAGCGAGCCTCGTGGAGCTGTGGGATGGGTCTGAATCAACTTGGTGGTGCTGAGCAGGCGCTTGGCACTGCAGGTCAAGTGGAGTGCTCTGTGTCAGGGGAATAAGCCCAGAGTGGCTCTGTTTGTGTGAAGTTATCCCCGCTTTGCATGGAAAAAAACCCCGAGGCAGAACTCGTCCTGTTGTATTTGGCAGCAGCGCTCAGCATCTTCTGCCTTTTACAGATGTTAATTGCTAAACTAGAAAAGAAGTGAGCCTTCTGTAAGCAAAGAGGATTCCTCATGTATTTCCATGTTGCCTTCTCGCTGCTGCTGCAGGTGTTCCTGCTCAACAGAGGAGTTACTGAGACGCCCTTCAGCGTGGTCTCTCCGGAGAGAGCTCTGGGCTCCTGCTTCACCTTTGGCCCCCGGGAGGGCATGCTTTTGCCTTTTGATCATCAGGCCATCTGGATCTCCTTCAATGCCAGTGTCGTGGGGCAGTTCACAGAGGAATTCCAGTTCAATGTGAAGGGATCCCCTGAGCCTCTGACGCTGACTGTGAGGTGAGGAGGGTTCTAGGAGCTTGGCGGCCACATTTGTAGCTCTCTCTGGGTAGTCATCTCCCACCTGCCTCATTTGCTGATGGAGCAGAGAAAGAAAAGGCTTGTCTGAGGTCTTGATCTTGGCTCTCATCCTGGCATCCCCACACTAGGAGCCCACACTAACCTTGACTCCAGTTTGACGCTGACTCCTTGCGACCGCAGCAGCAAATGAAGTGGAATTGTCAGCAAGAGGGAGCCATGGAATAGGTTGGGTTGAACACACCATTTGCTGTGGTCCTTGATTTTGAGCTGAGAGGCAGAGCTGGCATTGGTTGGCATCAACCATGAAATAAATTAATGGGTGCTGTGCAGGTTCACGTGGTGATTCAGGTGGATGTTGGTGAGTCCTGGAGTTTGGAGCCTTCAAGTCTGCTGAATTTAAGGGCGGGTGAGGAGATGCGGTGTGTTCAGGTTCCGTTATGCCTGCAACTACTTGAAAGGAGGATGGAGCCAGGCGGTGGCTGGTCTCTTTTCCCAAGTAACAAGGGAAAGGACAAGAGGAAACGGCCTCAGTGTGTGCAGGGCAGATTTAGACTTGATGTTAGGAACAGTTTCTCCCCGAAAGGGTGGTCAGGCATTAGAAGAGGCTGCCCCGGGCAGTGGTGGAGTCACCATCCCTGGAAGTGTTCCCAAACCGAGTAGACGAGGCCCTTAGTGACATGGATTAGTGGTGGGCTTGGCAGCGCTGGGGTGACAGTTGGACTTGATGATCTTAAAGGTCTTTTCCAGCGTAGATGATTTGACGATTCTGTGTTGGGTGGTTTAAGACGTGTTGCTCTTGGATGGGTCAGCTGGTGCCCTGGTGGTTGGCTGATGTTTTCCTCCAAGATTCAACTGTCCGCTCTGTTGAGCTGTTGCGGCTCTTGTCAAGGGATGTTTGGGGCTCCCCCGGCTTCGTGTCTCAAAGTCCTGCCCCCATAACGCTTGCGTGGATCAAGATCTTCTGAGCAAGGTGTTCCTGTACTCCATGGGAAGAGCGGTTCCAGCTAAGAAATGCCAAAGCAGGAAAGCTGTGGCTGGGAAGGGTAGTTACATTGAGTGTGCTTTACTGGGGACACCCCTGTGTCCAACACATTACAGATGGGGAAACTGAGGCACGCAGCCATCACTTGTTTGGTGTCCTTCCTCAGGCCATCAACAACTTGGGG
The DNA here is from genome assembly GCF_037157495.1 of Lathamus discolor. Classification (NCBI taxonomy): domain Eukaryota; kingdom Metazoa; phylum Chordata; class Aves; order Psittaciformes; family Psittacidae; genus Lathamus; species Lathamus discolor. Next base: position 21,610,374 of record NC_088909.1, on the reverse strand, counting down.
GCATACCCTGCATGACACTGTGCCCCAAGCCCCACAAGCAGCTATGGGCTGCTGACCGCTTTGCTTTGGCTGCCTCCCGTCCACCTGGATGCTGTGCTGAGCATGAGGGTGAGGGCTTGATTTGAAACCCCCTGAGGTTCTCAGGCCGGCTTTTACCCACCAGAACGGTAAGGAAAGCTGAAGGCTTTGCAGTTCTCTTTAACCGAGGCCATGTCTCCTCTGCCTTTGTCCTCACAGTGGCTGTGTCACTGGGCCGGCGTTTCATTTCAATGTATCGTCCCTCCGCTTCGGTGAAGTCTCCTTTGGTGAGTGTGCCCTGGGCTTGGGCTGCAGGGTGGGAGGTCTGAGCCTTACCCAGATGGAGCACTTGTCCAGGACAGCATTGTCACTTGTGTTCCTCCATAGCCACCTTCAGCATGTCAAAACCAGGACTGCCAGCTGCTAGGCAGTATTTTGCCATCATGAGATCAAACAGAACCAGACAGAATGGCACAGAGCCAATTGAATGGTTCAAATAGAACGGAAGGAGTAGAAAGTCAGTGTTCTCTGGTGTCCCTCACAGTCAGTCCAGCCCCAATCTGCCAGTCCTCAGCAACAGAATGACTGTGAAAGTCTTTCTTGTCCGCGGCCAACTGGAGAAGGGAGTTGAAGGCAAGTTGTAGGTGCCCTGGGTGAATTTTGCTGTTGTGAGGCAAGGGCACCATTTACCCACCTGACCGTTAGCGTGAGAAATCAATTAGTGCTGTGAGGCCAACTCGTTGTCAGCTCCCAGGTAACATGGCCAAGCAGTAGCTCCGCATTGGGCGCCCATGTCTTCAGACATGGGCTCCTCCTTCCCCACCAAAAGGAAGAGGGAGGGTGAGACACAGGTCCTGCTTGTTCTTGAACAAGCATCAGGTTTGCCTCCAGTGAAGTGGGCCGTGAGCTGCCACAGGCTCGGTCTCGATTGTCCCAAACCAGGAGATGCACCGAGGTTCCTGTCTGGAGAAGCTGCTTCAGAGTGCTCTGCATCATGCTGTGGCTGCCAATTTCATCTTTCCTTTCCTTTCCTGGATCATCTCTTCGATGACAGCATACTGCTTTTGTCTCTCGAAAACTGTGGGAGTGTTTGTGGAGTTCACAGGGACTTTTCTGGACTGACTTTTGAGAGTAAATGTTCTGGATGCACCGTCACGGTTGAGAAGGAATTGGTGCTGGTCTGGGGGAGGTGAGAGCTCCTCACAGTTAGAGACACCTGTGTCAGAGTGGCATTTCTGTGTGACAAGCGTAAAAGGGACCGTAATTGACGATGACTTCCCCACAGAGCTTCTCAATCAGCTGTAATTGCCATTGAAAGGAGGCAAACTCCAAGCACAGTTTTATCAGCGCAGGATGTCCACCCCAGGAATCACGGGATAATAAACTCCTGTTGTGTCCTTTTCCCAGGCTTTCCTCGCACCCTGTGCTGCCGCCTCACTAACACTTCCTCGGTGCCCTTCAACTTCAACCTTCGCATTCCTGGGGACGGCTCGGGAGCACCCAGCGTGACCAGTTTTGCTCAGGTGTCAGACAGCACTGGTCCGTCGTGGAGAAAGCGAGCCCCAGGTGCCAAGAAGCCAGCTGAATTTACTATCAGGCCCTCCACAGGGACCATCTGCGCCAAGGGACACTTGGATATCCAGGTACGCGAAGAGTCCAGCCCTGTGTGCTTCAGAGGTGGAGCTGGAGCTTCGGTGGCGTTGAGGGGGCTTTAGCACTGCTGGCTCTGAGCATCCTGCGGGTAAGAGTTGGGCACTAGTGTTGGGCTCTACATCTGCCCTGGCAACGCAAAGCGCATTCGGTAATTCAGGTATTGTCCAAAGACTTCTGTTACTGCCAGAGACTGTGCTCTACACATGAACCAGCAGAAGAATTAAAGGCAAACATCACAGAATCCTAGCCTGTTTTGGGTTGGAAGGGACCTTACAGCTCATCCAGTTCCAGCCCCCTGCCATGGGCAGGGACACCTTCCACCAGACGAGGCTGCTCCAAGCCACATCCAAACTGGCCTTGAACACCGCCAGGGATGGGGCAGCCGCAGCTTCTCTGGGCAGCCGGTGCCAGGGCCTCAGCACCCGCGCAGGGAAGAACTTCTTCCTGATACCTCATCTTCCTCATATCTACTAAATTCTCCCTTTCCTTGCTGTGGAAGGAGATGTGGAGGGCACTGCATATGGCCGATGGGTTTTGGGAGTGATGAAGTATTTGATGCTCTTGTCTTCCAGGTCACCCTGTGCTCCAACACCGTGAAGAGATACAAGCTGGCCCTGGTGGTTGATGTGGATGGTGTTGGCAGAGAGGTGTTATCACTGCCCGTCAGAGCCAGGTACCAATGCTTCCCTTGCAGCCCCTCTTCTTTCCCTATGCATCTGCCAGAAGCAAGTGGTGCTGCCTTGCATAGAGCTGGCTGGCTCCAGCTCCAAACGAGGAGCATTGCTCAATGAGCTAGTTCTGCCCAGCTAGACAGGAGAACAGCAGCGCATAGAAAGCAGTCCATGATGAGCAGCACTTGTGCTCAGCCACAGGCATGGCCCAGGGCCTTCTCCTACGGGAAACTGTGATTATATTCCTTATCGGCCTGCTCTGGGGGCTTGAGGTGTAATGTTTCCAAAGGGCCGCCTCTCCTCCTTCCTGCAAGTGTTGGACTTGTGCTGGGTCGTGGCCAGAATCCAGGACTGGTTTGGGCCACAGCAAGCAGCTGCTGCAAGCTGTTGTCTGCCTCAGTTAAGGAGGGGCCGTGCAGACGGGCAAGGGGCTTAGGGCAGGACTGGTGAGGGAAAAGTAAAGGCGAGATCTTGTGACAGACAAAGTAGTCCTTGGTGTGGAAGGTGAGCTCAGGTTTTTGTGCTTCCGTCTGGCTCTGCTGAGCATTGATGTTCTCGGAGTTAAGTGCAAAGCTGTTCTTGCTTCAGCCACATTCAGGCCTGTTGTGCTGCGGTGGGCGTCAGTTCAACGGCAAGAGGGATGCATTTCACCGGTGCTGTTCCCTCTCCCGGGCAGAGTTGTGCAGTCAGTGCCTGGGCTGCAGTTGTGTAGAACAAGTGCAAATGGGAGCAGCTGGCGTGCGGACCCGTGGGGAAAGGACCAAGGCAGCCACAGGGCCTGGGAGAGGGTTATCGCTCACGGCGCAGGGCAGGTGGTGGCCTGCACCCTGCGTTGCTGGGGTAAAGGGCTGGATTTCAGGCAGGGACACAGCGGTGTTTTCCCTGAGACACTGGAGTCTGGTGTTCCTGGAGCCTTGGCGAGCGCTGCTCCTCGGTGGGAAAGCTCCCTCAGAGCTCACACCTCGCTGGGGCCATTGAGAGGGTCCTTGCGAGCCTCCTGGGGCAAAGGAGGGGCAAAGCTGACCTGGGACAGGGCACCGTGTTCTGCCTGGGCACTGAGCAGCTTTTGTGATGCTGAGACTCAGGGTCTGCCCCTCTTTTGCAAGAGGTTGTTGGGTAAAAAGAGGTTGAAGGCTGTTTCTCACTGTAGGCGTATCAAATGTCTATTTGACAGTGACAAATGGGTCGTGCTCCATTTGGTGCTCATTGAGAAGTAAACAAGTAAGCAACGCTGTGTCAGAATCTAATTCCCTTTTGCTCATCTCTCTGCCTAGATGTGTAATTCCCCCGCTGCGAGTGCTCCACCCGGCTCTGACCTTTGGACGATGCTCTCTCAAAGTCCCTTACCAGCAGATGCTGACCCTTGTGAACGACAGCAACTTTCCAGGCTGCTACTGGGCTCTTCCTCAGGTTTGGCATCGCATCCGCCTCCTGCCTCCAATGTCGCCTAGGGGTTTGTTAGGGAAAAACCGGGTTTGGTTAAGATGTTGCTGGTTTGTATTCAACCCTAAAGGTTTGCTGGGAACAGGAAGCTACCTGAATATCAACTCCAGGAAGCAGCTTAAACTCTCCAGGAAGCAGATTATATTCTAGTCTTCGGGATGCTTTCAATGCGGGAGAACTTGTAGGGTTGTGAAAAGCTGCTGCAAGGAGGCTGCCAGCACGGGACGGGGGGTTGTGGAGGCAGCAGCTGTTGGCCCCCCTCAGGATGCTGAACCCATACATGTCTTGCATCTTGAGTTGTGCCTTTCTGCTTTCTCCTAGGCATTTTTAGACACGTGTGTGAGTTGCCGTTGTGGTAGATGTTAAAGAGTTGAAAGTTTCCTCAAAGGTCAGTCTGAAGCCGTGTTTGGTTCTGTCCCTTATAGGAGAACAAGGATGCTGCTGCTGTGTGGTACTCCAGCCCTGAGCCCCGTGGGATTATCCAGCCTCACAGCTCGGTGGAGATCCCGTTCACACTGGAAGTCCAGGTGACGGGAAAGCAGGACACCATTGCTCGTGTTGCGGTGTTTGGGAGTAGAGAATCCCCACTGGTGAGTGCTGGGGCAGACGTGTGCCTTTGTGCCTCTCATCTTGGTGGGATGTAGAGCGTACAGGGGTTCTTCCAGGGAAAATGATCTATGGCTGTTGTCTACAAGGAAAGAAGGCATTCGTGGCATAAGCAACACTAATGCCTGGAGAAGACATGGGACTGAGTGACCCTGAGCCCGGTCAATCCATCCTCAAGGCGCTGCGCTCGTGCTCGGCTGCTGCTCGCAGCCCGCAAATGCTGGTCAAAACCTGGCTGGGTGTTGCCTGCACAAATGGGAGTTTCTGGGTGTCATTTCCTCTAGGTCTGCCATATGGCTTGAGTGCAGCTTCGGGAGCTGGTAGCCACATCCAAGCTGGCCTTGAACAGTGCCACGGATGGGGCAGCCATAGCTCCTCTGGGCAGCCTGTGCCAGCCATAGCTCCTCTTGGCAACCTGTGCCAGAGCCTCACCACCCCTCACAGGGAAGAGCTTCTTCCCAGGATCCCGTATTGATCACCACCCCCCCCCCCCCGTCAATTTAGAGCCATCCTTCCCTGTTCTGTCCCCGCAGGCCCTTATCCAAAGCCCCTCTCAAGGTTTCTTGTTGGCCCCTTTAGGCACTGGAAGGTGCTTTAAGGTCTCCCCAGAGCCCTCCCTTCTTCAGGCTCTACAAGCCTGGTTAAAGCTTGGGGTGTTTGGAGCTGGGGAAATCCCGCCAGACTGGATAAATTCTCATTGGTTTTAGTGATGTGAGAAGGGGGTTTAGCAAAAGGATCCACATTCCTCCTCCGCTAGTTTGTGCCCCTTCTGCAGGAACAAACTTTTGGGTCCCAGGCTGTCAGCAGAAAAAAATACTGCTCGAATGATGCAATTAATAATGAATGTCTTGGTGCAATAAAGAAGTAATACCAGGAATGCACACAAGCACAAATGAGAGGCAACTAACTTGCATGATCTCTGCTGAGAAGAGCTTTGCTTCCAGCCTCTACTGGTTTTCACAGGAGAAGCTTTGGGAAGGTTGAAGAAGTTCCTGTGCAGTGTGGCTGTGCAGCCGCAGCAATCAGGGAGGGTGGTTTATGGCATGATGGAGCAGTACAAGGAGCAGGCGTAGGCACAGGGTAGCGGAAGGAGAGCTGAGAGCATGGAGGAGGTGTGAAAAGCATGCGTGGGAGATGGGGGTTCTGTATCCCCTCATAATGGGATCTTGTGGCTTTCAGATCTGCAGGGACCACTCCAGGTGCCACCTTTGCTCCAGCCTTCCTGTTTCAGCCTCACAACCCTGACAGCTTCAAACAGTCAGAATTCCCTCAGCCTACGAGCACCCTTAGAGCTGTCCAGTCATTCTAAACCTTCCCTGTTGTTTTTTTCTCTTTCCTGCCTGCCTCCTGGAGCAGGAAATCCATTTATTGAGCACTGGAGAAGGACCAGTTGTCCACGTGCACCCAAGTGAGATAAATTTTGGCAGCATCCAAGTTCTACAAGATGCTTCCCGGGCCCTCCACCTCTCCAATCAGTCTGTCATCCCTGCATCCTTCTCGGCAAAGATGGTAAGTGTCGCTGGGGCTGTTTTCCAGAGCAAGTGAGTGGCCCATAGCAGCCTGTGACTGGAGCACTTATTTCTATGCAACATTTCCATGTCACTGAGATGTGTCTGAGAGAGAAAGCCAGATGGTCCATCCGAGTGCAGCAAGAGGAGCCTGGCTCCGGGGGCACTTGTAGCTGGGGCACCCGTCAGTAAAACAGAGCTTGCAGAGATGTTTGAGCAGAAAGGAGTTCATTTCTGCAAGTTCTCCCTTTATTTTGTGGAAGGTGTTTAGCTGTGAGAGTCTTTGTTTTTGGAACTGAGAGGTCTGTCCTCAAGGCGCTTAGGGTGAAGTGGGTTTCACACCTCCACGGGGGTCAAACCAGCTGGGTTGTTGCCCAGAAGCAGACTTGTAAGGGTTGTGTACCTGCAGAGCCTGTGTGCTCTGTAACATTGTAGAGCATGTGGCTGCAGAAAGAGGCTGTTTAATTCCTGGAGGCGGCACGGTGGAACAGGCTGCGGAGCAGAAGGAGGTTGTGGGGTCTTCTGACAGGGGCTGATGCAGCCAGGAAGGGCTCGTGTGCTGGGTCTGGGGGGTGCTCCCCACCGGAGGGGCGTCTGTGAGGGGCTTGAGAGGAGGTTTGTTCTTCTGCAGGCTGGGTTGTTGAAGTTCTGGAGCCGCTTCACGCAGGCCTGTGGCTGGGGACTTGGTTGTGTCTGCGCATGAGGCATCCAGCAGGGTGTGAGAGCACAGGCTCAGCCCCCTGGGCAAGGAGGAGGGGGCTGAATTTCCCTCCTGCTGCTTTTCCAGGCGTTTGGGGGTTAAATAGAACCTCAAAGTGGGGGATTCGCAGGCAGCTTGCTTTGTCCGCACCATAAAAATCTGCTTTTGACCTCTGCAAAGAGCAAGCACGCCAGTGCCCTTTGCAGCTGCCTCCTTCAGTGCCCTTTCTTACTTGCTGGTAAGCAAAGCAATTGTTACTCTGCTCGTCAGGGGAAAGCAAACATGTCCTGTTGCGCTGTGCCTATTGGCAACTGAATTACAGAGGGTTAGAAGTCTTCAAGACAGCTGTGCTTCTAGAAGCAAGCTGAGAGCTTTTCCCAAAGGCAAAGCAGGAGCAGTTTGGTTCTTAAATGTTGTGCTTGGCAGCAGCTGGGCAAGCCGTAGCCGTGTCCTGGAGAACCGCGATGCGCAGAGTGGTGTCCCTGGCCTCCCCAGCCTGGCAGGGAGGGCAGATGCGATCATGGAGGGGTGAGCTGTGGACAGGGAGCACAAATGGAGACAAGCTCTGCCCCTTGATCCCGTAAAACATCCCGTTGACGGTGCTCGGGGCAGAGGCTAAACCACAGTGGTCCCGGTGCTTGTGCTGAGGAGATGCTGATGCTGAGGAGGCAGGAGGAGGCCGGTTGTTGGCGGGAGCATGTAGCCAGCCTCAGGCTCTGATCTCCGCCTCCTGCAGGGCTCGGGGTGCTTTTGGGCTCTTTCCTGCCACTGGCTGTTTGTGTGGATAAGGAGCAGCTTTGAAATGAAGAACAGAGGGTCCCCCCCACCGGGAATGCTGAACCACCTGGGACAAGGCTCTGCAGCCAGCTGGTGCAGGACGGGGTTTATTTCCCCTTCATGAGCAGCCCTACGAGGACAGTGACTCAGCCTGACTGAGAATGGGAATGCTGTTGTTAGAGCTACGGCTCTCGCTAGAGCTACGGCTTGATCAAGTGCAGCTGCATTTGTAACGTGGAGTTCTGCTTCCTCTGTCACTTGTGCAAGGCCAGAGTGACCAGATCACTTCAGTGACTCATCTGTAAACAGATTCAAGAGAGCTGATTGTGGTGTCTCCTCAGTCATCCCTTGGGGCAGCTATCCGTCCCTTCCTCCCTCTCTCCTTCCCTCCCTCCATCCGTCAGCTGCACACTGGTGTCCATTGCAACCAGATTGTGGAAGCTTTCATTCACGATGGACGTCTGTGCTGGGATAAGATTCTGATTATCGTGGTGAACTTCTGAAGTGGTGGATCCCAGCCCTTACTGGTTACTCAGGAGCTCTGATGCCCAATAGTACAAGAAGCTGCTATAGGGTCAGAAATAGCCACTGTCTTTGTGCATGCAGTGCATGCAGCTACGGCATCATTTTGCAGCACACTCAAGGATAAGCAAGTAGCAGAGATGTTATCAGAGGTTGGGTATTTGTCTTGAAAGTGGGGGTATTTTGTAGCGTGGCTCCAAGAGGTTTCTTGTCTCTGAGACACAGGCTGGATTGGGGGCAGGCAGAAGCTGACCTAGAAATCCAAGGGAATGTGTCTCGGCAGAGCCTTGTGGCCCTGGCAGGTCTCCTGTTCAGCAGTGCACGGTGCTGCCCCTTGGAGCCAGAGCAGATGCTGACTGAAAGAATGAGGAGAGGATGCAAATCGTCCTCCCCTGGCCTGGGCTGTTGGCCTGGGCGGGCCCAGCAGGGCTGTGCTGGGTCACGCCAGGGAGTTGAAGGTCTGGCTCCGTCGAGACCCCCATCCTCATTCCTCAGGAATAGTTTCTGGGGTACAATTTTCTGGCGGGCTTGTTGCCAAGCTTTGATAAATGAGCTTTGTCAGGGAGCAGACTCTCAGATTCACGTTTGGAGCGGAGCTCTCAGGGCTCCTTTCCAAGCGAGCTGCCCTGTGTCAGCACGAGCCAGAGAAGCTGTGCATGAATGTCAGTGGAATCTTCACACCCACTGGCTCGGTGTGAACGTGTTGTTTGGGCAGGCCTTGGCTGGTGGCAGCCAGGTCCGTGGTTTCCGTCCTAAATGAGTGTTGGTTGTCTTCCAGGCTGGTGCAAACTCGTGCTGGACCGTTGGACCCAGTCAGGGAGTGATCCCTGCCAAGGCCGAGGTGTCTCTGGCTGTCACTGCAAACTTGGATGACACGGAGCAATTCAAGGACGAGGTGGTGCTGTTCATTGAGAACAGTCGTGCCTATGTCATCCCCGTCCAGGCTGTTGGCGTTGGCACCACGATTGTCATTGACAAACCCTTTGGCCCGGAGCTCAACCTGGCGCCCTGCTTCAGGTAGGGAATCTCTCAGCTCCCACTTCCCCATGGGCTCAGCAAGGAGGAGTTCTGCTGCAGTCCCTCAAGCTTCTTCAGTGCTCACAGTCCTGGCTCTGCTTCCCTGAAGCCACAGGGCTTCCTTTGGAAACATTTTATGGCCATCTGCAAGTCAGTAGGTACTCTGAAAGCCACCGAGCTGGAGAGCAGTTGCTAAGTTGTTGCTGAATTGTCTTTAGTCATAATCCATTTGTCTCCTCACTTTATCAAACAAAGATTTGGAGGAAGAGAGCAGGTCCTGGAAGCCTCCAGCTGAGAAATGCTGCCTTACAAGTATAGACATGTTTCTCTTTGCAGTGATATTGCTTGCCTTGCCATTCTGTCTGGAGTAAGATCTCAGAGCAGCAGCAAGCCTGGGCAGTAGCTTGTTAGCAGCTCCTCGACTGAATGAATGGTGCTGGTTTATTTCCCCTCTGGCCAGGAGCCCTGGAGGAGCAGCAGAATTTCTTTGCCCTGTGTCATCCCCCAGTTGGCTCCTCTACCCCACTCCGTACCCGGTTGATCTTTATTAGACGTGGTGGCTCTTCCCTGGTTTCTCCTGCCTGCTTCCCGAGGCACGGGCAAGCGAGTGTGGATGCAGGACCAGCTCTGGAAGGGGGAGGAAGTGTGGAAGTGTGGAAGTCTGCTGAGGTGGAGTGGGATAAATGAAGAGTCTCGATTGAAATTGGTGAGCTGGAAGGAGAGGATTCAGTGGTCCCAACGTGTGTGTCTGAAACCAGTCATGTTCTTGAAGACAGGAGGAAAAAAGTGCTGTTTGCCTTGTGTTGGAGACCTCCTCAGAGAAGAAGAACAGTCTTCTTGGGGTGGCTCTTCCTTTCTGTGGCTGCAAAGAGGGTCCGTGGTGCTCCGATACCTGAATTCTTGGGGTAGAAAGAGCAGCTTAATCCTACCTTAAGTACTTGGGATAGATTTGGAGAGGTAAAATACGCACCCACGAGCCCTCCACGTACGCAGGGACATCGCAGGGAGGCTGGTGCTTGTCCAGAGTTTCCTGTGCTCAGTGCAGCCACAAGCTGGCTGCACAATGGAGGGGACAGTGTCCATGTGATTCATGTAGTTGTCTTCTGCCCCCCTTTATGTCTTTGCCCGCGGGCTCAGTTTGGAGCTGTTGCCATTGCTGTCGGCTGCAGAGCCGCCACCAGAGGGTGGTACGTTGGGGGCAATGAGGGTTGGATGCTCCCTACGAGACGCCTCAGAGGCATGAACAACAGCTCCCAAGGGGAAGGTGGAGTGGCAGCGAGACTGTTCCTCCAGCTACTTGCATGTGGGGCCGGCTCTTTACGAAGCTCTTCCTTGCTGGAAGGGTGCCAGCAGAGCAGCTGCTAGATGGTGACAAACCTAGGGGCAGCCAAGGTCTGGCTTTTGGTGAAGCCGAGTGTGCAGTCAGGTCGTGCCCTCAGGGTGCTGAAGCTGGGTGACCAGTGGCAAATAGCAGCTCCCCTGCCATTTTGTGTCTCTGCTTCTCCTCTAGCCTGGATCCCTGCTGTTACCGCTTCAAGATGACAAACAAAGGACGACGCACCCATCTGCTCTATTGGACCACAGAAGGTGGCACCACACTTAAGCAGCGCAAGCGTCTCCCTCGCATCAGTAAGAGCAAGGGCAAGGTTTCCTCCTGTGGCCCCGTGCTGAAGCTTCAGCCGCTGAGGACGGAGCTGATGCCTGGCCAGACAGCGGAGGTGGTGCTGAAAGGCTCCTGCAGCACCCCCCAGGTGAGTTCTGCATCAGGGCATTTGTGCAGCCCCTTGACATTTGCCTGAGCAAATGGGCAAGTGCTTCTGAGAACCTGGTTTCCTGCCATAAGTTACTGTGGCAGCACCAGTTGCTTTCCATGCTCGCCACCATCACTTGCTGAGGCTTTTTGAGTTCCATGGCTACCATACAGCCAACTTGGTGGTAGCAAAACATGGCCTGAAGGCACTGTCGCCCCAGGCTCTGTCCAGCATGGCCTTGAACCCTGCCGGGGATGGAGCATTCACCACTGCTTTGGCAACCTGTGCCAGTGCCTCACCATCCTCACAGTGAAGGACCTCTTCCTTGTATCTAACCTGAACTCGCCCTGTTTGAGTTTAAGTCCATTACCCCTTGTCCTGTTGCTGCAGTTCCTGAGAAGAGTCCGTGTCCGGCATCCTTGTAGGCCCCGTTCAGCTAGTGGAAGGCTGCTCTGAGGTCTCCCCGCGGTTTCTCTTCTCCAGGCTGAGCAGCCCCAGTTTTCTCAGCTGGCCTTAAAGTTAGAGGTAGACTGGGAGCCCAGGCAGAAAGTAACTAAAGAAATGGCCAGTTGTCTGTGTGGGGAAGCAGCGAGTGAAACAAAACACCCAGGAAGGTAGGGAGTGTCTGGGAGCAGCATTGATTTTCCTCTGTAGACAGACACGGGCCGGGAGCTTGTCCGTCCCGGAGACCGGGACGAGAGAAATGAACCCAGTGTGCCAGCTCTAATGATCCGAATGATGTCCGTCCACATGGGAAAGTGTTCCAGGGATCATTAGAACTGAGAGCTTGACTTGTGTCAGTATTCCCATCAGCGCTCGCCCCGCTCCCTCAGCCAGCCCCTGTGTGCCGAGGGCAGGCAGGTCTTGCAGCACCCTTGGGTTGCAGCTCAGAGGGGCAGATTTCAGCAGGGTCACTGAGTGTTCTCCTCCCTGGACCCTTCTCTCCGGGGGAAATCCAGCTCTGCAGAGGAGCTGCCGTCTGACCCCGGTGTGCCTTCCCTGGCTCCAGGAGCACTGGGCACAAGTGTTTAAGTGAATGGGGAATAAATGTGCATTAAGCTTCTGCTTCTGCTAGAGTTTGAGAGGGGTTTTAAAGGATTGCCTGGGTGGTAGCTTGAGGAAGACTTGATCTCTCAGGTGGTTGACTCCGATGGGACTGTCCCTGTACAGTCCTGAGCCCATAAGGCTTTGCTGAAGAGGGAAGAAGGAACCAGAAGGGAAATGGTCAGGCCACTGGTGAGGGTGCCTTCCTGGAAAGCCAAATGGGCATCTGTGAGCTCAGCTGTGGCTACCTGGCTCGTGCAGTCCAAGCCAAGAGCCTGGGATTGGGTCTTCCACCTTCCCTAGGTCTCGAGAACTTCATACTCTTGAGGCTGGTTAGAAGCCCAAGACCCTGTGGTGCACGTGCAGCACAGGTGATTCTGACGTCTCTAGGCTCTGAGGAGGAGTTGGGTTGTGGTGGTCTATCAGAGGGAAGAGAGAGGAAAAAAGGGAGGAATGTGGGGAAGTGAAACCATGAGAAGGAATCAGGAAAAGTCTTGGATGTAAGAGCATCCAGCTTAAGTAGAGGGTTTTCATGCCAGGTTGAAGACATCTCTTTCCTGGGGAGGTTTGTTTTACAGGCAGGTCTAGGGGGACACAGTACATCCTAGGAAGGCAGGCTGTCTGTTTGGGGTTTTCCCAGGAATCCTTTCCACTAAACTTGCAAGGGAGGATTTGCTGGCATTGATCCTTCTATCCCCTGTTTCCCTTCATACAGTCTGGTTTGTTTTTTTTTAATGAGTTCCTACAGTTTTCGGTAAGCATTTTGTTTGGCAGTGGGACAAAGCAAAGCAATAACCGTTTGGGCAGGGATTGTTCTGAGAGCTGTAGGCAGCACAAGACTCCTGAGGGCCTTTTGTGGTGGTTGGGTTGTAACACGAGGGACGCGTGAGTGCAGAACAAAGAGGATGCAGCTTATAAAGAAGAGAGGGCTCCTGAGGAGACCAATGGCTGTAACTTCATGCAGTAATGGGGCGTGTGGGTGGGCGGCTCAAAGATGCAGTGTGTTTTGTGGACACCCTGATAACACCCGCTGGGGGCCGTGTGGCTCGCATGCAGGTGGTGAAGGAGAAGCTGCTGTGTCACGCCATCGTGGGCAAGGAGGGAGTGAAGAATCTGATCGTGCAGGTGGACGTCACGTGCGAGTTCATTGCTCCTGCTCTGCAAATATCCAGCAGAGAAATCACTTTCCGGGTGGAGAAGGTGAGTCTCTGCATTGCATCCTGGCACTGACTGGTGTGGCTGGGGTGTGCCTGTGTCCTAAGGAGGAAGTTCTCCAAGTCCACAGAGCTTTGGCTGTTGACTTGAGCCAGGCCCAGCTTTTGTCATGAATGCCGAGATCATTATTTCACCCCTGTGGGGCTGGGGACAGTCTCCGCAGCTCTATTCTGCCCTTCTCGAGGTGGAGACAGAATTGAGCTGCTGAGCCAAGGGCACGGGCTGAGATGTGGGACCCGTGAGAGCAGCGTGGGCTTTGGAAGAGCCACTTGGTGTGCTGGGGCTGCAGGTGGAGAGCAGATCCCTCCTCACCCTCCCTGAGGTGGTGGTGAGAGGAGTGAGGATGCTGCTAGAGATGAGGCTGTTCTCTAACTTCAGCCAGGTGGAACTGAGATTACAGCTGCTCTGGCGAGGGGGAGCATGCCCCCCTCTAGAGAGACGCCAGTGTCTGTAGTCAGGGTTTTGAGGATCTTCCAAGGTGTGGTGATGTCCGAGCAGCGATCGTGTAGGGAAGCTGAGAAAAGCTGAGATTCCTGTCAACTCCTCAAGCTGATGAGGAAAAACTGGCATCTCTTGCGCCTCTTTGCCTTCCCTGCCGTCGGTATGGGTGCTGCCTCTTTGCCTTTCCCGAGCCTCACCTTCTTCAAAGGACCCACGAGTGCCCTTCAGCTGCAGCGATGAGAGCACCAGTGCAACGTGTGTGCCCTTTAGTGTCTGGATCCCGACTCCTGCATCACCTTTCCCCCTCGCACGAGGTGTCTGGAAAAGAGCAGATAGCTCATGATTTAGTTTCTGCGGTTTCAGGTCTCTCCTCCACTTCCCAGGCTTCCAGAGAAGCACAAATCCTGTGAGCAGGCGGTTCACATCTAATCAGAAGCTTTTCAGCTCCCCCTGATGTCTGCCTGTGGTCTGCTTGATGCCACATGCTCCCATGTGTTGCGTGCTGCGACACTGCAGGAGTTGGATGCCAATACATCCACAGTTAGTTTCCCAAAGACTGTCTAGTTTAGATAAACCATGCAGGAAGCACGGAGCAATGCATGGACAGGAGGAAAAGGCTTAGGCTGAGCTTAGTTTTGAGGCTGCAACATCTTGTCAGTGGAGCAGGGGCAGCAGGTTGCGGCCAGACTGTTGAGGTTTGGAGCTGTCTGCATGTGCCCGTGAATGTTCAAAGCTGACCTCGGGCTGCTGCAGGCTGTCCGCTGCAGGCCATATCCTGCTTGCTTGCCTCCTCTGAGCAGCATCACTGCCTTGCGGGCCTGGCAGAGCTGATAGGGTGGTAAGAAACTACTGTATGGGAGTGGAAATGGCCTTGTGCCTTGTGCCTGTGTGTGCTCTCTGGGCAGGAGAGGACACACAACTGGAGCCAGAGTGGGTTCACTTTCTGTTTTGGATCTTGCTGAAGCAGCTGCCTCCTCTGGGGGGCTGCTCCCTCATCTGTACGCGAGACTGTTTCCCTGTCCCCTGGGGAAGGCTGTGGGTTCTAAACGCGAAAGCGTCTGCTAGAGTTGGAGGACAAACTTTGCAGAGGGGTAGAAACCAATCAAAAGAGTAAATAGAGATGGATGCACTTTTGGGGTTGGAAAATTTGAAATGCGTCTGAAGGGAGGAGGTCCATGGCCACTTCAAGGTCATTTTTTCTTGTCTCCTGTTTCTGTAGCACCCCGGTGATGTCCTGGCTGTGATGTACAAGCCTCTCTCTGTAAAGAACATGTGCTCGCTGCCCCTCAGCGTGGTCCTTGCCTTAGAGCAGCCCTTCTCCATCTGCACTGCGGACCAGCAGCCTCTCCCTGCAGATGCTCAGGTGAGCAGCCCCGGACTTTCTTGCTGCTGGGCTTTGAAGAGGGATGAACGTGGTGGTGTGTCTCTGTTGGGAGGTCCTCCATGATGGAAGTGTGTTCTGTAGAGTCTGCAGTAAAGTGGCCCGAGCTAAATCAGATGTGAAACGAGCTGCTGAAGGAAACAGAATGCCATCTGAATCGGGAAGAGACCTCCTGGCTTGAAGACAGGGGGAGGAGGGAGCAGGCACCCAGCTGTGGGCAAGCTGTAGGAAAGGTGTCTGCTGGAAGGCATGCCAGCTCTCCAGCAGCCATCTTCAGATAAGCTGGGGAACAGCTTGCTGTCTTTGAGGGCAGCCCTGCCTTTGGGAAGGCTGAGGTAGGCTTCTCCAGCTGCTGTCTGGCTCCTGCCCTGGTGTGTGCGGAAGGTGTTGGGCATGGGCTCTGCAGTGCACGTGTTGTCAGAGGTGCAGCCACCGCTGTGCTGCAGGCTAAAGGAGTTCCTCCAGAGTGAGGGCGAAGGCCTGGGTGCCAGAGTGCTGCTTTGGTTGTGTTTAGCAGGTGGCTTCTGCGGCTCCAGAATTCAGGAGACCAATGTGGATTTCCTCTTGTATTGGTGCAGAGCACAGAACCGTGAGCCTCAGGCAGCTTCAGAAAAAAGTGCGGTGCTTGGTCAGACAGCGTGAAGAAAATGAAGGATGAAGCGAGAAGCCCGTGTTGGGGTCACACGTTGAACATTTTCTCTTCATCTGCTTGCAGCCCATGAAGCTGAGGACAGGGGAGGAACTTCAACTCTGCATCGGATTTAACCCTGCTTATGAGGAGGATTTGCTTATCCGGGCAGCGGAGAAGGCTCTGAAGATCAAGTTCCTGGAGCATCCTCACGAAGAGCAGGTCACCGTCCGGGGAGAAGTCTACTTCCCGAATCTCCAGATCCAGACCACGGCCGTGGACTTTGGCTGCATCTTGAATGACACCAAGGATGTGCGTTACATGGAGATGACCAACTGCAGCCCACTGGTTGTCCAGTACCACTGGGCATTCCTGAAGGACAGCCAGGTGAACCCAGTGAGGTATGCGCACCTCTCCCCCTCCTGGAAGCTCTTCTTCCTGGTGTCCTGATTGTGGTTTGCAAAGCCTGAGGCCATTTGCCTGATCTGCCAAATTGTTTTCAACCTTCCCTTGAGGAAATCACACCTCTCAGTTGTGCTCAGCCAAGGTGCTCAGGGAACAGGTGATCTCCACCGGTTTGATGCTGGGAAGGAGACAGCATTCTCCAGCCAGGCTGGGACTGCAGGACACTACTGACCCTTTTCACATAGCCATAAGCTGGAGTCCTGCTTTATCTCTGCAGCTGCAAAGCCATGCTTCGGCACTTGGAGAAGCGGATGTAGAAGGTGTCCTTCCCTGCTAAGCCCATCTGTTGTCATTTTGTACTAAGATCCTACCCAGGCACTGCCATCAGAGTGACACACTGCTGTCGCAGTCCCTTGCTCTGCTTTGCTGTAGGCCTGTATGGGTTCCTGGGGGCAGGAGGGCTGATGTAGAAAGCTGCTTTCTCAGATCTTCGTGGCCTGAGGCAAACAGCCCCTTGAAGTGAGTGTTCATCTCTTGAACTGCACGTCACATTCACAGAAGAGCTATGTAGAGTTTTAGTGAGGAATGGCAGGTTCTGCTGTGACTTTAGGTCCAGCTGTAGATGCTGGAGGGAGCCCTTGTATGGACATCCCTGGGAAGGAGGACCATGCAGTGGTGGTCTATGGTTTCCAAGGCCAAGAGCAAACTTGTAGTGGTGCTGAAGCACATCTAGAAGCACATTCCTAGTGCTCCTTCTGCTGCGGCTTCTCTGCATAGCACAAAAGTCTGCTCTGGGCAGTTTGAAGGACGGTAGCAAATGGTTTTCCGTAATGCCCTAGGAAACCCAGCAAAGTTCACCACGTGGCACTGAAGTGCTGTTATTACAAACAAGGGAAACGATCAAGAAGCAGCTGTGTGAAGGGAATTGGGATCTGACTCGGAGGAGGTGACCTCTTGGGAACTGGAGATGAGCTGTGGCTATTAGGAGGGCTTGGGGGAGACGACTAGGGCACTGGAGCACTCCGGGGTGCTCCGCAGACACCATGGGATGCTGTGTGCCAGAGCTGGAAATGAAGATGGTCTCCAAGGTGTTACCACCTCAAAGTGTTCATTAGGAGCCTGCAGAAGAGCAGCGTGTCAGATGTTATTTCTGGTCCACACTAAGCACTGTTGGTATTCTAAATTATCAGCTCTAACTCAGTCTGACATGGAGGGAATCAAGCATCAGGTCTCATGAAGGGGAGATCAAAGACTGGAACTTTCCTTACCTGGGACCTTGCTGGAGCTGGTCATCAGAGACTCCCAGGATCAGTCGCACACATTTATTTTGGTCAGGAGAGAAAAATGCTGTTTCTCTGCCTCAACAAGACTTTGTGTGTTTACATTTTTTTCTTTCTAATTGTCCAGCCCGTTCTTTCCTCCTTGCTCTTTGGTCATTGCTGCTACCTGGGGCAGAGTGATCATATGAGCAACACAATCCAACTGTTGCTGTGTGGCTGGACATAGGCAGTGTAGACCAACGTGTGCCCTTTCTCTGACTTCTGAGGCATGAATCTCTCATGGTTACTCTTGTTGTAGACCCATGTGGTTAGAGACAGACTAACCCTAAGCCTCAGCCCTTGGACCTCTGAGAGCTCAAAGCTGAGCTAAGCCTTTGCACCAAGGTGTTTTCTCCAGTGACGGAATGGATCTTCAGAATCACGCAGCAGGAGATAGCAGATCTGGAGGCAAGCAGTTGCCAGCTGCCTGCAGCGCTGCTGTACCAGTGTCATTGCCAGGCGTTGACCTGCTCCATCCCAGTTTTGGAGCTCATTGCTGAGCTCACACCACTGATGCCCCCGCAGGGGCCCCATCCTGCCGAGGAGCTGCTGTGCAGACTTCCCTCCCTCCCACTGCAAGGTCCCTGAGCAAAGGTCTGTTCTTTTTCCAGGTTCATGGAGACAGAGCCCCTCGCCTTGGGTGTGGAGGAGGTAAGTGGGAATCTGTCTCACTTCCACATTTCCAGTGTAGCAAGCAGTTACGTACTCCCACTCCCACTGGTGTCCTGGGTGCTGCTGCCAGAGTGGCCTCATGTCATAACAAGCGCATCGCTGGTCATTGGAGAGGCCACATGGGAGGTGTTATAGGGCTGGTCAAGAACACTCCTTGTGCGGCAGCTATGGAGGACTTTATCCATCTTGGTCCTCATCAAGTGGTGGGTAGGAAATTCCTGCAGCAGCATTTGCTGCAGCAGCATTTGCTGCAGCAGCATTTGCTGCGGCAGCATTTGCTGCAGCATCTGGAGAGAGCAGGATGTGAATCAGAGACAGGGAAAAGCATGAGGAGTGCGAGGAGCTGGGCTGGATCCTGCCCCCGGCTGCACGGGCTCTCAGCTCCCAGTCTCGTGTTCTTCTGAGGGCAGGAAAAGGTGTTTTTGAAGGCAAGTTCTGCAGCAGAGAGAATTTCCTGCTGCCAGGAGACACCACAAATTAATGTTGTGTATTAGCTACTGCATTAATTGGGACTGTGGGAGAAGGTTTTCCCCATGGTCTCTCCGTTGGTGAGTGGAACGGCTGCAGTGTGAGATGAGGATGATATTGCCTGTGTTTGAGGAAGAGGCCCCTGCAGCCACGTCTGTCCTTTGGCCCAAGCCGAGGCTGCTCTCCTGCGTCAATCCCGTGCTCCACGTGTGGATCTCTCCTCCCTGCGTGCAGGTTTTCGATATCCTGCCGCTGCACGGTGAGCTGCAGCCGGGCCAGAGCCAGCGCGTCTGCTTCTCCTTCTTCGGCCACGCCAACACCGTCAGCCAGGTCACGGCGCTGTGCAGGGTGGAGGGAGGCCCGAGCTACAAGGTGGCTCTGCGTGGGGAGGCCTCGCGCATCAGCTACCTCCTGGACACCACCGAGATCGACTGCGGGCTGCAGGTGCCGCACGCTGCTCTTGTCAGTGCTCCTTGCCTCCAAGCATGACCGGTGGGCTGCTGCCCACCCGGGTCGAGGGTTCTCCCCCCTTCCCAGCTGCTTCGCTGGCTCTGTGGCTTGGAAGTCCAACGTTTGGGGGATACCTCCAAGCTGGCGTTTAATGGCCATCTCCACCCCAGCCCAGCCCAAAGCTGGGAATCCCTCCTCTAACTAACGCTGCCTCCTGGGGCAGGCAGGATCCCAGTGGTGATCTGCAGAGGGATGTGTCCCTGAGACATCCATCCGCTGATCTGCTCCTAAAGCCCAAATGAGGTGCTCTCTTTTAATGCTCCTGATTCATCAACCAAGGAGGCAGCTGACCTGGGCTTCCAGTCACCGTAGCCGGATAGAATGTCCCCGAATAACCCTCACTGTACTTCTTTCCTGTTACAACCCCCACAGCTGTTTCCAGCTGTTGGCCCTTGTGTGCGTTGCCCTCTCTCCCTCCCTTTTGGCTTGTGTTGTGCCCACAAATACTTGTGTGCAGGTGCCTTTTCTCCTGAAATGCCCCAATGCCTCCTCCTGCGTTTCAGCTCGCAGTTGGGTGACACCTTCAAGTGCAGAGAGCTTGTGTCCCCTACTTGCTTTATTACTGATCTTTCCATGGTTGCTATTGCACCTCTGCCACAAATAGCTGTTCCTGTGTAGGGCCCAGGGGTACCCTGTGGCCGCAGGCTGCCCAGGCTAACCCAGAGAGCCCAGTGCCCATCTCTCCTGTGCGCTCCCTGCTTCTGGGCTGTGTTCCTTTGCTTTCAACCCGATGGAAGAGGAATGAAATTCTCGGCAGCAGACGTGTGCCTGTAACTTCCTGCTCTTCTGCCCTCTCCTCAGGTGTTTAACAAAGTCACGGAAGCAGCGGTGACCCTGCAAAACAGTGGGAAGCTGGGATTTGCCTTTGCGGTGCTGAGCCCCGGCACAGGCACTGCAGCCAGCCCTCTGCCTGGCGTGCCCCTGGTCGTGCCCAGCAGGGTGAGTAGCACAAGGGCTTCACCCGGTCTGTGTCAGGCTGCCCAGGAGAGCGTTTTGGGGGAAAACAGGGGGAATGAACACACAAGCCCCGTCCAAAACCAGCCAGGAGACACAAGGCTGTGAGCGACTGTTGCAGAGGCAGAGGAGGTCCATCGAGCAGAATCCTAACGGAGCCCCTGATTGTCCTTGGGCGCCGCTGGCTCTGCTGTCCTACAGCAAGCACCAGTGGGAGGCACAAGTGCTCCGGGAGCTCTTTGGAGCTGAGAGCTGAGCTCTCTGGTTGTGCCATCACTGGAGCATCACTCCATCCCAGCTTGTCATCCTGCCTGGGTGTCTTAGAGCTGGAGCAGTGTTCCTGTCTTGGTGCCCTTTTGCGATGGGAAGAGGAAGCCAAAGGGCCAAGTGGCTTCCACCTTCCTCAGTGCCTGTCCGTCTGAGGGGTGACATGCTGATGTCCTCTCCTGTAAGCTGCTGCCAGGAGCTGCTGGCCCTGCTGGAAGCAGAGGCCCTTCTCCGTTCTTCCAGAGCAGCTGGTGAAAGAGCTTTGGTTTGTTGTGCCTGGCTCTGGCTAGCAGAGGGTAAACCCTGTGAGCAGAAGAGCTGTGAGACTCAGGCGTTTGGATACAGGAAAGCTGGAGGTGGTGATGTCTGATGTTTCCTTATGTATGAGAACCTGTCTTGTGTTCTCAGCGCGTCTGTCATGTGAGCCATCCCTCCACTGAATCCTCTTTGGTACACTACGTCCCTCCCTCTTGTGTGCCCTGCAGGGTTACGTTGAACCTGGCAAGCAGCAAGTGCTGAAAGTGTATTACCTGCCAGGAGTGCCTGGAGTCTTCTGCAGGGCTTTCCAGATCCAACTGGGTCACCTGGAGCCAGAAAAAATCTCCCTGAAAGGAGAGGGGACCTTTCCCAGGATCCACTTGGACCTGCCCAGGAACATCAAAGGTGAGCACTGCCTGTCTGCTCGGCTTTCCCCCATGCCATATGCCCACAGGGCAGCTCACAGGCACCTCCAGCAGGCCTGGAGGTTTCAGGGCTGTCAGACAGGGTCAGCCCTCTGGTTGCTTCTTTAGCCTCTGGCAGACGAGCCCATGTGGGCTTTGCCACAGGAACCATCGTGCACAGCTTGCCAAGAGGTCTGGGAAGATGATGGCTGGGCAGAAAAGCTTGGGAAAGCTGTAATAGAGGCTGGCAGGGATTTTGACAGGGGTTGGGTTTGCATCACGCTGTGGGGCTGAGATGCTCCTGTGTGGCGAGAAAGACGGGTGGGGGTGAGAAGCAGCAGGATCTCCTTTCCCTACATTGCTGGAGCAGTTTGTGTCTGGGTGTCGGGGGAATGGGGCTTCCCGTCTTCCGTGGGATTTGTGCTGCCCCACTGCTATGGGTGGTGTCCTGTGCTTTCAGGCAACGCCAAATATGAGAAGATCCTCCTAAAGGCCAAAGAAAAGCTGGACAAAGGCAGCCAGAGAGAAGAGGCCATTGCTCTGGGGGAGGCTGTGGCAGCCGAGCCCCGCGTGGACGACTCGGGCACCGTGGTGAGTAGAGCTGCTGCCCTGTCCCGCACGTGCCACCCTCCTGCGAGACACTGGAGCCCCTGCGCCCCACGGCAGCTGCCCAGGGCCCTGCCGGCACTGGGCACCTCCCTGCACGCCCCTGGCCACGGAGTGTATCAGCTCAGCGTGCCCCTTGGGCTGCCCACCTCTGGGAGTTGTCCCTCGTGGCGATGCGCCAGCTCCTGACTACCCCAGGGAGATGCTGAAAGCTGTGCTCGGGCAGTTGGGTTTCTGGTGCTCTGAAGGACACACGGGGCGGTGCTGGGGGGTTTGTTGCTCACCGGCCAAACCCTGCCAGGTTTACAGAGCGTAAAGCAGCAGCCTGAATGCAGCCTGAGGCTGTGCTGTGTTCTGTATTTCCAGGAGGCTCCAGCTCTCTCATGGTTCCCTTTCCAGGAGAGCTTTTGTCCAGGCTGCTTTGGCACTGACTGGAGGCAGGGACATACTTGGAGCTTTGGAAGGTTTCTGGCTTGTTTGTGTGTCTGTCCAGATCAGCTTTGATAACTGGGCAGGCAGAGACACTGGAGTTCATTTCTGTGGGGATATGATCCTGCCTGAGAGAGCAGGAAGTGTCACAGACACCGATCAGTGAGGCAGACTGACTCCATCGCCCCTCTCAACAAGAGCAGGGTGGGATCCTCCACCCGAGACAAGCTTGTGCCTTGGGAAGGACCTTGGCTAACCAGCCCCTGTCTTTCCTTTCCTCAGTGGGATGCTCAGCTGCAGATGCAGATGGAGGAGATGCTGATTGAGGAGCATGCCCTGGAGCAGCAGAAAGCTCTCGCCTCCTGTCCCCCAGAGGACACTGCCTTTCACCAGCGTGTACATCGGAGGCTTCTCAAGTTAGTAGGGACTCCTGTAGCCTGTCTCCAGGGGCCGCGAGGGTAACAGCCAGCAGTGCAGCCCTGCCCCTGAGAGCTCCTTGTGTCTCAGAGCTGGGAATAGCTGAAGACTTCCGAAAGGGCCTGATGCTGAGAGCTACGCCGTGCTCCCTGTGGGCAGCTCGGTGTCCTCACTTGCACAGTGCTACCCTGAGCTCTGGAGGTGCTCCACTCCCCACAGTTGCTGGGTTCTGTTCTCAGAGCTGAGGGGGTGCAGACCAGCAAGCCCTTGCAGACAGCACAGGCACCACCCCTGCTGACCAGCTGTGAAAGGGGCATCTCCAAGCCGGTGTCTTTGTGCCGAGAAGCAGACCCCACTAAGCAGGAAGAGCAGGGAATGGTCCAGATCCCTTATGTGCTTTTCCAAGTGGGATTGCCTGCAAAAAGACCTTCACAGCAATCTTGTAGTGTTGGTTACTGCACGCGATACTCTCAAGCGCTGCTTTGGGGACAGATCTGGCTGCAGAGCAGTGGAGGTATCCTCTGCAAGGAAATCCTATGAGAAGGTCCTGAAGCAGTTTCAGGCTTGGGCCGGACACCAGCTTAGCAGTTTCATTGAGACCCGTGGAGACGCAGTGGACTTCTCTGCAATGGCTTTTCACAGCATAGGAACTGTGTCCAGTACCCACTTTAAACTGACTTGAAGATCCCGTTGGTGGCTGATAAATCCTAGGCCCTGCACTCCCCATGACTTAGCCAAGTCTTATTACTGGGTGCTCAGGTCAGGCCTTGGGTTTCCTGGGCTTAGCTTGAGTTTTCACAGCAGTGGATACAGAATTATCCACTCCATTTGCTTCTCCACTCCACGCCATGCTGGGCTTTACAGAGTGTCCTTCCTCCTCCTTTCAGAGCTGAGCTGCCCGAATACGTCCTGGACCTTGGCTATGTCGTTCCTGGTGACATCCACACACACATGGTGAAGATCACCAACACCGGGCACTTCCCTGCATCTTTCAAGGCCGATGGATATGTCCTGTGTAACACAGGTAACCAGTGGCTTCACGGGGGCTTGAAGGGGCTGTCTCTGCCACATCAGCTGGAGCCATTGGGCATGGGGAGATTTGAGTACTTCCTTGGGCAGCTTTTTCCTCCTTCGTACCCCTCTGGCCGGTGCCCTGTTCAAGAGCCTGAATTCTGTCGAGCAGTGCCCAGAGACCTGGTCTGCCTGTGGCTGCCCTAAAAAGTCATTGCAGGGGCCAGATGGGCTGATCAGCGTGATCGCCTCTCAGCATCTTCTGCTCTTGGCTCCCGTGAGCACCATCGGAGTTTCTTTGTGCACTCTGAGGGTTTATGTTGCAGCCAGATGGACCCTCTGTGGTTCGGAAGGGCTTTGTTTAGAGTTCCTCGTGCCAGAGCACTTCTGCTCAGCCTTATTGAACGGCCTGTGGGATCCTGTGCCATATCGAAACAGGCTTCGCAAAGAGGCCTTGGGCTAAGGCTGCAGCTCCGTCACACGGGGACTGCTGTCTGTGAGGGGTGGCCAGGCGTCTCTTCTAAGCCGCTGTCCAGGGAACACCACAGCATTTGGTATCTTAGTTGGAAATTGTCCTTTGGAGAGGTGTATGCGTCCTTCCCTGAGATGCCTGCTGAAGGAATTGCTGGAGCTCCTCAACCAATGTGGTTCGGTTTTACCCTGCAACCCCTGGACTCTGGCTGTGAAAATCCTTTTGCTTTGGGCAGTGACAAGGGGAGAAGAGCAGCTTCTCTGGAGATGGAAAGGGGTCTTTCACAGAGCTGCCAGCCAGGACACCCCTGTGGCCTTGCCATGCTTCTGAGCCATTTCCTGTTGCTTGTGTATCTCAGCTGCTTGATTTTCCTGTGTTCAGGCTTCAGCGTGTGCCTGGACCTTGTGAAGCACCTGCCCTGCTGTGAGACCAAGACATTTGAAGTGTGCTTCGACCCACAAAGTGCCAACGTGCCCCTGGGAAAGGTGGATGTGCTCCTGCCCATCAAGGTAGGCCAGCTTGTGGGGCAGGCAGCAGGTTGGGCACAGCAGCGAGTGTCAGCCGGGCTCTCAACTGGATGCTCTGTCCTTCTCTAGGTCAGAGGAGGCCCCACGTTCCAGGTCCGCCTGCGTGCCATTGTGGCTGAGCCGTCCCTCTGCCTCTCGAGGGACAGGCTGGAGTTCTCCTCTGTCCAGTGTGGGCAGTGGCAGGAAGAAACCATCCAGCTCCACAACACGTCCCAGGTCCCCTGTAAATGGTCCATGAGCATGAATGAGGCTGTTAAGGAGGTAAAGCACAGACAACGTGTAACACACAACTTCTCGGTTGGGTTTTCTTTGCCTCTCTTGGCTTTCCTGCCCCTCTGGCTGCCTGAGCACTTGGGCTGCAGCTCGCTTGAGGAAGCTTTTGAGGGTACAGAGCAAGGCTGGTTCACCTGGGCCTGCTCACTAGCTGATGCTTCACTTCTCTGCCATCTTCACCCATTCCTCCCCCTCCGAGGACACTGCCTCCCCATCTGCCTGCCCTGCCAACATGTTTGCCCTCCAGTTCTAGGCAGGGGTGGCCACGTCTGGGTGGGATGAAGGTGCTCCCTGCACCGTGCCAGCATCTCGGAGCACTGCAGGAACCGAGGGTCTGTCCTCGCAGACCAAGGAGACCTCACGCGACTGGTTTCTGTGCGCAGGTGGACAAGCATCTGCCAGCGAGCGAGCATGACAAGCTGTGGGAGGAGATGAGGCCCGCGCCCTGTGGCTTTGAGGTGCTGCCCTCAGCTGGAACCCTCGCTCCAGGACAGCAGTGCCATGTCCAAGTCCGTTTTTCACCCACGGAAGAGGTGAGTTTGGTGGGTGTCACCCCCAGGAGGTCTGTCAGGGCAGTGTGGTAAGGGGAGGCCAGCACAGGGAGCGGGGAATGAGCTCTGCCTCCGCGTGGAGCTTTCTGCCAGCCCTGTGCCCACCGTTCCTCAGTTTCCCCTGCACGGTCCCACGCAGTTTGGGAGTCAGCTTAAATGGTGGAGCATTCCCAAAGGCAGTTTGCATGTGGCCACCGTGACTTGGAAACTGGCAGCGTGTGACAGGATGGACCCAAGTGCTTCCATGGCTTGGGACAGTCGCAGGGATCTTTCAATTGCTCGTGGAGATTTCAGCGTCTCGTGTCTGGCTTTGACCAGAGCCAAGCACTGAGCAGAGAAGACGATCCTTATTTCTGTCCAGTGAGAGCTCAGCTGCCTCTTTCACACAGCTGATGTTTGCCCGGTGCTGCAGCGCCAGGACTGTGTCTGAGAAAGCAGACTTTTCTCACGTGCGTTGCGCTCCCCCACGACTAGGTGAAAACCCCTGATAGGCCGTTTTAGATCCATCTGGTAGCCAACTGCGCAGTTACACTCCCCAGCAGGACTCACCGCAGTTACTCAGAGCCATGCCGATGCTGTAGCCCCTGCTCTAAGTAACTGCCTGGTTTGGGTTCAGCTTAGAGGTGCTGAGAAGACCCCTGACCCTGGGGCGATTGTTGCCTTGGAGGCGCTGTCACCTGGGGCTTCACGGAGGAGCTTTCTGTGCTGCTTCTTTGCAGAAGTGCTACCGGGGCGAGCTGCAGATCCAGATTTGCCAGAGCAGCCAACGCCTGCGCGTGCCGGTCCTGGGATGTGGTCTGCAGCCACGGCTGGAGTTGAGCCCCGCAGAGCTCGAGCTGGGACCGCTGCTGCCACAGAGCCGTGGGGAAGAGGGGACGGTGGTGGTGAAGAACCCCTGTGGGGTTTACTCACTGGAGTTTGACCAGCAGCACCTTGCTGAGGAGCAGGTGAGGGGGAAGGTCTGTGCACGCTCCTGGAGATTCCCAGCGCTCCAGCATTCCCAGGCTTGTGCCAGGGAGACGGGGGCAGCGCGCAGGGCAAAGCCCGGCGGCATCCCAGGGTTAGCCGGCTCTGCTGGCAGGCTGTGGAGGGACTTGGATAATCCCTGCCACTGGGGGGAAAGAATATGGGAGGGGATGGCTCGTCTGGGGAGTCTGTTCACGTGGTGAAGGTCCAGAAACTCATGCTGTCTGTGGTTTCTCTTCCCTCTGTGCGCAGCTCCTACGGACACCTAAAGACGACAACAGCCACAACAGCTTGTTGCTGCCTCCGTGTGCCCCGGCTGAGAAGCTGACTGTTGAGGCCCAAGGAAGGGGCATAGAAATGAAGGTGAGATGAAATCTAAATGCTAAAAGTGCAGGTGGCAACCAGCATGGTTTTCTCATTTCCTCATCTCTTCCCCAGCCTACCATGGTTTGTGTTTCTGCCACGAGAGTGGCAGAAAACCTCTTCTCCTTCTTTCCTTTGGCTTGATATCAATCCCTACTGCCTCAGGTTGACGTTGTGCATCCACCAGGAAAGGTGGTGAAGCTAGGAAACATCTGCATTGGGCAGACGGTGAAGAAGATCGTCACCATAGCCAACAAGAGCGCAGGCCCTCTCGCCTTTAAGCTCAGAGTCACATCCACCGTGCCAGAGTTGCAGGAAGCTGGGGTAAGTGCCATTCCTTCTCTGCAGAGCACTTTAGTGTGCCTGCAGGGAGCGATGAGCTGCTGTGGGTGGGAGGTAGTAGCTAATGACAGCTGTGGGCTGCCCTGGCTGCCTGTGCCTGCCCCGTCCTCCCTGCTGGCACTGCTCTGCCAGCAGATGCTTGCAGTGTGAACGCTTCAGCTGAGCTGGGTGCCAGGACTCCCCGAGAGCCACAAGTGAGAAGGCGGCACAATTCCTCTAACCTGTTTTAGACGCATAGGTCAGGATGCAGCCGCATATTTTAGATCTGGAAAGGCGAGGGAGGTGTAACCCTCCCTCTTGGAAGAGGGAGGGTTACAGCTCTGTTGGAACTTCCATGAAAGCTTTAGAAGGCAGAGGTGACCTCACCGTGACCAGGTGGACACATGGCAGAAAACACCTTTGGTATTACCTAGGAATGCCTACGAGGGAATGAGTGGGACTGGGTCAGTGTTGGTGCGGACAGAAGAGGAATTGGAAGCCTCTTCCCTGAGTCTGGTGAGGGAGGCTCCGCAGCTGGCTTGCCAGATGAAATAGTCTCCACTCATCTCTTCGGGTAGGTTCTGTGCTTGAAGCCCAGCAAGGAGCTAAAGCTGAAGGCCAGAGGAGACACCTGCAAAGTGGAGGTGACCTTCTCCCCGAAGCGCCGCATGCAGCCGTTCAGCGGGGAAGTGCTGCTGGAGTGCCGCGGGCTGGTGCGCTCCCTCTTTGCGGTGCGGGGCTCCTGCCAGGGCAGCCTCGTGAGCTTGGACCAGGACCAGCTCAGCTTTGGAGCCGTGGTGCGGCAGAGCTACACGTGCCGGCGCGTCGTCATGCGGAACGCGGGCAACACAGGAGTCAGGTAAAGCAGGACCCCCCCGCCTCTCTGAGGGCTGATTGCTTGGATGAGGGTTGTGAGGAGCCGTAGTGTGCCCAGATAGCTCCTCTCTGCTTCTCCATCCCACTGGAGAGTCGTGCAGCCATGGCCGTGCAGTCAGGCCCTGGCAGTTAGCAAGGGGGTACGAGCAAAAGCTCATTTAGAGATGGGTGCAGTGGGTCCTGCCCAGCCTGAAGCCTTATTGCCAGGTGGCTCAGCATCAGGCCTGAGATGTGGTGGGAAAGCCCACCAGAGACGGAGAGCCTCACGCTGAGACTTACCCTGCCTTCACAGCTCCCCGTGGCTAATCCTTCTTTCCTGTCCTTGTGCTTTCCTTGGCAAGGTTTTTGTGGGACGTGGAGAGCTTCCAGCCGGACTTTTCTATCAGCCCCACGAAGGGTTACATCAGGCCAGGGGTGGATGTCCCCTTCGTTGTGACCTTCCGCCCCTCGAAGCTGAGCCAGGCTGTCCAGTACGAGGGGCTGCGGTGCTTCATCCCGGGCAGCGAGGCGCTCCGCCTTACGCTATCAGGATCCTGCGTGGAGGCCCCTGGCACCAGAGAGGTAACGCAGCAGGGACAGGATGGGCCCCTGGACCCCAGCATTTGCGCCACATCTCTCCCAGGGCAGGAACTGAAGGACACTTGCGAGCGCAGACTCGCTTGTGCCGGGGTATCCCAGAGAGAAAGTGCTGGGCAGGACTGCCAGAGTTCCTGAGCCCTGTCATTGCCTTTCTCCCCTGTTCGAGGTGTTGCTCCTCCAGTGAGCAGCTCGGTTGTCCTGGCTCTGCACTGCAGCACCCGTGCCGTGGGAGCACCCAGCCGGGCTCTCCTGAGACCCTCCCCACAGAGCCACCCCGCTGTATCCCAGCACTGCACCCGCAGCCACGCTTCTCCCCCGTGCCGGGCCAGGGGAGGGCATTCAGCAGTAGGAAGGGGCAAGGCATCTGCATCCAGCCCCTGGGAGGGGGTAGCTTGGGAGCAGTTGGCTCTTGCTCCCAAAGAGAGCATGGAGCTCCTCTTCATCCTGCCCATGAAGGAAGGGGCTGTGTGGCTGCAGATCTGTCCTTGCACAGCAGTTTCCTTTCAGGACTCCCCTGAAGTTTCCTTTCACCCAGCATGCGAAAGGCTTGTTCTGCTCCCTTCTTCAAGAACAACCAGCTTGATTTACTCCAAAAGCTGTGGCCAAAGTGTAATTTTTGCATGTGACAAGGAAAAGCTGCTCCCTGTGCTCCAGGTCCTGGTGTAGAGCCAGCGTGAGAAGAGTGGCAAGGATTGTGGGTACGACCCAGCAGCCTCTGTGCTCCTCTGTTACAGACCCTGACTTTCAGCTGCAATGTGCGTGAGAAGCAGAGCCAGACCATCCTCCTGTCGAACCCGAGCAGCGAGGCCTGGACCCTGAAGCCCATTGTTGAGGGGAAATACTGGAAAGGGCCTGAATTTATCCATCTGGAGGCCAGGCAAAAAGAAAAGGCCTATCAGGTCACCTACAGACCCCTAACCATGAGCTGTGGGAACAAGAAGCATCAGGTAGGTGAGCTGTGCCAGCGTGCTGACCCTCGTGGCATGACCCTCGTAGGTCACTCTCCTTTGGGCAGGAGGTTGGCCGAGATGACCTTTGGAGGCCCTGTCCAAGCTGAAGGTGTCCTGTGCTCTCTGTTGGAAGCTGGGTTTTGTGGTGGCTGGGGGCCAGGCACAGGCAAAGGGCAGATGGGAAGTCGGGACTGAGCACCAAACGTGTTGGAGCAGCTAACGTAAAAAGCCAGGCTTTCTGCAGGCCAAGAAATGAAGTTTGTTCTGCGTAGCTCCGGGTCGCTGCTTGTGGCAGCCCAGGGGGCTCAGAGACCCCCATGCTCAGCGCACGGGCTGCACAGGCTCTCCAAGCCCCGGGCACAACCACTTCTGCCAGCAGCACCTGGCTGGTGTCCTTCTGCAGCTTGCAGGGAGCAAGAAGGGCAAAGCTGCCCTGCAGTTTGTCAGTGCCGTCCTGGCCGTGAGCAGGCAGGTGGGAAACGAGAGAGATCTCTTGAGGGTCATGCAGGAGCTTTGGGAGGAGCCCTTCCTGCAGGTCTCAGGCTGGGCACATGGGGGTGACTGGCCCCTCTGCAATGTTTTCTGTGCCAGGCCAGCAACAAGCTCCTAAATCCAAGGGGTCAGTTCAGAAGGGCTCTGTGGTGCTGGAGCTGCCGGGTCCTTGTCGCGCTCCTTGTCCCGCTCCAGCTGGCCTTACAGTGGGCCAGGTCAGAGATTTCTGGCCTCAAGTCTCCAGGGTGCTCAGCAGATCTGTGCCCTTAGGGTCGCACGTGCTCAGCATCTCTTTAACGTACAGCCTGCGTGAGGAGTCTTGCAGCTTTCAGCTGCTGTGGAGGCAGAGGCAGGTGTCTGGGATCCACGGGCACCCAGAATGAGCATGGATATGAGCTTTCCATGGCCCATGTCTGGGGGGCCCCTGTTGTGCCAGCTTACAGGCTGCTCTCTGGTCAGCGCTGTTGGGGCTAAGGCCAGCAGGACTGAGGCAATGGAGCTCATCAGGGACGGCCACCCCCTGCCCACGGCTGTCCCTGCGTGAGCACAGGCTGGCAGGGACATGCCCAAGGTGAGTGGGGCCAGTAAGGGAGTGTTGGGATGTGCAGAGCAGCTCTGCTGCAGGGCCCGTGTTTCCTTGCTTTGCCCAGAGATGATGCCTCTGTGTCCTGTAGCTGTGCCGTGTCCTGTGGGCCACGCACCCGCTCACAAGCAGCTCAGAGCAGGTGCGACGCTGGCGTCTGTCTCCTCCTGCGCGGGACAGGGCTGCAGTCACAGCTCTGCCAGCTGGACGTGCTGAAAGCTGCCTCAGTGAGAGCCTCAGGCATGGGACTGTCCAGGGGTGCTCCAGAGCTGACTTGTCCTATTCGTTGTCTGTAGGGCTCCATCTTCTTCCCCCTGCCGGACGGGACAGGCTTACGCTACCAGCTGGAAGGAACTGCTGAAGCCCCCAGGTGTTCAGGGGCCATTTCCCGGCAGGTTCCGTGCAGGAATTCCCACACGGAGCTCATCCCTGTGTCCAACTGGCTGCAGAGACCACAGAGGTGAGTCCAGCCCAGGGAGTCTGGCCTCATGAGCAATCCCTGCAGCAGCACAAGGCAGGAAGCTTCCAGTGCCTGGAAGCTCCTTCCTGAAAGCTTTTCCCTCTCCTTGGCCGTGTCTGGCCATACCCACGTTCTGCCTGTGCAGAGCCATCCTGGAGGGCTTTCCTCCAAGGGGGGTGAGAGCTGGCGCCCTGTGCCCGAGGCACTGAGGATGAGAGGGGCTGTATTGTACCCCCGCAGGATGGGTATCCTGTGGGAGTCCTTCCTGTTGACCTTCACTGCGTCCTTCTCACCCGCAGGTTCCTGGTGGTTATTGACATGCTCAAACCAGAGAACCTGGAAAGCAGTTCTGTGCTGCAGGGGTGTTCATACATCGACGTGCCGAGCTCTGCGAAGAAGGACTACCAGCTCACCTTCTTCTCCTACAAAGAAGGAGTCTACAGGGCAAAGGTGAGTGAGGACACTGGTCTGCAGGGCCCTTCAAGGAGCTGTTGGCTCACCGAGAAGCTACACGCCTGTTTTCATACCTCCAC
The DNA here is from genome assembly GCF_037157495.1 of Lathamus discolor. NCBI lineage: Eukaryota > Metazoa > Chordata > Aves > Psittaciformes > Psittacidae > Lathamus > Lathamus discolor. Next base: position 21,579,333 of record NC_088909.1, on the reverse strand, counting down.
GGGCACGGGTCCTATGACATACCACAGGTGCTTTCTCTGGTCTTGCACTCCTCCTCGCTGGGTGCTCATAGCCATTCCTGGAAGCAGGGCGCTGAGCTCGGTGGGCTCTTCCGGGTCTGTTTTCATGTGTGGAATGAGCAGCACTTCCCTTTCTGTCTGATTCAGGTGACCTTCCTCAACGAGACAACCGGAGAGTACTTGTTCCACATGGTGACTTTCAAGGTGATGGCTTCGGGACCCATCGGCACTGTCGAAATGAGCACCGCCGTTCGGCAGAGAGTGTCCTCCACCGTCAAGGTGGACAACCCTCTGCCTGTCCCGGTGACGTTTGCCATCAACTGCAAAGTGCCGGGCGTCAGCGTTCCACAGCACATTACTGTTCCTGCACAGTCAAAGGTAGGAGCAAAGCTCCTACGGCTCACTCTGCTCTCCCTACTCGTGGCCGGAGGGGGGGCTCTTGGAGGGTGATGCCTCAAAGGAGCCATGTGGGGCCTCTTTCCGTGGTGGCAGCTCCCTGCCGATGATGTAGAGAGGGAGCAGTGTGCGAGAATATCCCCAGTGGGAATCATCCTGCGCTGGTGGAGTCTGCCCTGCTGGCCCCTGTAACACGCCGCCACTGGGCGTCACGTGGCAGGTCCTTGTGCCATGTGCCCCTCATTTAATGTGTTGCTTCCAGGTGCGAGTGGCTGCAGGACAAGCCTGATCCCACGGCCAGGTTGTCTGCAGCCTGCATTGACAGGAGGTGGTGTGTGCCCTGGGGGAGCACAGGGGCTTTTTAGGGTGGGCAGCTTCTGGCATCATGCTGGAGGGCTCTGAGCTGTTGGGATCTGTCCCTGAGTGAACCGTCCCCCAGAAGGAGCAAGGCTGTGCCCGAGAGAGAGGGAGTCAGAGCGGGGAAGGCAGCCCAGCCTTCAAGCGCTGCCTGAGCAGAGCAGGGACCAGCTGCCCCCTTCTCAGGCACACGTGTTCCCTGTCTGTGCCTGACGCCGTGGCTTTTTCCTTCCTTCCTCCCAGGCGGATCTTGTCTTGGAGTATCAGCCCCTGAAAACGGGTGAGAGCACCGGGCACCTGGTGCTCCAGAGCAGCGACTTGGGCTCTCTGTCTTACAACCTGCAGCTGAAAGCCACCTCGAGCAGGCCAGAGAAGCCCGTGTATTTCCGCACCACGCTGGGCTCCCGTCAGACCATCACCACCAAAATCCGGAATTTTGCCCAGCAGGAGACCGAGTACCTCCTACAGGTGAGCCCGGGCTGCCGGGGCTCTGGCTGGGAGGCAGCTCCTCTGGCCAGCACCAGCCCTCTCCACCAAGGGGTCCGAGTGCCTCTGGCGTGGCCTGGCAGAGCCAGGGTGGCCATGTGAGCCCAGGGGCCTTCCCACTAGTGTGGGCTTGTCCTCCCTTGCGGGCCCGTGTCTGCTGCCCTGGTTGGAGCTGCTTTTGCAGGCCCCGTGGTGCCTGGGCTTGCTTCCCGCTTGCAGCCCAGGTCTGGCAGTCTTGGGGCTTGGGTGCAGGGTTGTCCCTGCTGGGCACGTTTGCACACTTCTCGTGCCCGTTCACCGCAGGCACTCACCAGGGCTATGGTCTGGGTGGGACGGGCCAGGGCCAGGGGACCATCGTGTTCTTCCCGAGGCGCTGGCTCTGCTGTTGTGACCAACCCCCCATGGTCTCTTGTCTCCTCTGCGTAGACCGACTGTGCCGACTTCCAGACGGCAAAATCCATCAGTGCGGCACCCGCCAGCGCTGGGGGCTCGGAGCTGAACGTGGAAGTGACCTTTGAGCCCTGCCACCTGGGCAAAGCCAAGGCCACGCTGCAGCTCAGCTCTGCACTGGGCGGGCAGTACTGCATCCCACTCATCGGCCTTGCGCTGCCCCCTGAACCCCAGGGCCCCTTCCTCATCCCAGCCGGCGGCACCACCTTCATCTCCTTCAGGAACGTCTTCCCGAGGGCCACGGCGTTCCAGTATGCCGTAAAGCACCCGGCCTTCAGCGTCAGGGCCCCGGAGATGCTGCGCGCCAAGAGCAGCACCACCATCACCGTCTCCTTCACGGGCGGCCCCGCTCCTGTCACCAGCAGGCTGGTGGTCTCTTGCCCTGGCGGCTCCTGGATCTACCACCTCCGGGGCCTGCCCTCCACCCGCAAGTGACCAGCTGCCCCTGGCCCTTCCCGCCACGTTCGTGCTCTCTGGAGCCAATAAATTTCATTTAGCATCCTCCCACACGACGTCCTTGTCTCTAAACGGGAGAGGCATGAATTTGCTGGATGCACAGCCGGTGGACAAGGAATTGGCTGGATGACTGCACACAGAGAGTCGCGGTCAATGGCTCAATGTGTAAACGGAGACCAGTGACGAATGGTGTCCGTCAGGGGTCGGTGTTGGGGCAGACCCTGTTCAACATCTTTGTCGCTGACACAGACAGTGGGATCGAGCACCCTCAGCAAGCTTGCAGACGACACCAAGCTGTGTGGTGCAGCCGGCGCGCTGGAGGGAAGGGATGGCATCCAGAGGGACCTGCACATGCTGGAGAGGTGGCCAGCCTCATGAAGTTCAGCAAAGCCGAGTGCAGGCTCCTGGCCCTGGGTCAGGGCAATCCCAGGCACAGCTACAGGTTGGGCAAAGAAGAGATTCAGAGCGGCCCTGCAGAGAAGGATTTGGGGGTGCTGGTCGATGAGAAAATGAACATGAGCCGGCAGTGTGCGCTCGCAGCCCAGAAAGCCAACCGTATCCTGGGCTGCATCAAAAGGAGCGAGACCAGCAGGTCGAAAGAGGTGATCCTGCCCCTCTACTCTGCTCTTGTGAGACCTCACCTGGAGTATTGTGTGCAGTTCTGGTGTCCTCAACATAAAGAGGACATGGAACTGCTGGAACAAGTCCAGAGGAGGGCCACGAGGATGATCAGGGGACTGGAGCGCCTCCCGTATGAAGATAGGCTGAGCAAGTTGGCGCTGTTCAGAGTGGAGAAGAGAAGGCTGCGTGGGGACCTAATAGCAGCCTTCCAGTACCTGAAGGGGGCCTATAGGGATGCTGGGGAGGGACTCTTCATCAGGGACTGTAGTGACAGCCCAAGGGGTAAGGGGTTAAAACTTAAACAGGGGAAGTTTAGATTGGATGTAAGGAGGAAATTCTTTCCTGTTAGGGTGGTGAGACACTGGAATGGGTTGCCCAGGGAGGTTGTGAGTGCTCGATCCCTGGCGGTGTTCGAGGCCAGGTTGGATGAAGCCTTGCGTGGGATGGTTTAGTGTGAGGTGTCCCTGGCCATGGCAGGGGGGTTGGAACTAGATGATCTTAAGGTCCTTTCCAACCCTAACTATTCTATGATTCTATGATTCTATGACCCTGGAAGGGAGCTTGGGCTGTCTCGGCGTTGGCTGGCAGTTGAAGGTTATGAAGGAAATAGCAGGAAGCTCTACTAGTGGGCTCCTATTAATGATGTCAGCTGTGGTAGAGCTTTTGTAAGGGGTTTCCTTTAGTTAGAGAGCTTCTGCCTTGGTGCCTTCAGCACACAGGGGTGTCACGCCTGAGGTGTCTTTGCCTGAGCTCTCCAGTTTCCAGCTGGATTCGTGGCTGGACATGGTGCGGGACATGTTTTGGAGTGTTTCCAGAGGCTGGCTGCCTGGAGAGCCAGTTAGCACTCGGGGCTCATATCCTCCCTGCCTGTGTTGTAAAGGCCCAGATGATGAGTGTTGGTTTCAAAGTGAGGGCTCCACGTTCCCCGCCAGGCAGGTGTGAGGATTTGCTTTGCCTGTGGCCCCGAGTCTCATGGGAAGCTTTTGTTTCTGGCAAACGCTGTGCTGCAAACGTGTGGAGCTCCTGGCAGCTGAGATGCCCCGGGCAGTTGGGTGGCCTTGTGTGGTGCGTGTGCCCGTGTGCGCAGGCTTAATGGGTACAAAGTCATCGACGGGCGCTCAGCAGGGACAGCAACAGGGGTCGCCCCAAAGGCAGGCTGGCCATGGCCCTGGTGTGGCGGGGCTCCTCGTGGGCCAGCAAAGTAGGAATTAAATGGTTGCTTTGTAGTCAGTGCGGAAGCTTTTTTGTTTCCTGCTGAAGCAGAGAAATTCTTGGCTCATCTGCGGTGTCTCCAGCAATTTATGTGTCGCTCACGGAGCGTGACCAAATGCTGCTGTAAGGTGCACTTTAGCCCTGGTGCAGGGCTTCACTGCGGGGGAGACATTGAAGGCGTAGGGGGGCTGCAGGGATCCGCAAGGCTGTAGCTTTAGCAAGGCCCTGCGGTGGCCGTGGAAGCCACGTGTGGCCCTCGCCTATTGTGACGTACAGGGGAGCTGCTGCTGTTAAAGGCGAGCAGCAGCCGTGGCCCAGTGAGAGCAGGAGTTGCTGAGCCGCTGAGGCAGGAGCAGGCTTGAGCTACTGTCAGGCTCTGAGCTCTGCTTCCTCGAGGCGCTGGTGAAACCCTGCCCTAGCTGGCAAAGCCAGAGCGTTGAGGAGAGGGGCTGGGCAGCCCAGGTGCCAGCCCTGTCCTTTGCTGCCCAGGTTCCCCTGGCTGTTGGCAGCCCAGCAGCAGTTAGCTGCTGTGCTGGTGGGCAAGAGCCACACCGAGGCGTCCCTGGGCGGCTCCTGTCCCTGCAGCTGCCCACAGCTGCCGAGCAGCGCGAGGGCATTCAGGAGCCAAGGCTGGGCCCCGCACGGAGGAATCCTCCAGGAGAAGCGTGAATCACCCGTGCTCAGGTAGCGTCTGGCCCTGGGCAGGGAGGAGGCAGCTCCGCTGGCAGCAGGGATGGGGCAGTTGTGTGATAGCCGGCAGGATTTAAACATCCCTGGGCTAAGAGCAGGGCTGGGCAGGTAGAAGGGCTTGAACGGGCTCTGAAATTGCCGTGCAACTTGCAGTGAGGGTAGAGACTTGGAGCTAGGCTGTAGGTCCTGCAGCAAAGGGAGCCTTGGCTGTCTGAGGTGGGGAGCAGGGAGCCGTGGGGTGGTGGGCTGGAGGGGTGCTGTGTCCTGGTGGCTGGTTTGTCCTGCCCCTGCAGGGAGATGTGCCCGATTGCTCCGTTGTGCTCCTTTCCTGCTCCTCTGGGAGGCTGGTCCCTGCAGGCTCTGGGGCTGTGGAAGAGCCTTGCTCCAGGGCGCGGGGGGAAGCTGCTGGGCTGGCTGGGCTGTGGAGGTTGGAAGCCCTCTGGAAATAAGCGTTGTGGGGGCGACGACAGGGTTCGTTTCAAGTGAAGTGAAATCACAGCTTGGAGAATTGGAACGAATAAGGCAGTTATTCTTAAGACCCGGTAAGAAACCACTGAAACCCAGCTTAATGCTGGATCATCCCCATTAGGTTTCTCCCTTGAAAAGGAGTTATTTCCAGCTCTAAATCCCAGCTCTTGCTGCAGCAGGTCCTCCTGTCCGTAGGGCAGTGCAGAGCTCTGGAGTTTCTTGCAAGGACAAAAGGAAACGGTAGCCTTGTTTCCTGAAGCCGTGGAGGGCCCGGCACCACAAACACGTGCAGTGCTGTCGCTGCCTTGGCAGTAAAGGAATGAAGTGATTGCCTTGCTTGCAGGGTGTGGGGAGCAGTCGAGGGGCAGGGAATGGCCATCTTTGCCTAGATGCTGTCTTGCTGTGTCCAGCAAGTGCACACAGCAGAGGTGATGTGGAGCACAGGGAAGCAGGAGGGAATATCATCCTGGATTTTACGTAGCTCTGAGCTAATTGCTCATGTGCCTTCGATGGTTTCCTGCTTTTTTCCTGCTGTGGCAGCCTGGAGTGCCTGTAGGGAGCCTGGAGTTTGGGTGTTAACAAGCGAAAATGAGGGCGTCCTTCTGCATGGAGAAATGCTCTTGGGCAGTGGGGTGATTTCCTGCCTGGAAGGAGCCGTTTTTGCCAGATAATCTTTGTAACGTGAGCCAGGCAAAGTAGCCTTGAGAAAGTATAGTTCTTAATCAGAGTCTTGAACTCTGTGCTGAGTTAGTTAGAAACATCATCAGGCTCCTTGCAGAGAGGGTGAGAAGTGCCAGTAGCGCCTGGTGCGTCTGTGTGGCTCGTGGGACTGCCCCCAGAGCAAAAGGCTGTTTTGGCTCAGGGTCTGTTTGTTGTGGGGTTTTACGTCTGTGAATGGAGCCTAAATATGGTCTAATCATGAGTGAGGGTGGGGAGGCCCTGTGTTCTCCGCTTAGGAAGGATGCCAGAGGCTGGAGACACAGCTGTGTCCTTTGGGTGTGCCAGGAATGGCGAGGCCCTGGCACAGGTTGCCCAGAGAAGCTGTGGCTGCCCCATCCCCGGCAGTGTTCAAGGCCAGGTTGGACGGGACTTGGGGCAACCTGCCCTAGTGGAAGGTGTCCCTGCCCGTGGCAGGGGGTTGGAACTGGGTGAGTTTTAAGGGCCCTTCCCTGAGGTTGCGGGGTTCCAGGGTTCCATGGGTCCAGGGTTTTAAGGTTCTGGGGTTGTGGATTGTCCAACTGTTGCTTCTTCCAGGCGACCTCTGCGACATGGCCAGTGGCAAGACCCCCCGGCCCATGAGGTCCTCCAGAAGGGCGGATGGATTCCAGAGCAGAGTGGTAGCATCTCGTAATCCGAAGCTGGTCAGAGAGGCAGAAGAGTCTCTCACCACCAGGCAGAGGCTGGCCAGCCCTCGGGAGATGAGGCGGCCCCGGGCTACCCAGCTTCGGGACATGGGTGAAGTCTCCCATCAAAAGGTAGCCTTTCCCTGCTCTTCTCCTTGCCGTTTGATGTGACATTTGAAGAGGGCACGTGCTTGTGGCAGCCTTGCCTCCTGCTTACCCAAGCAGCTTGGTGATGAGGTCCTGTTGTCATTTCCAACTGGTGGTGGTGGAGTTCTTTGTGCTGGGGGAAAGGCAAAAAACACATTTCTCCAATGAGCCATTGAAGTTCCTGGTCTGCACAAAGGCAGTGGAACCTCTGCTGCAGTGGGTGGGTTTTGCTGGGCAGAGAAGAGTGGATGCGCTTTGCCTGGATCAGTGTTCTCTTAGATGGATGTTCAAAGCTGCTTTTCTTGCAGGACTGCTCAGTCTAACACACAGTCCAGGTGGGTGGATGACTGAGGTAGGCTGTTGAGCAGAAAGCTGCCAGCAAGAGACCTGATGTAGCACATCGGTTACGGGTTGCCCCAGGCAGCACAGGAGGTGGGAACACGTAAGACGGGCGCCCAAATAACTGGCAGTGCTACAGCTACTGGGCTCGGCCTGAGCGTGGCTTTTGTGGAGAAGCGGGAGAGCTGCCTGTGTCTCTCGAGTGACAACAGTGCAGCTGGGAGAGGGGAGAGCAAGCAGGGAGGAATTATCTCCAAGTACTGCCTCTGCTGGGTCAGCGTTTGGTCTTTGCGTGCATTTTTCAGAGCTGCTTCTGCAGCGGCATTCAAGAAACGAGCAGTAAGAGAATAGAGTGAAGCATCAACTTAAAGCTCGTGGGGAAAGGGGATACGAATTGCAGTCTAGCTCAAGTTGCCCCGTAATGCTGAGACTTCAGCTGAAACTTCATCCCCATCCAGCATTCACCTCATTTGTCTGTTTCCCACCTGCCCTGTTTCTTTCTTGTTGGCCTTTCCTCCCTGGTACTGGTGTCTTCCGACTGGTTTCTCGGGTCTGCATCAAAAAACCAAAAAGATATTTGGGATGCGTGGGACTCAGTCTCGCTGTCTCAGAGGGAAGTTCACCTGCAAATTGTTTCCTGTGGAGGCTCCTGGAAACTCCTGGGTTTTGCTTGCTCCCTGAGTGCTCGTGACTGTTCCAGCAAGCGTCTGGAGCTGAGGGAGCCCCTTAGCAGAGGGCTCTGCTGGAGGTGGGCGCTGCTTTGCCTTTTGGAGAAGGCAACCTGGAGAAAGAGCCTGCAAAAGAGCTTCTTAGCTTGAGGCTGCTCAACGTGGTCCAGAAACGTTTTGTGAGCTGAGAGCGGAGGTGGGTGGGCTCCCATCTCCTAGTGTGAGCTGGGCAGATGCACTCACCAAGAGACTGTGTTTACTGGAGATCAGTGTGGGATCTTCATTCGTTAATCTTTCTCCCAGCAGCTGAAGCTCTCTCTGCTCTGTCTTGCATCTGCAGTTCTCAGCAGTTGGCCTGGACCAGAGGTTGTTCCAGCCTTTCCCATCCGAGGTGGTGTTTGAGAACTACGTTCCCCGCCAGTTCTACATAGCGGCGCTAGCTCTGAGGAACATCGACAGGGTAAGTGCTGGGCTGTGGAGGCTGAGCACTGGGCTGGAGGAGGAGAGCAGTGGAATTCACGTGGTGTGCAGCAGAGCAAGTTACCTGCTGCAGCGCAGCGCATCCAGAATAAAATGTCTCAGCAGCGTGATTCTGCAAGATGGGGGAAATGTTGCCATGCTGGGGATTCTGCCGCTGGTTTTGGCCGCGCACTGGTGGTAACTAAGCCAAAGGAGCTTTTTGAGCCAGCATGCTTCCCCTTGAAAGCCCTGGACTGATGGGAATGTCGAGGGCTGGGCAGTGCTTGCCTGCTGTCATGCTTTACCGCGAGTGTGCACCATGTGCCGGTGGCTCCTTGGTGAATCTTGGTTTCTGGCAGGGCATGTTTCCCTCTCTCAGCCTGTTGAGCCCCCTGTGTGCAACTCCGTGTCAAAGCACAGGGCTTGAGTTTTCTCCACTTTGTGCTGGAGTAAGTTGTAACTCCTGGCATTAGCACTCCAGGCTGGGTGTTTTGGAAGAGCAGGAGAAACAGGCTGGCTTAGCAGCAGCAGTTAAAGGGCTGGACTTGAGGTGCCACTTGAGTCTCCTGCTAAGCCTAATTCGGTTCTGCTCAGGTGTTTCTAAGCCAGCGTGGCTGTGCGTTCTCTTTGGAGAATCCCAGCACAGGCAGGGTAATGTGCTCCTGAAGGTCTCCAACTTGAACGGGAAAGATTGTGATCCTGTTGAGATTTCCTACGAAAAATGAGCAGGGAGAAGTTGAGAAGTGGCAGCAATTTTGTTCTGCTCTGCTGTAGAGGGGGAAATGGAGACCTTTTGAATTTCAGCTGGGGAAACGTTTGCTCCAGTGAGGCATGTGCCAAGAGCAAGCTGGTGGGAAAAGACAGGAGGGAGGAAAGGGGCTGAGTTCAATGTCCTGTCGCGGAGCGCTTTCTTCCGCACAGGGATTCTCTTGGTACGTAAGAGGAAGTGTGCTGGAAGCAGAGAAAGGTGAGAAACAGGCGTAATTCAGGATCCGGTTGTGTAAGAAAGAGCAAGACGTGTGTGTGAGAGGAGGGCACAGCGGGGAGCGGGGGGGAGGTGGAAGTGTGCAGGTGAATTAACGCCCTCCTCAAATCTCCCTGTTGGGAGAAACAAAGGAGGGGACAAAAGGAGTGACACCGTCAGGGCTTAATGTAGCGGGAGGAACAGCAAGAGAAGTCAGAGTATCTCCTGAGATAACGGGTTTTACAGGGACGTGGTAGAGCATGGAAGACCCTTTGGCAAGGAAGGATGAAGGTATGGTACCTCAGTTACTCCCAGAGAGTACTGTGTCATTCCTGGTGTAGCTTGGGCATACTGGGAAGTTGCAATGTGGGTACCTATGCCCAAGGGACACCACTGGTGTGGTTCACAGTGACTTTGGGCAATCTTTGCTGCAGGTGTGCCCTTTGCTTATTAAAATGGGCCTCAGTTTCTCTTTTCCTACTGCTCTGCTTCGTTCCCACTGTGCCTTTTGGCTTCAGCTGCTCCCTCATCCGTGCAGCTCCTCAGAATGTTTGCCTTTGCCAAGTACCAGCAAAGAGGCAAACAGTGAATTTGCTCTATTCGTGCTTCCCAAGTGGAAAACAACACCTGCATTGATGTTGGTGCCATTCCCAATAAAACGTAAGAGACTGGTAACAGCTGCAGCTTGGGATTTCTATGCCCTGTGAAGGGGAGGCAGTGTGTGAACTGTTGATTTTACCCAAAATGAATCAGTTGTGAAGCTGGTACAACCTCAGGCGTCAGAGAGCCCTGGTGTAAAAGGCAGATGAGCTCTAAGGAAAACCCTTGGCATATTTAAATGCACAAAGATAGAGATGCTAATCCCAAGAGAGTTCATTATGTTCTAATTTTGCTGGGTTTTGGTCATGTCCTGGAGAAAAGGAACATTGTGCTCTGTCTCACGAGTTTCCCACATTCCTCGGAATCCTACTGATGTATCCTGCGTGGTAGCTGAGGTTGTCTGCTCCCTAAAACTGCAGCTAGCAGCAATGTGTAACAGAGGCAAAGTGTAATCGAGCCCAATAGGTGCTCTGTATTCACTCCGATACGGAAGTGCTGCACTCTGTGCTTACTGCTCTTGCGTACTTGCTGTCGAATTGCTTTCCTGTCTTCAGGCTGCTCCTCAGCACCCTCAGAGGCATCCTGGGTGGCTCTTGCTGAAGATCTTTGCCACCTGGGCTCACGTGCCAAGGGACTTGGCGACCAGAACGTGTGGCTGCAGTGGGAAATGGGCTCCTGGAGCTTGCTGCCCCAGGGCATTGGTGGGAGCAAAGGGTGTTTAGAGCGTCCAGGGCTGCCTTGGCCATGGGTCACCAGGCTTGGGTCAGGGGTGCAGAATGAGCCTCCATTTTTTCCAAGGCTCGTCGTGTTCATCAGTGGAGCTGCCTGTCATTCAAAGTCTCCTTGTTATGCTTTCTGAGATGAGATTGGGTGCTGGGGCGTTGCTGCCTGTGTGCTAGAGAATGTCTGTTTGCTGTCTCCGTGCCTGTGGTATCCATCGTAGAGGCACGTTGGGTGTTCTCATCTCTGCACCAGCCTTTCCTTGTATTACGGATCTCCCTTGCTGCTTTGCAGCCCCCTTTAAATTCTCTTAGCCATCTGCTTCTTCCTGGGGTTGTTCTTTTGTCTTCCTGTGCTCGTCCTTTTGCTCTTGAGGTAAGCTTTTATTCTCAGGAAGCCCAGAGTGTCTGTGGTCTGCTTCTCTTGCTGGTCCACCGCCATGACTAGCACCGCAGCTTGACCACCCCGCTCCACCCTGGTGTGTCAGAAGTGACTTCCTTCCCTCCCCGTGTAACGCACGCTGGTTTGCCTTCAGATGATACATTCCCCCTCCAGAGGTATGACTGCATGGATGTGTGCAGGCAGAAGCAAGCATGTTCTTTGGGCTTGTTGAATACGCAGGTGGCTTGAGGTACTGCATCTCCTTCCTGCTGCCTTCAGAGCAGGGCGTGTTGTTCCTACTGTCTCTGTGCTGCAGCTGTGTAGCTCAGCAGAAGGGATTCAAGTCCACTCTCGTGTATTACGTGCGTGTAGCTTCAGAGCTAAAAGTGTTTTGGAAAGGTGGTAAGGAAGGATGTCACATGGCCTGTCCTGGTCCCTTCTCATGTTTCCACAAGCGACAAAATCCTACTTGTGTCTTCCCTGCAGGTTCCTCGTCTGCTGAACGTCATCCTGGGGAACTCTCCTTACTTCGAGTTGATCAGCCCGAGTAATGAGGACTATAAGGTAGCACCGGGCATGTCTTCAACCTACCGCATCCTTTTCAGACCTGATGAGGACAAGGTGAGAGTGGAGGTCCCGAGAGATGGCACCTTGAGGGGAAGGTGAACCTGCAGGGCTGGGTTCCAAAGCAGGCGCGTGGTGTGGGTTTTGAAGAAGTGGCCTGCGTTCAGTGGAGTTGCACTGGATCTAGACCTGGGGGAGACTCTTTCCTGGTGGTGAAGGTTGTGCTCCCATAGGCTGGAGGCTCTTGCCTGTTTCAGGCTGTTTTCCCCTTCAGTGGTGGAATATTTAACGTAACGTCTGTTGGCTTCAGGGCTGAGAGTCTGCTGCCTGTGCACGGCCTTTTCCTCATCTTCTGTTTGCTGCTTAAATGTAGTTCAATACTCTGGCCTACCCTCAGGCAGCATGCCTGTAGAAACTAAAGAGGATCTGCCCCATGGTCCCTGGCTGCCCCTGCTTGTGAAATAATCTGTAATGAAAGGCCATGAAGGTAAAAAGTGCATGTACATTACCGAATGCTACTGTGAGAGTCACAGAAACCAGCAGCTCTTCTTCTGCCATGGGCATGGTGCTAAAGGCACTGTGCTGAGATTGTTTCTCTCCCTGCAGGATTATTTCGACGAGCTTATCATCATCACAGAGAGGGAGAAGTTCTTTGTGCCTATCCGAGCCATAGGTGCCCGAGCCAGCCTGGACTTCCCTGAGCAGCTGAACTTCTCCGAGTGTCCAGTCAGGTTCAGCACCCAGAAAACTCTGCTGGTGCGCAACGTGGGGAAGCGGGAGGCTTGCTACAGCATCACCACTCTGAGGTAAAGGAGCTCATCCCTTGCGCAAAACGCTGTTGCGTGGTCATGGGCTTGTAAACTGTGAGAAAAAGGAGGCAGAGCATCTGAGGTGCTGGAGATGGGCAGGACACGTGGGGTTTGCCATTGCTTGCAGTGTTTTGAGAAAGCTCTGCAAGCAAGTTTTACACTGCAGTGGTGTCTGCAACGCAGCATCTTGCAGGTCTGATGCTGTTGGGTTGGAAGAGGCAAGGTAGGAAGGCAGCTTGACTGCTGAAGAAGGTGCTGTGTGGCAGAGGACAGTTCGAGGGGCTCAGGTCACGGATCCCAAACACAGCCTCAAGAAACAGGCAAGCAATGAGCTGGTGAGAGGCACCACCACAATAAATACCCAGTGAAGTCTAGCATCTATTTGCAAGGCGCTTGCCAACTACTCTACTGGGTAATAGAGCGTGTGTGGAGAGCTCCTTGACAAGGGTTTTAAGAGTTCCCGAACTTCGGCAATGAACTATTTCAGTCCCAAGTTGCAATAAAGAAATGGGAAGCATTAGGAAAGTTTTAAGTGAACTACACAAAAAAGCAGAATTCTGAGTAACTGGATTGCACGTGTGCAGAGGTGAAGAGCTGAGAACTGAGAACTGGGTGCAGAGTGTGGGGGGCTGGGGTCGTGTTATACCGCGGGATCTTCTGAGGTCTGGTTCTCTTTCAGCAGGGAGAGTCACCCGCTCTATTTCTGATCCTGGATGTTCTGGTTTTCTTGTACCGACTGTGGTTTGCTTGCTCCTTGCTTGCACAAGTGAGCTGAAGCGAACTAGACTGCAAACTTAACGGAGGGCCCGGGTCTCCCATACAGTCCTGATCTCTCTCTTTGTGTTGCAGCCCTTTCTCTGTGGATCCCTCCATTGGGACTCTTGGCGTTGGAGAAGCGATGGAAGTCACGGTGGAATTCCACCCACCAAAGACCGGTGTTTATACGAGTCCAATGATCGTTCACTATGACACAGGTAAGCGCGTGGTGCACCCTCCGTGTGTCCTTCGAACCAGAGCGGTGTCTGCGCTGTCTGTCATCATCTGGTGGCTTCATTGTCCTGTTGAATCCCTTCTGCAAGGTTCCTTCACGCTGAGTAGAGCAAAGCTCCCCTGCTGGCTGCCAGATATTCCTGTGCTGGAATATTTCAGCCTGTAACAAGGCAGGCAGATCTTCCTGCGCACGGTGCACCGGGGGCGATGGCGAATATTCTGGGTGCTCCATTGCAGAAGAACTCACAGCAGGGAGCCTGACTGAAAAGGAGATGGCTTTTAACGTGCAAGAGAGCTCTCTGAAGAGCCTGCAACCTGTCCCCTAGAGCTCTCCTGACGGGTCATTGCTTTTCATCCCGATCTGTTGTGTTACAGTTCCTGGGAAGGCCTTTGAGGTAGAGACCCTCTTCTTGTGATGTGCTGCATGGGTACAGTTGGTGCTGTGCTGAGAGCTGGGCCATGCTGAGGACTTGTGACCAGGAGGAGCAGTAACTGTGGCAGCGGTAGCCATTAGGGTGCTCTGAGCTTTGCTGTAGCCTGGGAATGATTCTGTAGAAACCGCCTTGTTAGCAGCAGTTCTTTAGTGGTGAGGTTTATGAGCAAGCTGCTGCTAGGGCTGGCTGGAGTCAGTAATGTGAGGGCGCAATGATGTCTGAAGGTAGGTCGTGAACACCACCTTGGAGAAACACTTTGAAATGGCTGTGCTGCTGTGCGTGTTGCTCTGGTGCTGGAAGTAAGTCTCCAGCCTTCCAGAGGACACTTACCCTAGTGAAGGGACTCACTTCTCCGGTGGTGAAGTGGTAACAGCAGCACGTTTGACAAGGAAGAATGTGCGGGCAGTGGTGAGGCACCTGGCTGTGACCGTAGCAGGAGCCAAAGAAGGAGTTGGCAGATGGATCCGAGGGCCCAGTAGCAGCCTGTTGAGTGCAGAGCTCAGCACCGAAGCTGCTCTGTAGTTTCCATTGTTGTTTCTGCCCTTCTCCATTTCATTTCAAATGCTCCCGCTTGGGTTCTGAGATCAGAGCTATGCCCAATATTTCAGGACCAGGAGATGAGGATGACACGACACTGGGGGCATCTCCTGCCTGCAGGAGACCCTGGGCAAGGCATGGCTGAGGTGGCGCTCCTCAGCGTCACTGAGTGACTTGGATGTAGAATTCCCTGTGACCTGAGTGGGATGGCAGCCCAAAGGGCACCCGGGCACATCTGAAAAGATACATCTCCACGAACGTCCCCCAAAATAAGGTGCCTAAGGTGGTGCCAGGACATCCTCATGCTGTAGCATGTGCAGCTGTCAGGATATGCTAAGTGTCCTGATCCGGGGAACTGCTTATGCAGCTCAAAACTGCAGCTCTTTCTTCTGTTGCCTGCAGATTGCTCTGTTCCTTGTACTTCCGTCAGCAAGTGAGATGAGGCGAGACTTGCTTTTGCTTTGTTCCAGGTGAAGATGTTCACAAAAGCCTTTGTGGAACAGCCGTAAATGTCAACATCAGGCTTGACAAGAGCTCCTTGACAGTTGAGAAGACTTCTGTCACGCTGTCAAAGCTAAGCTCCCTGGTCATCCACAATCAGAGTGCCATCACGGCCCACTTCCAGTGGAAGCGTTTTGTTGATCAGGAAGAGGAGGAGCGGCAGAAGCTGAGGTTTGTTTGAGAGATTCGTCTCAGAAAGATAGATGCCCCAGGGGAAAACTAACACACGGTCTCAGAGGGCTGTTGGGGCTTTTGAACGGATTAGGGCACGTAAACCCATGCGCAGCGTGGAGCTTAACCCTTGCCATTGCAGTCCCAGCCGTGCTACAGCTGAGGATGATGTTTTGGGGAGAGAAGGTTGAGTGCAATCACTGGATTGCCTGAGAGGGCAAACTCACGTTTGGGAGCGGCAAACTATTGAGTTCAGAGATCCGTGCACTACGGAGGGTCCATGAGGCTGAGGAAGGTGTCAGCACTCGGTACCTGGGACTGCACTGAGCAGTAGCACTGAAGAGCTGCAGGTGGCACAGCTATTGTGATACTCAAGCAGTTTCTTCTTTGATAAGCTGGCAGGCTCCTTTTCCAGTCACAGGCAGGGTAGAGTGCTTGGTTGGCCCAGAAGGTGGAGGCCGTCCTGCCGTAGGCTGGGGAATTGCCTTTCAGTGTCCTGGTTTCTGGCCCAACGAGGTGTTTCTCCCCTTCCTCATAGGCTGGGCAGATGTGGAGGGCTCTGCGGGGAAGGGAGGGCAGCCAGGACTTGGAAGTGCTTTTGGGCTTCAGCAACCTGTGTCGTCGTGGTGGTGAGAGATGGGGCAGGTTCTTCCAAGGGTGTCTCTGGCGAAGCTTTGAAATTGCCATTTCAGGCAGCAGAGAAACACTCACAGCCTGGGGGGATGAACTGGAAATGACACTTTAAAGCTTATGTGACTTGGGCAATCCTTGTGCGACTTTTCAGGCTCAGATGGGTGCAGATATACGGGAGTTAGTCTGAACCCAGAGCTGATCAGGAAACTGCCTTGAACTGCAGCACTTTTCAAGGGCTTTGAGCACATCAAGTTCGGCGTAATTAGGTCAGAAATGCCTCAAAGGCCAGAACTGGTTTTCCACTGTTGTCTGTTTTTAATGACACAGTGTGTGAGTTCTGTGCAAACGCACTGAGTTAAAAGAAAATCTCGTGAGCTTGCCTTGATTCTTCCCTGGACCATTTCTTTAGCATCTCTCCCCACCTGCCTGTCTCGGACTGGACCCTGGGTGATCCTCTGTCCCCTCAGAAGCCACCAGCTTTCCCCAGAGTTCACTTCAACCTGATTTTTTACGTATGAGACTTGCTGTCGTGCCAGTCTCTGTCCTTGACTCTGAGCACGACGCTTGGTTCCTCCTTACTCGTAGTTTTGGGGATGGTCCAAGGCCACCGTCCTGCTGTCAGAGAAGCTTTTGAGACCTCAGAGGAGAGAGGGCCTTTTCCTGAGAGGAGGCAGTGCAGGCGCCTGTGTTGGGATGTGACCCCAAAAGACATGGCCCATTAGAAGGTGTCCCTCCTGCAGCGCTTTTGGGGATGTGATTCTGGCCTGCTGACGGAGCTTGAGTTGAGGGCTGCTCATGCCAGTGTGTGGAAGCCCTCCTCATGCACAGCATGTGCGCGAGGCTCAGTGTGTGTGCAGCAAGTAACGTCCTTGCCTGTTTCCCTTCTCTTTGCGTTTGGATTTAGCTGGGTGATGATCGTTCACACGGCGTTGCCTCGATTTGCTGCACATGGAGCTTTCCCCTGGTCCCCCAGTGCTGTCACCCGCTGGTTCTTCATGGCCAGGGGACTGGAGCGTGAAGGGGGGACAGCAGTGTGCCAGCAAGGAGCAACCGCTCTGCAGCAGTGCTCCCCTTTCATCTCCCGCTTGTGATCTTTAAACACTAGATTGATTTCTGCTGCAGCCGCCGATAAAGGGAGAGGTTAAGTGCATCACAGCTCTGCAGTGGAGGCCAAAACGAGGGAAAAGATGAGGTGGTTCAAGATTCCACGTAGGGTTTGCATTCAGAGATGCTGGTCCTGACTTCTTTACTAGGTGATGCTGGGCAGAGTCCCTTCGTCTCTTGGCACCTCTGTTTTCATGCTCAGAAACCCATTTGTGTCACTGAAGTGATGGGATGCCCAAATCCGTTGCTTTGCTTTGGAAGTGCACCGGGATCCTCTGGTGAAAGGCAGTGCAGATACTGTCTCCTCACCCCTGTGGGTGCAAAAGGGAAGGGGAAAAGTGTGATGCTGGTAACGAGCAGCTGAAAGCCAGTTGCTTCTCCCCTCCCAATGCAGGAGGCTTTTTCTTGAGGGCTGCCAGCTTTAAGAAACCTCTTGTTAGCTCGTCAGTGAGGAGTAAAACTCCTTGCCGTGCTGGGAAGAGCGGCAATAATGGGATCCATGTGGGAGCCTGTGTCTCAGGGTCAGCCCTGTGCTGAGCTGCTGCTCTTCCTCGCCGAGTGCTTTGCTGCTCGTGCACTGACACGACAGGCTTTGCAAATCTGCTGCTTATTCAATTATCTGCTTGGTTCGTCTCTCCCATGGCACAGGCTGCAGAGGCAGGAAGAGGACAAGCTGGTTGATGTTCCTACGGAGCACGGGCTGGTCCCCCCTCTCAGAGAACACCCTTCCCTTCCCATCTGCAGCTCCCAGAACCAGGGGACAGAGGTGCAGGGAGGCTCCATGCCTTTCTGCAGTGATATTTTCACCATTGTGCCCATGGTAAGTGATGGCTGAGAACCTCCCTTCCTGCTGCTCCTCCTCCTTCTCATCTCTGAAGGAGGTCCCTTGGCAGATCCCACATCAGCTGCTTGATGTGCCAAGAGAGGAGACATCCGGTTTCTGGTGAGGCTAGGGGCACTTGTTGCAAAAAGCATTTCTGAACAGCGGCAAGAGCCGACCCCAGGCTGGGCTCTGCTGCAAGGGCTGTGAATTAAGGGCACGTCATGAGTGTCCTCACAGTGTTCAGAGGTATCAGTTATTCTCCGTAAGGACACATTCCCACGTAGCGCGCGGGGGTGAAGAAAGGACACTGGTGCACTGTTAGTTCACATACTGACCTGCAGAATGCAATGGTCCTGGGTGGAAAGGAGGCCAAATTGAGCCCAAGCACAGCAATCCCTTCCTAAAACCTGGATTTATACCACATCTGAGTCTCCCTTCCAGTGTCGTCTGTGAGCCTGGACACGAGGCTGGCAGGTTTAAACGGGCTTTTTGAGTTCTACTGCAGATAGGCAGAGAAAACTGCTCACTTTCCTGGTGATGCCAGCAAAAACCCCATGGCCTTCAATCAGCCAGAGCCTGCCTTCTGAGTATTTGCATGGTCTTGAGATGAAGAATGGCTGCTGTCTGAGCAGCGCAGCATCCCTTCTCATCTTGGAGTAAACCCTGGAATAATCCCAACCTCTTCTTTCTTTTACAGTGGGTGAAAGTAGTTTATTTTTTCTATTTTGTTTTCCGAGGAAGGGGCTGCTGTTCTCTTCTTGGTTGCTCCTGCAGCCCATGGAAGGCTGAGAGGTGCCTTTCCTTAAACCAGTTGCAGGAAGTGAGAGCCTATAGAAACCAGGGATGCCTCCTGAAATGTGTGGCAGGGCTTCCTGGGACTGTGCACCAGTGCCAGGATCCTCTGCGAGAGCAGCAGAGAGTTGCAGAAACTGGTAGCGTGGCCCAGACTTAAATCCGTGGGCAAGAGCTCAGTCTCTTCTGAGGGGAACAAAATGCCCCTTCCGGGTGCCAGTAAAGGCGAGGGACTTTGGAAGCTGCTGCTTCCAAGCTCTCCTATAAATGCTGTTGACAAGCGTTGCTTGCTCCTTGCTCTTTGCTGATTCTCTAAATAAAGGCTTCCAGGGCTGCAGTGGAAACAAGAATGTGGTGTTTGAAGATAAATGGTTTGCTGTCACTTCTGTTTCAGGAGGGAGATGTCTTGCCCAATTCTTCCCTTGAAATCAGTGTGATCTTTCAGCCCAAAGAAGCCAGAGTCTACCAAGAGACAGTCTACTGTGACATCTCAGGTACAGCTCTTTCCTCCTGCTCCTGTTCCCACAGAGGAGGTAGAAACACTCTTCCAGCCCACTCGGACCTCATGTAGTTCTGGAGGGCTCAACAGGGCAGTGCTGGCACACGCCGCTGTCCCCGTGGTTCCCGGTGGTCTCCTGTCGGAGGCCAGGGCTCAGGATGCCTGGCTCTGCCTTCCTGATCCCAGAAGTGACCAAGCAGTGAAGGAATAAGCTTTCCCGCCATGGCTTTGCCAGCATTTGCAACACAGCTTTAGTGAAGGAGCACCAGGCCCCTGCAGACCAGTTACGTCCAAGATGAGTCTTTGTGGCGTGGCTCTCTCCTCCTTCTCGTGCTGCTCACTTTGTGTGCAGAGTAGGCTGGGATGGCAGTGAGAGCTCATCCAAACTTTGAGCCAGGATTCAGGCACCTTATGCTGCTTCAGTGGCTGAGAGCAGCCTTCAGACTGAAGATCTTGTGCTCTGTCATCTCTAGCAAATTTAAGGGAAAGGACCCACCTTGGAGTTTAGCTGTAAGCCTTGAGGTCTCGGTTGCCTTTGCACCAAGGGATGTGCACGTTAGCAGTACATTTATGGCTTATGTGATCTGCTCAGTGGGAAGGCTGGTTTTCCATGACTGGAGAGAGCGCCTTCATCGGGGACTGGAGAGATAAGACAAGGGCTGATGGGTTCGAGCTTAAACAGGGGAGATTTAGTTTAGATGTACAGAAGAAATTCTTTCCTGTGAGAGTGGTGAGGCACTGGAAGAGGCTGCCCAAGGAAGTTGCTCCACCCGTGGCAATGTTCAAGTTCAGGCTGGACGGGACTTGAAGCAAGCTGCTCTAGTGGAAGGTGTCCCTGTCCATGGCAAGGGGTTGGAACTGGATGATCTTAAGGTCCTTTCCAACGCAAACCATTCTGTGGTTCTCTGAGACACCGGCCCAGGGGGTTGGTTAGAAATGAGAAAGCAGCCCCAAGGCGTATGTCCTGAGGGACGAGATGGGTCCCGTATCTTCTCCTGGAGCATCTAGAGCTGGTTCCATCCAGCCCAGGGACCGGCAGCAGCACTGAGACAACCTGGAAAGTGCCGGGTAGCAGAGGGAATTGCACTCACAGAGATTTCCCTCCACAGGCTGTGAGACCAGGCTGCCCCTGTGCATCAGCGGGGAAGGCGTCGGGCCCCAGGTCCAACTCAGCTGTGACCAGCTGAGCATCGGGGAGGTGACTGTTGGCTCAAGCCACAGCTACAGGGTGAGCAGGACGGGGCGCAGGGCATGGGGTGGATCCGGATGGCTCCCGGGCAGCAGCGAGCCTCGTGGAGCTGTGGGATGGGTCTGAATCAACTTGGTGGTGCTGAGCAGGCGCTTGGCACTGCAGGTCAAGTGGAGTGCTCTGTGTCAGGGGAATAAGCCCAGAGTGGCTCTGTTTGTGTGAAGTTATCCCCGCTTTGCATGGAAAAAAACCCCGAGGCAGAACTCGTCCTGTTGTATTTGGCAGCAGCGCTCAGCATCTTCTGCCTTTTACAGATGTTAATTGCTAAACTAGAAAAGAAGTGAGCCTTCTGTAAGCAAAGAGGATTCCTCATGTATTTCCATGTTGCCTTCTCGCTGCTGCTGCAGGTGTTCCTGCTCAACAGAGGAGTTACTGAGACGCCCTTCAGCGTGGTCTCTCCGGAGAGAGCTCTGGGCTCCTGCTTCACCTTTGGCCCCCGGGAGGGCATGCTTTTGCCTTTTGATCATCAGGCCATCTGGATCTCCTTCAATGCCAGTGTCGTGGGGCAGTTCACAGAGGAATTCCAGTTCAATGTGAAGGGATCCCCTGAGCCTCTGACGCTGACTGTGAGGTGAGGAGGGTTCTAGGAGCTTGGCGGCCACATTTGTAGCTCTCTCTGGGTAGTCATCTCCCACCTGCCTCATTTGCTGATGGAGCAGAGAAAGAAAAGGCTTGTCTGAGGTCTTGATCTTGGCTCTCATCCTGGCATCCCCACACTAGGAGCCCACACTAACCTTGACTCCAGTTTGACGCTGACTCCTTGCGACCGCAGCAGCAAATGAAGTGGAATTGTCAGCAAGAGGGAGCCATGGAATAGGTTGGGTTGAACACACCAGTTGCTGTGGTCCTTGATTTTGAGCTGAGAGGCAGAGCTGGCATTGGTTGGCATCAACCATGAAATAAATTAATGGGTGCTGTGCAGCTTCACGTGGTGATTCAGGTGGATGTTGGTGAGTCCTGGAGTTTGGAGCCTTCAAGTCTGCTGAATTTAAGGGCAGGTGAGGAGATGCGGTGTGTTCAGGTTCCGTTATGCCTGCAACTACTTGAAAGGAGGATGGAGCCAGGAGGTGGCTGGTCTCTTTTCCCAAGTAACAAGGGAAAGGACAAGAGGAAACGGCCTCAGTGTGTGCAGGGCAGATTTAGACTTGATGTTAGGAACAGTTTCTCCCCGAAAGGGTGGTCAGGCATTAGAAGAGGCTGCCCCGGGCAGTGGTGGAGTCACCATCCCTGGAAGTGTTCCCAAACCGAGTAGACGAGGCCCTTAGTGACATGGATTAGTGGTGGGCTTGGCAGCGCTGGGGTGACAGTTGGACTTGATGATCTTAAAGGTCTTTTCCAGCGTAGATGATTTGACGATTCTGTGTTGGGTGGTTTAAGACGTGTTGCTCTTGGATGGGTCAGCTGGTGCCCTGGTGGTTGGCTGATGTTTTCCTCCAAGATTCAACTGTCCGCTCTGTTGAGCTGTTGCGGCTCTTGTCAAGGGATGTTTGGGGCTCCCCCGGCTTCGTGTCTCAAAGTCCTGCCCCCATAACGCTTGCGTGGATCAAGATCTTCTGAGCAAGGTGTTCCTGTACTCCATGGGAAGAGCGGTTCCAGCTAAGAAATGCCAAAGCAGGAAAGCTGTGGCTGGGAAGGGTAGTTACATTGAGTGTGCTTTACTGGGGACACCCCTGTGTCCAACACATTACAGATGGGGAAACTGAGGCACGCAGCCATCACTTGTTTGGTGTCCTTCCTCAGGCCATCAACAACTTGGGGGCATACCCTGCATGACACTGTGCCCCAAGCCCCACAAGCAGCTATGGGCTGCTGACCGCTTTGCTTTGGCTGCCTCCCGTCCACCTGGATGCTGTGCTGAGCATGAGGGTGAGGGCTTGATTTGAAACCCCCTGAGGTTCTCAGGCCGGCTTTTACCCACCGAAACGGTAAGGAAAGCTGAAGGCTTTGCAGTTCTCTTTAACCGAGGCCATGTCTCCTCTGCCTTTGTCCTCACAGTGGCTGTGTCACTGGGCCGGCGTTTCATTTCAATGTATCGTCCCTCCGCTTCGGTGAAGTCTCCTTTGGTGAGTGTGCCCTGGGCTTGGGCTGCAGGGTGGGAGGTCTGAGCCTTACCCAGATGGAGCACTTGTCCAGGACAGCATTGTCACTTGTGTTCCTCCATAGCCACCTTCAGCATGTCAAAACCAGGACTGCCAGCTGCTAGGCAGTATTTTGCCATCATGAGATCAAACAGAACCAGACAGAATGGCACAGAGCCAATTGAATGGTTCAAATAGAACGGAAGGAGTAGAAAGTCAGTGTTCTCTGGTGTCCCTCACAGTCAGTCCAGCCCCAATCTGCCAGTCCTCAGCAACAGAATGACTGTGAAAGTCTTTCTTGTCCGCGGCCAACTGGAGAAGGGAGTTGAAGGCAAGTTGTAGGTGCCCTGGGTGAATTTTGCTGTTGTGAGGCAAGGGCACCATTTACCCACCTGACCGTTAGCGTGAGAAATCAATTAGTGCTGTGAGGCCAACTCGTTGTCAGCTCCCAGGTAACATGGCCAAGCAGTAGCTCCGCATTGGGCGCCCATGTCTTCAGACATGGGCTCCTCCTTCCCCACCAAAAGGAAGAGGGAGGGTGAGACACAGGTCCTGCTTGTTCTTGAACAAGCATCAGGTTTGCCTCCAGTGAAGTGGGCCGTGAGCTGCCACAGGCTCGGTCTCGATTGTCCCAAACCAGGAGATGCACCGAGGTTCCTGTCTGGAGAAGCTGCTTCAGAGTGCTCTGCATCATGCTGTGGCTGCCAATTTCATCTTTCCTTTCCTTTCCTGGATCATCTCTTCGATGACAGCATACTGCTTTTGTCTCTCGAAAACTGTGGGAGTGTTTGTGGAGTTCACAGGGACTTTTCTGGACTGACTTTTGAGAGTAAATGTTCTGGATGCACCGTCACGGTTGAGAAGGAATTGGTGCTGGTCTGGGGGAGGTGAGAGCTCCTCACAGTTAGAGACACCTGTGTCAGAGTGGCATTTCTGTGTGACAAGCGTAAAAGGGACCGTAATTGACGACGACTTCCCCACAGAGCTTCTCAATCAGCTGTAATTGCCATTGAAAGGAGGCAAACTCCAAGCACAGTTTTATCAGCGCAGGATGTCCACCCCAGGAATCACGGGATAATAAACTCCTGTTGTGTCCTTTTCCCAGGCTTTCCTCGCACCCTGTGCTGCCGCCTCACTAACACTTCCTCGGTGCCCTTCAACTTCAACCTTCGCATTCCTGGGGACGGCTCGGGAGCACCCAGCGTGACCAGTTTTGCTCAGGTGTCAGACAGCACTGGTCCGTCGTGGAGAAAGCGAGCCCCAGGTGCCAAGAAGCCAGCTGAATTTACTATCAGGCCCTCCACAGGGACCATCTGCGCCAAGGGACACTTGGATATCCAGGTACGCGAAGAGTCCAGCCCTGTGTGCTTCAGAGGTGGAGCTGGAGCTTCGGTGGCGTTGAGGGGGCTTTAGCACTGCTGGCTCTGAGCATCCTGCGGGTAAGAGTTGGGCACTAGTGTTGGGCTCTACATCTGCCCTGGCAACGCAAAGCGCATTCGGTAATTCAGGTATTGTCCAAAGACTTCTGTTACTGCCAGAGACTGTGCTCTACACATGAACCAGCAGAAGAATTAAAGGCAAACATCACAGAATCCTAGCCTGTTTTGGGTTGGAAGGGACCTTACAGCTCATCCAGTTCCAGCCCCCTGCCATGGGCAGGGACACCTTCCACCAGACGAGGCTGCTCCAAGCCACATCCAAACTGGCCTTGAACACCGCCAGGGATGGGGCAGCCGCAGCTTCTCTGGGCAGCCGGTGCCAGGGCCTCAGCACCCGCGCAGGGAAGAACTTCTTCCTGATACCTCATCTTCCTCATATCTACTAAATTCTCCCTTTCCTTGCTGTGGAAGGAGATGTGGAGGGCACTGCATATGGCCGATGGGTTTTGGGAGTGATGAAGTATTTGATGCTCTTGTCTTCCAGGTCACCCTGTGCTCCAACACCGTGAAGAGATACAAGCTGGCCCTGGTGGTTGATGTGGATGGTGTTGGCAGAGAGGTGTTATCACTGCCCGTCAGAGCCAGGTACCAATGCTTCCCTTGCAGCCCCTCTTCTTTCCCTATGCATCTGCCAGAAGCAAGTGGTGCTGCCTTGCATAGAGCTGGCTGGCTCCAGCTCCAAACGAGGAGCATTGCTCAATGAGCTAGTTCTGCCCAGCTAGACAGGAGAACAGCAGCGCATAGAAAGCAGTCCATGATGAGCAGCACTTGTGCTCAGCCACAGGCATGGCCCAGGGCCTTCTCCTACGGGAAACTGTGATTATATTCCTTATCGGCCTGCTCTGGGGGCTTGAGGTGTAATGTTTCCAAAGGGCCGCCTCTCCTCCTTCCTGCAAGTGTTGGACTTGTGCTGGGTCGTGGCCAGAATCCAGGACTGGTTTGGGCCACAGCAAGCAGCTGCTGCAAGCTGTTGTCTGCCTCAGTTAAGGAGGGGCCGTGCAGACGGGCAAGGGGCTTAGGGCAGGACTGGTGAGGGAAAAGTAAAGGCGAGATCTTGTGACAGACAAAGTAGTCCTTGGTGTGGAAGGTGAGCTCAGGTTTTTGTGCTTCCGTCTGGCTCTGCTGAGCATTGATGTTCTCGGAGTTAAGTGCAAAGCTGTTCTTGCTTCAGCCACATTCAGGCCTGTTGTGCTGCGGTGGGCGTCAGTTCAACGGCAAGAGGGATGCATTTCACCGGTGCTGTTCCCTCTCCCAGGCAGAGTTGTGCAGTCAGTGCCTGGGCTGCAGTTGTGTAGAACAAGTGCAAATGGGAGCAGCTGGCGTGCGGACCCGTGGGGAAAGGACCAAGGCAGCCACAGGGCCTGGGAGAGGGTTATCGCTCACGGCGCAGGGCAGGTGGTGGCCTGCACCCTGCGTTGCTGGGGTAAAGGGCTGGATTTCAGGCAGGGACACAGCGGTGTTTTCCCTGAGACACTGGAGTCTGGTGTTCCTGGAGCCTTGGCGAGCGCTGCTCCTCGGTGGGAAAGCTCCCTCAGAGCTCACACCTCGCTGGGGCCATTGAGAGGGTCCTTGCGAGCCTCCTGGGGCAAAGGAGGGGCAAAGCTGACCTGGGACAGGGCACCGTGTTCTGCCTGGGCACTGAGCAGCTTTTGTGATGCTGAGACTCAGGGTCTGCCCCTCTTTTGCAAGAGGTTGTTGGGTAAAAAGAGGTTGAAGGCTGTTTCTCACTGTAGGCGTATCAAATGTCTATTTGACAGTGACAAATGGGTCGTGCTCCATTTGGTGCTCATTGAGAAGTAAACAAGTAAGCAACGCTGTGTCAGAATCTAATTCCCTTTTGCTCATCTCTCTGCCTAGATGTGTAATTCCCCCGCTGCGAGTGCTCCACCCGGCTCTGACCTTTGGACGATGCTCTCTCAAAGTCCCTTACCAGCAGATGCTGACCCTTGTGAACGACAGCAACCTTCCAGGCTGCTACTGGGCTCTTCCTCAGGTTTGGCATCGCATCCGCCTCCTGCCTCCAATGTCGCCTAGGGGTTTGTTAGGGAAAAACCGGGTTTGGTTAAGATGTTGCTGGTTTGTATTCAACCCTAAAGGTTTGCTGGGAACAGGAAGCTACCTGAATATCAACTCCAGGAAGCAGCTTAAACTCTCCAGGAAGCAGATTATATTCTAGTCTTCGGGATGCTTTCAATGCGGGAGAACTTGTAGGGTTGTGAAAAGCTGCTGCAAGGAGGCTGCCAGCACGGGACGGGGGGTTGTGGAGGCAGCAGCTGTTGGCCCCCCTCAGGATGCTGAACCCATACATGTCTTGCATCTTGAGTTGTGCCTTTCTGCTTTCTCCTAGGCATTTTTAGACACGTGTGTGAGTTGCCGTTGTGGTAGATGTTAAAGAGTTGAAAGTTTCCTCAAAGGTCAGTCTGAAGCCGTGTTTGGTTCTGTCCCTTATAGGAGAACAAGGATGCTGCTGCTGTGTGGTACTCCAGCCCTGAGCCCCGTGGGATTATCCAGCCTCACAGCTCGGTGGAGATCCCGTTCACACTGGAAGTCCAGGTGACGGGAAAGCAGGACACCATTGCTCGTGTTGCGGTGTTTGGGAGTAGAGAATCCCCACTGGTGAGTGCTGGGGCAGACGTGTGCCTTTGTGCCTCTCATCTTGGTGGGATGTAGAGCGTACAGGGGTTCTTCCAGGGAAAATGATCTATGGCTGTTGTCTACAAGGAAAGAAGGCATTCGTGGCATAAGCAACACTAATGCCTGGAGAAGACATGGGACTGAGTGACCCTGAGCCCGGTCAATCCATCCTCAAGGCGCTGCGCTCGTGCTCGGCTGCTGCTCGCAGCCCGCAAATGCTGGTCAAAACCTGGCTGGGTGTTGCCTGCACAAATGGGAGTTTCTGGGTGTCATTTCCTCTAGGTCTGCCATATGGCTTGAGTGCAGCTTCGGGAGCTGGTAGCCACATCCAAGCTGGCCTTGAACAGTGCCACGGATGGGGCAGCCATAGCTCCTCTGGGCAGCCTGTGCCAGCCATAGCTCCTCTTGGCAACCTGTGCCAGAGCCTCACCACCCCTCACAGGGAAGAGCTTCTTCCCAGGATCCCGTATTGATCACCACCCCCCCCCCCCCCCCGTCAATTTAGAGCCATCCTTCCCTGTTCTGTCCCCGCAGGCCCTTATCCAAAGCCCCTCTCAAGGTTTCTTGTTGGCCCCTTTAGGCACTGGAAGGTGCTTTAAGGTCTCCCCAGAGCCCTCCCTTCTTCAGGCTCTACAAGCCTGGTTAAAGCTTGGGGTGTTTGGAGCTGGGGAAATCCCGCCAGACTGGATAAATTCTCATTGGTTTTAGTGATGTGAGAAGGGGGTTTAGCAAAAGGATCCACATTCCTCCTCCGCTAGTTTGTGCCCCTTCTGCAGGAACAAACTTTTGGGTCCCAGGCTGTCAGCAGAAAAAAATACTGCTCGAATGATGCAATTAATAATGAATGTCTTGGTGCAATAAAGAAGTAATACCAGGAATGCACACAAGCAGAAATGAGAGGCAACTAACTTGCATGATCTCTGCTGAGAAGAGCTTTGCTTCCAGCCTCTACTGGTTTTCACAGGAGAAGCTTTGGGAAGGTTGAAGAAGTTCCTGTGCAGTGTGGCTGTGCAGCCGCAGCAATCAGGGAGGGTGGTTTATGGCATGATGGAGCAGTACAAGGAGCAGGCGTAGGCACAGGGTAGCGGAAGGAGAGCTGAGAGCATGGAGGAGGTGTGAAAAGCATGCGTGGGAGATGGGGGTTCTGTATCCCCTCATAATGGGATCTTGTGGCTTTCAGATCTGCAGGGACCACTCCAGGTGCCACCTTTGCTCCAGCCTTCCTGTTTCAGCCTCACAACCCTGACAGCTTCAAACAGTCAGAATTCCCTCAGCCTACGAGCACCCTTAGAGCTGTCCAGTCATTCTAAACCTTCCCTGTTGTTTTTTTCTCTTTCCTGCCTGCCTCCTGGAGCAGGAAATCCATTTATTGAGCACTGGAGAAGGACCAGTTGTCCACGTGCACCCAAGTGAGATAAATTTTGGCAGCATCCAAGTTCTACAAGATGCTTCCCGGACCCTCCACCTCTCCAATCAGTCTGTCATCCCTGCATCCTTCTCGGCAAAGATGGTAAGTGTCGCTGGGGCTGTTTTCCAGAGCAAGTGAGTGGCCCATAGCAGCCTGTGACTGGAGCACTTATTTCTATGCAACATTTCCATGTCACTGAGATGTGTCTGAGAGAGAAAGCCAGATGGTCCATCCGAGTGCAGCAAGAGGAGCCTGGCTCCGGGGGCACTTGTAGCTGGGGCACCCGTCAGTAAAACAGAGCTTGCAGAGATGTTTGAGCAGAAAGGAGTTCATTTCTGCAAGTTCTCCCTTTATTTTGTGGAAGGTGTTTAGCTGTGAGAGTCTTTGTTTTTGGAACTGAGAGGTCTGTCCTCAAGGCGCTTAGGGTGAAGTGGGTTTCACACCTCCACGGGGGTCAAACCAGCTGGGTTGTTGCCCAGAAGCAGACTTGTAAGGGTTGTGTACCTGCAGAGCCTGTGTGCTCTGTAACATTGTAGAGCATGTGGCTGCAGAAAGAGGCTGTTTAATTCCTGGAGGCGGCACGGTGGAACAGGCTGCGGAGCAGAAGGAGGTTGTGGGGTCTTCTGACAGGGGCTGATGCAGCCAGGAAGGGCTCGTGTGCTGGGTCTGGGGGGTGCTCCCCACCGGAGGGGCGTCTGTGAGGGGCTTGAGAGGAGGTTTGTTCTTCTGCAGGCTGGGTTGTTGAAGTTCTGGAGCCGCTTCACGCAGGCCTGTGGCTGGGGACTTGGTTGTGTCTGCGCATGAGGCATCCAGCAGGGTGTGAGAGCACAGGCTCAGCCCCCTGGGCAAGGAGGAGGGGGCTGAATTTCCCTCCTGCTGCTTTTCCAGGCGTTTGGGGGTTAAATAGAACCTCAAAGTGGGGGATTCGCAGGCAGCTTGCTTTGTCCGCACCATAAAAATCTGCTTTTGACCTCTGCAAAGAGCAAGCACGCCAGTGCCCTTTGCAGCTGCCTCCTTCAGTGCCCTTTCTTACTTGCTGGTAAGCAAAGCAATTGTTACTCTGCTCGTCAGGGGAAAGCAAACATGTCCTGTTGCGCTGTGCCTATTGGCAACTGAATTACAGAGGGTTAGAAGTCTTCAAGACAGCTGTGCTTCTAGAAGCAAGCTGAGAGCTTTTCCCAAAGGCAAAGCAGGAGCAGTTTGGTTCTTAAATGTTGTGCTTGGCAGCAGCTGGGCAAGCCGTAGCCGTGTCCTGGAGAACCGCGATGCGCAGAGTGGTGTCCCTGGCCTCCCCAGCCTGGCAGGGAGGGCAGATGCGATCATGGAGGGGTGAGCTGTGGACAGGGAGCACAAATGGAGACAAGCTCTGCCCCTTGATCCCGTAAAACATCCCGTTGACGGTGCTCGGGGCAGAGGCTAAACCACAGTGGTCCCGGTGCTTGTGCTGAGGAGATGCTGATGCTGAGGAGGCAGGAGGAGGCCGGTTGTTGGCGGGAGCATGTAGCCAGCCTCAGGCTCTGATCTCCGCCTCCTGCAGGGCTCGGGGTGCTTTTGGGCTCTTTCCTGCCACTGGCTGTTTGTGTGGATAAGGAGCAGCTTTGAAATGAAGAACAGAGGGTCCCCCCCACCGGGAATGCTGAACCACCTGGGACAAGGCTCTGCAGCCAGCTGGTGCAGGACGGGGTTTATTTCCCCTTCATGAGCAGCCCTACGAGGACAGTGACTCAGCCTGACTGAGAATGGGAATGCTGTTGTTAGAGCTACGGCTCTCGCTAGAGCTACGGCTTGATCAAGTGCAGCTGCATTTGTAACGTGGAGTTCTGCTTCCTCTGTCACTTGTGCAAGGCCAGAGTGACCAGATCACTTCAGTGACTCATCTGTAAACAGATTCAAGAGAGCTGATTGTGGTGTCTCCTCAGTCATCCCTTGGGGCAGCTATCCGTCCCTTCCTCCCTCTCTCCTTCCCTCCCTCCATCCGTCAGCTGCACACTGGTGTCCATTGCAACCAGATTGTGGAAGCTTTCATTCACGATGGACGTCTGTGCTGGGATAAGATTCTGATTATCGTGGTGAACTTCTGAAGTGGTGGATCCCAGCCCTTACTGGTTACTCAGGAGTTCTGATGCCCAATAGTACAAGAAGCTGCTATAGGGTCAGAAATAGCCACTGTCTTTGTGCATGCAGTGCATGCAGCTACGGCATCATTTTGCAGCACACTCAAGGATAAGCAAGTAGCAGAGATGTTATCAGAGGTTGGGTATTTGTCTTGAAAGTGGGGGTATTTTGTAGCGTGGCTCCAAGAGGTTTCTTGTCTCTGAGACACAGGCTGGATTGGGGGCAGGCAGAAGCTGACCTAGAAACCCAAGGGAATGTGTCTCGGCAGAGCCTTGTGGCCCTGGCAGGTCTCCTGTTCAGCAGTGCACGGTGCTGCCCCTTGGAGCCAGAGCAGATGCTGACTGAAAGAATGAGGAGAGGATGCAAATCGTCCTCCCCTGGCCTGGGCTGTTGGCCTGGGCGGGCCCAGCAGGGCTGTGCTGGGTCACGCCAGGGAGTTGAAGGTCTGGCTCCGTCGAGACCCCCATCCTCATTCCTCAGGAATAGTTTCTGGGGTACAATTTTCTGGCGGGCTTGTTGCCAAGCTTTGATAAATGAGCTTTGTCAGGGAGCAGACTCTCAGATTCACGTTTGGAGCGGAGCTCTCAGGGCTCCTTTCCAAGCGAGCTGCCCTGTGTCAGCACGAGCCAGAGAAGCTGTGCATGAATGTCAGTGGAATCTTCACACCCACTGGCTCGGTGTGAACGTGTTGTTTGGGCAGGCCTTGGCTGGTGGCAGCCAGGTCCGTGGTTTCCGTCCTAAATGAGTGTTGGTTGTCTTCCAGGCTGGTGCAAACTCGTGCTGGACCGTTGGACCCAGTCAGGGAGTGATCCCTGCCAAGGCCGAGGTGTCTCTGGCTGTCACTGCAAACTTGGATGACACGGAGCAATTCAAGGACGAGGTGGTGCTGTTCATTGAGAACAGTCGTGCCTATGTCATCCCCGTCCAGGCTGTTGGCGTTGGCACCACGATTGTCATTGACAAACCCTTTGGCCCGGAGCTCAACCTGGCGCCCTGCTTCAGGTAGGGAATCTCTCAGCTCCCACTTCCCCATGGGCTCAGCAAGGAGGAGTTCTGCTGCAGTCCCTCAAGCTTCTTCAGTGCTCACAGTCCTGGCTCTGCTTCCCTGAAGCCACAGGGCTTCCTTTGGAAACATTTTATGGCCATCTGCAAGTCAGTAGGTACTCTGAAAGCCACCGAGCTGGAGAGCAGTTGCTAAGTTGTTGCTGAATTGTCTTTAGTCATAATCCATTTGTCTCCTCACTTTATCAAACAAAGATTTGGAGGAAGAGAGCAGGTCCTGGAAGCCTCCAGCTGAGAAATGCTGCCTTACAAGTATAGACATGTTTCTCTTTGCAGTGATATTGCTTGCCTTGCCATTCCGTCTGGAGTAAGATCTCAGAGCAGCAGCAAGCCTGGGCAGTAGCTTGTTAGCAGCTCCTCGACTGAATGAATGGTGCTGGTTTATTTCCCCTCTGGCCAGGAGCCCTGGAGGAGCAGCAGAATTTCTTTGCCCTGTGTCATCCCCCAGTTGGCTCCTCTACCCCACTCCGTACCCGGTTGATCTTTATTAGACGTGGTGGCTCTTCCCTGGTTTCTCCTGCCTGCTTCCCGAGGCACGGGCAAGCGAGTGTGGATGCAGGACCAGCTCTGGAAGGGGGAGGAAGTGTGGAAGTGTGGAAGTCTGCTGAGGTGGAGTGGGATAAATGAAGAGTCTCGATTGAAATTGGTGAGCTGGAAGGAGAGGATTCAGTGGTCCCAACGTGTGTGTCTGAAACCAGTCATGTTCTTGAAGACAGGAGGAAAAAAGTGCTGTTTGCCTTGTGTTGGAGACCTCCTCAGAGAAGAAGAACAGTCTTCTTGGGGTGGCTCTTCCTTTCTGTGGCTGCAAAGAGGGTCCGTGGTGCTCCGATACCTGAATTCTTGGGGTAGAAAGAGCAGCTTAATCCTACCTTAAGTACTTGGGATAGATTTGGAGAGGTAAAATACGCACCCACGAGCCCTCCACGTACGCAGGGACATCGCAGGGAGGCTGGTGCTTGTCCAGAGTTTCCTGTGCTCAGTGCAGCCACAAGCTGGCTGCACAATGGAGGGGACAGTGTCCATGTGATTCATGTAGTTGTCTTCTGCCCCCCTTTATGTCTTTGCCCGCGGGCTCAGTTTGGAGCTGTTGCCATTGCTGTCGGCTGCAGAGCCGCCACCAGAGGGTGGTACGTTGGGGGCAATGAGGGTTGGATGCTCCCTACGAGACGCCTCAGAGGCATGAACAACAGCTCCCAAGGGGAAGGTGGAGTGGCAGCGAGACTGTTCCTCCAGCTACTTGCATGTGGGGCCGGCTCTTTACGAAGCTCTTCCTTGCTGGAAGGGTGCCAGCAGAGCAGCTGCTAGATGGTGACAAACCTAGGGGCAGCCAAGGTCTGGCTTTTGGTGAAGCCGAGTGTGCAGTCAGGTCGTGCCCTCAGGGTGCTGAAGCTGGGTGACCAGTGGCAAATAGCAGCTCCCCTGCCATTTTGTGTCTCTGCTTCTCCTCTAGCCTGGATCCCTGCTGTTACCGCTTCAAGATGACAAACAAAGGACGACGCACCCATCTGCTCTATTGGACCACAGAAGGTGGCACCACACTTAAGCAGCGCAAGCGTCTCCCTCGCATCAGTAAGAGCAAGGGCAAGGTTTCCTCCTGTGGCCCCGTGCTGAAGCTTCAGCCACTGAGGACGGAGCTGATGCCTGGCCAGACAGCGGAGGTGGTGCTGAAAGGCTCCTGCAGCACCCCCCAGGTGAGTTCTGCATCAGGGCATTTGTGCAGCCCCTTGACATTTGCCTGAGCAAATGGGCAAGTGCTTCTGAGAACCTGGTTTCCTGCCATAAGTTACTGTGGCAGCACCAGTTGCTTTCCATGCTCGCCACCATCACTTGCTGAGGCTTTTTGAGTTCCATGGCTACCATACAGCCAACTTGGTGGTAGCAAAACATGGCCTGAAGGCACTGTCGCCCCAGGCTCTGTCCAGCATGGCCTTGAACCCTGCCGGGGATGGAGCATTCACCACTGCTTTGGCAACCTGTGCCAGTGCCTCACCATCCTCACAGTGAAGGACCTCTTCCTTGTATCTAACCTGAACTCGCCCTGTTTGAGTTTAAGTCCATTACCCCTTGTCCTGTTGCTGCAGTTCCTGAGAAGAGTCCGTGTCCGGCATCCTTGTAGGCCCCGTTCAGCTAGTGGAAGGCTGCTCTGAGGTCTCCCCGCGGTTTCTCTTCTCCAGGCTGAGCAGCCCCAGTTTTCTCAGCTGGCCTTAAAGTTAGAGGTAGACTGGGAGCCCAGGCAGAAAGTAACTAAAGAAATGGCCAGTTGTCTGTGTGGGGAAGCAGCGAGTGAAACAAAACACCCAGGAAGGTAGGGAGTGTCTGGGAGCAGCATTGATTTTCCTCTGTAGACAGACACGGGCCGGGAGCTTGTCCGTCCCGGAGACCGGGACGAGAGAAATGAACCCAGTGTGCCAGCTCTAATGATCCGAATGATGTCCGTCCACATGGGAAAGTGTTCCAGGGATCATTAGAACTGAGAGCTTGACTTGTGTCAGTATTCCCATCAGCGCTCGCCCCGCTCCCTCAGCCAGCCCCTGTGTGCCGAGGGCAGGCAGGTCTTGCAGCACCCTTGGGTTGCAGCTCAGAGGGGCAGATTTCAGCAGGGTCACTGAGTGTTCTCCTCCCTGGACCCTTCTCTCCGGGGGAAATCCAGCTCTGCAGAGGAGCTGCCGTCTGACCCCGGTGTGCCTTCCCTGGCTCCAGGAGCACTGGGCACAAGTGTTTAAGTGAATGGGGAATAAATGTGCATTAAGCTTCTGCTTCTGCTAGAGTTTGAGAGGGGTTTTAAAGGATTGCCTGGGTGGTAGCTTGAGGAAGACTTGATCTCTCAGGTGGTTGACTCCGATGGGACTGTCCCTGTACAGTCCTGAGCCCATAAGGCTTTGCTGAAGAGGGAAGAAGGAACCAGAAGGGAAATGGTCAGGCCACTGGTGAGGGTGCCTTCCTGGAAAGCCAAATGGGCATCTGTGAGCTCAGCTGTGGCTACCTGGCTCGTGCAGTCCAAGCCAAGAGCCTGGGATTGGGTCTTCCACCTTCCCTAGGTCTCGAGAACTTCATACTCTTGAGGCTGGTTAGAAGCCCAAGACCCTGTGGTGCACGTGCAGCACAGGTGATTCTGACGTCTCTAGGCTCTGAGGAGGAGTTGGGTTGTGGTGGTCTATCAGAGGGAAGAGAGAGGAAAAAAGGGAGGAATGTGGGGAAGTGAAACCATGAGAAGGAATCAGGAAAAGTCTTGGATGTAAGAGCATCCAGCTTAAGTAGAGGGTTTTCATGCCAGGTTGAAGACATCTCTTTCCTGGGGAGGTTTGTTTTACAGGCAGGTCTAGGGGGACACAGTACATCCTAGGAAGGCAGGCTGTCTGTTTGGGGTTTTCCCAGGAATCCTTTCCACTAAACTTGCAAGGGAGGATTTGCTGGCATTGATCCTTCTATCCCCTGTTTCCCTTCATACAGTCTGGTTTGTTTTTTTTTAATGAGTTCCTACAGTTTTCGGTAAGCATTTTGTTTGGCAGTGGGACAAAGCAAAGCAATAACCGTTTGGGCAGGGATTGTTCTGAGAGCTGTAGGCAGCACAAGACTCCTGAGGGCCTTTTGTGGTGGTTGGGTTGTAACACGAGGGACGCGTGAGTGCAGAACAAAGAGGATGCAGCTTATAAAGAAGAGAGGGCTCCTGAGGAGACCAATGGCTGTAACTTCATGCAGTAATGGGGCGTGTGGGTGGGCGGCTCAAAGATGCAGTGTGTTTTGTGGACACCCTGATAACACCCGCTGGGGGCCGTGTGGCTCGCATGCAGGTGGTGAAGGAGAAGCTGCTGTGTCACGCCATCGTGGGCAAGGAGGGAGTGAAGAATCTGATCGTGCAGGTGGACGTCACGTGCGAGTTCATTGCTCCTGCTCTGCAAATATCCAGCAGAGAAATCACTTTCCGGGTGGAGAAGGTGAGTCTCTGCATTGCATCCTGGCACTGACTGGTGTGGCTGGGGTGTGCCTGTGTCCTAAGGAGGAAGTTCTCCAAGTCCACAGAGCTTTGGCTGTTGACTTGAGCCAGGCCCAGCTTTTGTCATGAATGCCGAGATCATTATTTCACCCCTGTGGGGCTGGGGACAGTCTCCGCAGCTCTATTCTGCCCTTCTCGAGGTGGAGACAGAATTGAGCTGCTGAGCCAAGGGCACGGGCTGAGATGTGGGACCCGTGAGAGCAGCGTGGGCTTTGGAAGAGCCACTTGGTGTGCTGGGGCTGCAGGTGGAGAGCAGATCCCTCCTCACCCTCCCTGAGGTGGTGGTGAGAGGAGTGAGGATGCTGCTAGAGATGAGGCTGTTCTCTAACTTCAGCCAGGTGGAACTGAGATTACAGCTGCTCTGGCGAGGGGGAGCATGCCCCCCTCTAGAGAGACGCCAGTGTCTGTAGTCAGGGTTTTGAGGATCTTCCAAGGTGTGGTGATGTCCGAGCAGCGATCGTGTAGGGAAGCTGAGAAAAGCTGAGATTCCTGTCAACTCCTCAAGCTGATGAGGAAAAACTGGCATCTCTTGCGCCTCTTTGCCTTCCCTGCCGTCGGTATGGGTGCTGCCTCTTTGCCTTTCCCGAGCCTCACCTTCTTCAAAGGACCCACGAGTGCCCTTCAGCTGCAGCGATGAGAGCACCAGTGCAACGTGTGTGCCCTTTAGTGTCTGGATCCCGACTCCTGCATCACCTTTCCCCCTCGCACGAGGTGTCTGGAAAAGAGCAGATAGCTCATGATTTAGTTTCTGCGGTTTCAGGTCTCTCCTCCACTTCCCAGGCTTCCAGAGAAGCACAAATCCTGTGAGCAGGCGGTTCACATCTAATCAGAAGCTTTTCAGCTCCCCCTGATGTCTGCCTGTGGTCTGCTTGATGCCACATGCTCCCATGTGTTGCGTGCTGCGACACTGCAGGAGTTGGATGCCAATACATCCACAGTTAGTTTCCCAAAGACTGTCTAGTTTAGATAAACCATGCAGGAAGCACGGAGCAATGCATGGACAGGAGGAAAAGGCTTAGGCTGAGCTTAGTTTTGAGGCTGCAACATCTTGTCAGTGGAGCAGGGGCAGCAGGTTGCGGCCAGACTGTTGAGGTTTGGAGCTGTCTGCATGTGCCCGTGAATGTTCAAAGCTGACCTCGGGCTGCTGCAGGCTGTCCGCTGCAGGCCATATCCTGCTTGCTTGCCTCCTCTGAGCAGCATCACTGCCTTGCGGGCCTGGCAGAGCTGATAGGGTGGTAAGAAACTACTGTATGGGAGTGGAAATGGCCTTGTGCCTTGTGCCTGTGTGTGCTCTCTGGGCAGGAGAGGACACACAACTGGAGCCAGAGTGGGTTCACTTTCTGTTTTGGATCTTGCTGAAGCAGCTGCCTCCTCTGGGGGGCTGCTCCCTCATCTGTACGCGAGACTGTTTCCCTGTCCCCTGGGGAAGGCTGTGGGTTCTAAACGCGAAAGCGTCTGCTAGAGTTGGAGGACAAACTTTGCAGAGGGGTAGAAACCAATCAAAAGAGTAAATAGAGATGGATGCACTTTTGGGGTTGGAAAATTTGAAATGCGTCTGAAGGGAGGAGGTCCATGGCCACTTCAAGGTCATTTTTTCTTGTCTCCTGTTTCTGTAGCACCCCGGTGATGTCCTGGCTGTGATGTACAAGCCTCTCTCTGTAAAGAACATGTGCTCGCTGCCCCTCAGCGTGGTCCTTGCCTTAGAGCAGCCCTTCTCCATCTGCACTGCGGACCAGCAGCCTCTCCCTGCAGATGCTCAGGTGAGCAGCCCCGGACTTTCTTGCTGCTGGGCTTTGAAGAGGGATGAACGTGGTGGTGTGTCTCTGTTGGGAGGTCCTCCATGATGGAAGTGTGTTCTGTAGAGTCTGCAGTAAAGTGGCCCGAGCTAAATCAGATGTGAAACGAGCTGCTGAAGGAAACAGAATGCCATCTGAATCGGGAAGAGACCTCCTGGCTTGAAGACAGGGGGAGGAGGGAGCAGGCACCCAGCTGTGGGCAAGCTGTAGGAAAGGTGTCTGCTGGAAGGCATGCCAGCTCTCCAGCAGCCATCTTCAGATAAGCTGGGGAACAGCTTGCTGTCTTTGAGGGCAGCCCTGCCTTTGGGAAGGCTGAGGTAGGCTTCTCCAGCTGCTGTCTGGCTCCTGCCCTGGTGTGTGCGGAAGGTGTTGGGCATGGGCTCTGCAGTGCACGTGTTGTCAGAGGTGCAGCCACCGCTGTGCTGCAGGCTAAAGGAGTTCCTCCAGAGTGAGGGCGAAGGCCTGGGTGCCAGAGTGCTGCTTTGGTTGTGTTTAGCAGGTGGCTTCTGCGGCTCCAGAATTCAGGAGACCAATGTGGATTTCCTCTTGTATTGGTGCAGAGCACAGAACCATGAGCCTCAGGCAGCTTCAGAAAAAAGTGCGGTGCTTGGTCAGACAGCGTGAAGAAAATGAAGGATGAAGCGAGAAGCCCGTGTTGGGGTCACACGTTGAACATTTTCTCTTCATCTGCTTGCAGCCCATGAAGCTGAGGACAGGGGAGGAACTTCAACTCTGCATCGGATTTAACCCTGCTTATGAGGAGGATTTGCTTATCCGGGCAGCGGAGAAGGCTCTGAAGATCAAGTTCCTGGAGCATCCTCACGAAGAGCAGGTCACCGTCCGGGGAGAAGTCTACTTCCCGAATCTCCAGATCCAGACCACGGCCGTGGACTTTGGCTGCATCTTGAATGACACCAAGGATGTGCGTTACATGGAGATGACCAACTGCAGCCCACTGGTTGTCCAGTACCACTGGGCATTCCTGAAGGACAGCCAGGTGAACCCAGTGAGGTATGCGCACCTCTCCCCCTCCTGGAAGCTCTTCTTCCTGGTGTCCTGATTGTGGTTTGCAAAGCCTGAGGCCATTTGCCTGATCTGCCAAATTGTTTTCAACCTTCCCTTGAGGAAATCACACCTCTCAGTTGTGCTCAGCCAAGGTGCTCAGGGAACAGGTGATCTCCACCGGTTTGATGCTGGGAAGGAGACAGCATTCTCCAGCCAGGCTGGGACTGCAGGACACTACTGACCCTTTTCACATAGCCATAAGCTGGAGTCCTGCTTTATCTCTGCAGCTGCAA
Source organism: Lathamus discolor (assembly GCF_037157495.1). Lineage (NCBI taxonomy): Eukaryota > Metazoa > Chordata > Aves > Psittaciformes > Psittacidae > Lathamus > Lathamus discolor. The sequence continues at coordinate 21,541,628 of NC_088909.1, read as the reverse complement.
AGCCATGCTTCGGCACTTGGAGAAGCGGATGTAGAAGGTGTCCTTCCCTGCTAAGCCCATCTGTTGTCATTTTGTACTAAGATCCTACCCAGGCACTGCCATCAGAGTGACACACTGCTGTCGCAGTCCCTTGCTCTGCTTTGCTGTAGGCCTGTATGGGTTCCTGGGGGCAGGAGGGCTGATGTAGAAAGCTGCTTTCTCAGATCTTCGTGGCCTGAGGCAAACAGCCCCTTGAAGTGAGTGTTCATCTCTTGAACTGCACGTCACATTCACAGAAGAGCTATGTAGAGTTTTAGTGAGGAATGGCAGGTTCTGCTGTGACTTTAGGTCCAGCTGTAGATGCTGGAGGGAGCCCTTGTATGGACATCCCTGGGAAGGAGGACCATGCAGTGGTGGTCTATGGTTTCCAAGGCCAAGAGCAAACTTGTAGTGGTGCTGAAGCACATCTAGAAGCACATTCCTAGTGCTCCTTCTGCTGCGGCTTCTCTGCATAGCACAAAAGTCTGCTCTGGGCAGTTTGAAGGACGGTAGCAAATGGTTTTCCGTAATGCCCTAGGAAACCCAGCAAAGTTCACCACGTGGCACTGAAGTGCTGTTATTACAAACAAGGGAAACGATCAAGAAGCAGCTGTGTGAAGGGAATTGGGATCTGACTCGGAGGAGGTGACCTCTTGGGAACTGGAGATGAGCTGTGGCTATTAGGAGGGCTTGGGGGAGACGACTAGGGCACTGGAGCACTCCGGGGTGCTCCGCAGACACCATGGGATGCTGTGTGCCAGAGCTGGAAATGAAGATGGTCTCCAAGGTGTTACCACCTCAAAGTGTTCATTAGGAGCCTGCAGAAGAGCAGCGTGTCAGATGTTATTTCTGGTCCACACTAAGCACTGTTGGTATTCTAAATTATCAGCTCTAACTCAGTCTGACATGGAGGGAATCAAGCATCAGGTCTCATGAAGGGGAGATCAAAGACTGGAACTTTCCTTACCTGGGACCTTGCTGGAGCTGGTCATCAGAGACTCCCAGGATCAGTCGCACACATTTATTTTGGTCAGGAGAGAAAAATGCTGTTTCTCTGCCTCAACAAGACTTTGTGTGTTTACATTTTTTTCTTTCTAATTGTCCAGCCCGTTCTTTCCTCCTTGCTCTTTGGTCATTGCTGCTACCTGGGGCAGAGTGATCATATGAGCAACACAATCCAACTGTTGCTGTGTGGCTGGACATAGGCAGTGTAGACCAACGTGTGCCCTTTCTCTGACTTCTGAGGCATGAATCTCTCATGGTTACTCTTGTTGTAGACCCATGTGGTTAGAGACAGACTAACCCTAAGCCTCAGCCCTTGGACCTCTGAGAGCTCAAAGCTGAGCTAAGCCTTTGCACCAAGGTGTTTTCTCCAGTGACGGAATGGATCTTCAGAATCACGCAGCAGGAGATAGCAGATCTGGAGGCAAGCAGTTGCCAGCTGCCTGCAGCGCTGCTGTACCAGTGTCATTGCCAGGCGTTGACCTGCTCCATCCCAGTTTTGGAGCTCATTGCTGAGCTCACACCACTGATGCCCCCGCAGGGGCCCCATCCTGCCGAGGAGCTGCTGTGCAGACTTCCCTCCCTCCCACTGCAAGGTCCCTGAGCAAAGGTCTGTTCTTTTTCCAGGTTCATGGAGACAGAGCCCCTCGCCTTGGGTGTGGAGGAGGTAAGTGGGAATCTGTCTCACTTCCACATTTCCAGTGTAGCAAGCAGTTACGTACTCCCACTCCCACTGGTGTCCTGGGTGCTGCTGCCAGAGTGGCCTCATGTCATAACAAGCGCATCGCTGGTCATTGGAGAGGCCACATGGGAGGTGTTATAGGGCTGGTCAAGAACACTCCTTGTGCGGCAGCTATGGAGGACTTTATCCATCTTGGTCCTCATCAAGTGGTGGGTAGGAAATTCCTGCAGCAGCATTTGCTGCAGCAGCATTTGCTGCAGCAGCATTTGCTGCGGCAGCATTTGCTGCAGCATCTGGAGAGAGCAGGATGTGAATCAGAGACAGGGAAAAGCATGAGGAGTGCGAGGAGCTGGGCTGGATCCTGCCCCCGGCTGCACGGGCTCTCAGCTCCCAGTCTCGTGTTCTTCTGAGGGCAGGAAAAGGTGTTTTTGAAGGCAAGTTCTGCAGCAGAGAGAATTTCCTGCTGCCAGGAGACACCACAAATTAATGTTGTGTATTAGCTACTGCATTAATTGGGACTGTGGGAGAAGGTTTTCCCCATGGTCTCTCCGTTGGTGAGTGGAACGGCTGCAGTGTGAGATGAGGATGATATTGCCTGTGTTTGAGGAAGAGGCCCCTGCAGCCACGTCTGTCCTTTGGCCCAAGCCGAGGCTGCTCTCCTGCGTCAATCCCGTGCTCCACGTGTGGATCTCTCCTCCCTGCGTGCAGGTTTTCGATATCCTGCCGCTGCACGGTGAGCTGCAGCCGGGCCAGAGCCAGCGCGTCTGCTTCTCCTTCTTCGGCCACGCCAACACCGTCAGCCAGGTCACGGCGCTGTGCAGGGTGGAGGGAGGCCCGAGCTACGAGGTGGCTCTGCGTGGGGAGGCCTCGCGCATCAGCTACCTCCTGGACACCACCGAGATCGACTGCGGGCTGCAGGTGCCGCACGCTGCTCTTGTCAGTGCTCCTTGCCTCCAAGCATGACCGGTGGGCTGCTGCCCACCCGGGTCGAGGGTTCTCCCCCCTTCCCAGCTGCTTCGCTGGCTCTGTGGCTTGGAAGTCCAACGTTTGGGGGATACCTCCAAGCTGGCGTTTAATGGCCATCTCCACCCCAGCCCAGCCCAAAGCTGGGAATCCCTCCTCTAACTAACGCTGCCTCCTGGGGCAGGCAGGATCCCAGTGGTGATCTGCAGAGGGATGTGTCCCTGAGACATCCATCCGCTGATCTGCTCCTAAAGCCCAAATGAGGTGCTCTCTTTTAATGCTCCTGATTCATCAACCAAGGAGGCAGCTGACCTGGGCTTCCAGTCACCGTAGCCGGATAGAATGTCCCCGAATAACCCTCACTGTACTTCTTTCCTGTTACAACCCCCACAGCTGTTTCCAGCTGTTGGCCCTTGTGTGCGTTGCCCTCTCTCCCTCCCTTTTGGCTTGTGTTGTGCCCACAAATACTTGTGTGCAGGTGCCTTTTCTCCTGAAATGCCCCAATGCCTCCTCCTGCGTTTCAGCTCGCAGTTGGGTGACACCTTCAAGTGCAGAGAGCTTGTGTCCCCTACTTGCTTTATTACTGATCTTTCCATGGTTGCTATTGCACCTCTGCCACAAATAGCTGTTCCTGTGTAGGGCCCAGGGGTACCCTGTGGCCGCAGGCTGCCCAGGCTAACCCAGAGAGCCCAGTGCCCATCTCTCCTGTGCGCTCCCTGCTTCTGGGCTGTGTTCCTTTGCTTTCAACCCGATGGAAGAGGAATGAAATTCTCGGCAGCAGACGTGTGCCTGTAACTTCCTGCTCTTCTGCCCTCTCCTCAGGTGTTTAACAAAGTCACGGAAGCAGCGGTGACCCTGCAAAACAGTGGGAAGCTGGGATTTGCCTTTGCGGTGCTGAGCCCCGGCACAGGCACTGCAGCCAGCCCTCTGCCTGGCGTGCCCCTGGTCGTGCCCAGCAGGGTGAGTAGCACAAGGGCTTCACCCGGTCTGTGTCAGGCTGCCCAGGAGAGCGTTTTGGGGGAAAACAGGGGGAATGAACACACAAGCCCCGTCCAAAACCAGCCAGGAGACACAAGGCTGTGAGCGACTGTTGCAGAGGCAGAGGAGGTCCATCGAGCAGAATCCTAACGGAGCCCCTGATTGTCCTTGGGCGCCGCTGGCTCTGCTGTCCTACAGCAAGCACCAGTGGGAGGCACAAGTGCTCTGGGAGCTCTTTGGAGCTGAGAGCTGAGCTCTCTGGTTGTGCCATCACTGGAGCATCACTCCATCCCAGCTTGTCATCCTGCCTGGGTGTCTTAGAGCTGGAGCAGTGTTCCTGTCTTGGTGCCCTTTTGCGATGGGAAGAGGAAGCCAAAGGGCCAAGTGGCTTCCACCTTCCTCAGTGCCTGTCCGTCTGAGGGGTGACATGCTGATGTCCTCTCCTGTAAGCTGCTGCCAGGAGCTGCTGGCCCTGCTGGAAGCAGAGGCCCTTCTCCGTTCTTCCAGAGCAGCTGGTGAAAGAGCTTTGGTTTGTTGTGCCTGGCTCTGGCTAGCAGAGGGTAAACCCTGTGAGCAGAAGAGCTGTGAGACTCAGGCGTTTGGATACAGGAAAGCTGGAGGTGGTGATGTCTGATGTTTCCTTATGTATGAGAACCTGTCTTGTGTTCTCAGCGCGTCTGTCATGTGAGCCATCCCTCCACTGAATCCTCTTTGGTACACTACGTCCCTCCCTCTTGTGTGCCCTGCAGGGTTACGTTGAACCTGGCAAGCAGCAAGTGCTGAAAGTGTATTACCTGCCAGGAGTGCCTGGAGTCTTCTGCAGGGCTTTCCAGATCCAACTGGGTCACCTGGAGCCAGAAAAAATCTCCCTGAAAGGAGAGGGGACCTTTCCCAGGATCCACTTGGACCTGCCCAGGAACATCAAAGGTGAGCACTGCCTGTCTGCTCGGCTTTCCCCCATGCCATATGCCCACAGGGCAGCTCACAGGCACCTCCAGCAGGCCTGGAGGTTTCAGGGCTGTCAGACAGGGTCAGCCCTCTGGTTGCTTCTTTAGCCTCTGGCAGACGAGCCCATGTGGGCTTTGCCACAGGAACCATCGTGCACAGCTTGCCAAGAGGTCTGGGAAGATGATGGCTGGGCAGAAAAGCTTGGGAAAGCTGTAATAGAGGCTGGCAGGGATTTTGACAGGGGTTGGGTTTGCATCACGCTGTGGGGCTGAGATGCTCCTGTGTGGCGAGAAAGACGGGTGGGGGTGAGAAGCAGCAGGATCTCCTTTCCCTACATTGCTGGAGCAGTTTGTGTCTGGGTGTCGGGGGAATGGGGCTTCCCGTCTTCCGTGGGATTTGTGCTGCCCCACTGCTATGGGTGGTGTCCTGTGCTTTCAGGCAACGCCAAATATGAGAAGATCCTCCTAAAGGCCAAAGAAAAGCTGGACAAAGGCAGCCAGAGAGAAGAGGCCATTGCTCTGGGGGAGGCTGTGGCAGCCGAGCCCCGCGTGGACGACTCGGGCACCGTGGTGAGTAGAGCTGCTGCCCTGTCCCGCACGTGCCACCCTCCTGCGAGACACTGGAGCCCCTGCGCCCCACGGCAGCTGCCCAGGGCCCTGCCGGCACTGGGCACCTCCCTGCACGCCCCTGGCCACGGAGTGTATCAGCTCAGCGTGCCCCTTGGGCTGCCCACCTCTGGGAGTTGTCCCTCGTGGCGATGCGCCAGCTCCTGACTACCCCAGGGAGATGCTGAAAGCTGTGCTCGGGCAGTTGGGTTTCTGGTGCTCTGAAGGACACACGGGGCGGTGCTGGGGGGTTTGTTGCTCACCGGCCAAACCCTGCCAGGTTTACAGAGCGTAAAGCAGCAGCCTGAATGCAGCCTGAGGCTGTGCTGTGTTCTGTATTTCCAGGAGGCTCCAGCTCTCTCATGGTTCCCTTTCCAGGAGAGCTTTTGTCCAGGCTGCTTTGGCACTGACTGGAGGCAGGGACATACTTGGAGCTTTGGAAGGTTTCTGGCTTGTTTGTGTGTCTGTCCAGATCAGCTTTGATAACTGGGCAGGCAGAGACACTGGAGTTCATTTCTGTGGGGATATGATCCTGCCTGAGAGAGCAGGAAGTGTCACAGACACCGATCAGTGAGGCAGACTGACTCCATCGCCCCTCTCAACAAGAGCAGGGTGGGATCCTCCACCCGAGACAAGCTTGTGCCTTGGGAAGGACCTTGGCTAACCAGCCCCTGTCTTTCCTTTCCTCAGTGGGATGCTCAGCTGCAGATGCAGATGGAGGAGATGCTGATTGAGGAGCATGCCCTGGAGCAGCAGAAAGCTCTCGCCTCCTGTCCCCCAGAGGACACTGCCTTTCACCAGCGTGTACATCGGAGGCTTCTCAAGTTAGTAGGGACTCCTGTAGCCTGTCTCCAGGGGCCGCGAGGGTAACAGCCAGCAGTGCAGCCCTGCCCCTGAGAGCTCCTTGTGTCTCAGAGCTGGGAATAGCTGAAGACTTCCGAAAGGGCCTGATGCTGAGAGCTACGCCGTGCTCCCTGTGGGCAGCTCGGTGTCCTCACTTGCACAGTGCTACCCTGAGCTCTGGAGGTGCTCCACTCCCCACAGTTGCTGGGTTCTGTTCTCAGAGCTGAGGGGGTGCAGACCAGCAAGCCCTTGCAGACAGCACAGGCACCACCCCTGCTGACCAGCTGTGAAAGGGGCATCTCCAAGCCGGTGTCTTTGTGCCGAGAAGCAGACCCCACTAAGCAGGAAGAGCAGGGAATGGTCCAGATCCCTTATGTGCTTTTCCAAGTGGGATTGCCTGCAAAAAGACCTTCACAGCAATCTTGTAGTGTTGGTTACTGCACGCGATACTCTCAAGCGCTGCTTTGGGGACAGATCTGGCTGCAGAGCAGTGGAGGTATCCTCTGCAAGGAAATCCTATGAGAAGGTCCTGAAGCAGTTTCAGGCTTGGGCCGGACACCAGCTTAGCAGTTTCATTGAGACCCGTGGAGACGCAGTGGACTTCTCTGCAATGGCTTTTCACAGCATAGGAACTGTGTCCAGTACCCACTTTAAACTGACTTGAAGATCCCGTTGGTGGCTGATAAATCCTAGGCCCTGCACTCCCCATGACTTAGCCAAGTCTTATTACTGGGTGCTCAGGTCAGGCCTTGGGTTTCCTGGGCTTAGCTTGAGTTTTCACAGCAGTGGATACAGAATTATCCACTCCATTTGCTTCTCCACTCCACGCCATGCTGGGCTTTACAGAGTGTCCTTCCTCCTCCTTTCAGAGCTGAGCTGCCCGAATACGTCCTGGACCTTGGCTATGTCGTTCCTGGTGACATCCACACACACATGGTGAAGATCACCAACACCGGGCACTTCCCTGCATCTTTCAAGGCCGATGGATATGTCCTGTGTAACACAGGTAACCAGTGGCTTCACGGGGGCTTGAAGGGGCTGTCTCTGCCACATCAGCTGGAGCCATTGGGCATGGGGAGATTTGAGTACTTCCTTGGGCAGCTTTTTCCTCCTTCGTACCCCTCTGGCCGGTGCCCTGTTCAAGAGCCTGAATTCTGTCGAGCAGTGCCCAGAGACCTGGTCTGCCTGTGGCTGCCCTAAAAAGTCATTGCAGGGGCCAGATGGGCTGATCAGCGTGATCGCCTCTCAGCATCTTCTGCTCTTGGCTCCCGTGAGCACCATCGGAGTTTCTTTGTGCACTCTGAGGGTTTATGTTGCAGCCAGATGGACCCTCTGTGGTTCGGAAGGGCTTTGTTTAGAGTTCCTCGTGCCAGAGCACTTCTGCTCAGCCTTATTGAACGGCCTGTGGGATCCTGTGCCATATCGAAACAGGCTTCGCAAAGAGGCCTTGGGCTAAGGCTGCAGCTCCGTCACACGGGGACTGCTGTCTGTGAGGGGTGGCCAGGCGTCTCTTCTAAGCCGCTGTCCAGGGAACACCACAGCATTTGGTATCTTAGTTGGAAATTGTCCTTTGGAGAGGTGTATGCGTCCTTCCCTGAGATGCCTGCTGAAGGAATTGCTGGAGCTCCTCAACCAATGTGGTTCGGTTTTACCCTGCAACCCCTGGACTCTGGCTGTGAAAATCCTTTTGCTTTGGGCAGTGACAAGGGGAGAAGAGCAGCTTCTCTGGAGATGGAAAGGGGTCTTTCACAGAGCTGCCAGCCAGGACACCCCTGTGGCCTTGCCATGCTTCTGAGCCATTTCCTGTTGCTTGTGTATCTCAGCTGCTTGATTTTCCTGTGTTCAGGCTTCAGCGTGTGCCTGGACCTTGTGAAGCACCTGCCCTGCTGTGAGACCAAGACATTTGAAGTGTGCTTCGACCCACAAAGTGCCAACGTGCCCCTGGGAAAGGTGGATGTGCTCCTGCCCATCAAGGTAGGCCAGCTTGTGGGGCAGGCAGCAGGTTGGGCACAGCAGCGAGTGTCAGCCGGGCTCTCAACTGGATGCTCTGTCCTTCTCTAGGTCAGAGGAGGCCCCACGTTCCAGGTCCGCCTGCGTGCCATTGTGGCTGAGCCGTCCCTCTGCCTCTCGAGGGACAGGCTGGAGTTCTCCTCTGTCCAGTGTGGGCAGTGGCAGGAAGAAACCATCCAGCTCCACAACACGTCCCAGGTCCCCTGTAAATGGTCCATGAGCATGAATGAGGCTGTTAAGGAGGTAAAGCACAGACAACGTGTAACACACAACTTCTCGGTTGGGTTTTCTTTGCCTCTCTTGGCTTTCCCGCCCCTCTGGCTGCCTGAGCACTTGGGCTGCAGCTCGCTTGAGGAAGCTTTTGAGGGTACAGAGCAAGGCTGGTTCACCTGGGCCTGCTCACTAGCTGATGCTTCACTTCTCTGCCATCTTCACCCATTCCTCCCCCTCCGAGGACACTGCCTCCCCATCTGCCTGCCCTGCCAACATGTTTGCCCTCCAGTTCTAGGCAGGGGTGGCCACGTCTGGGTGGGATGAAGGTGCTCCCTGCACCGTGCCAGCATCTCGGAGCACTGCAGGAACCGAGGGTCTGTCCTCGCAGACCAAGGAGACCTCACGCGACTGGTTTCTGTGCACAGGTGGACAAGCATCTGCCAGCGAGCGAGCATGACAAGCTGTGGGAGGAGATGAGGCCCGCGCCCTGTGGCTTTGAGGTGCTGCCCTCAGCTGGAACCCTCGCTCCAGGACAGCAGTGCCATGTCCAAGTCCGTTTTTCACCCACGGAAGAGGTGAGTTTGGTGGGTGTCACCCCCAGGAGGTCTGTCAGGGCAGTGTGGTAAGGGGAGGCCAGCACAGGGAGCGGGGAATGAGCTCTGCCTCCGCGTGGAGCTTTCTGCCAGCCCTGTGCCCACCGTTCCTCAGTTTCCCCTGCACGGTCCCACGCAGTTTGGGAGTCAGCTTAAATGGTGGAGCATTCCCAAAGGCAGTTTGCATGTGGCCACCGTGACTTGGAAACTGGCAGCGTGTGACAGGATGGACCCAAGTGCTTCCATGGCTTGGGACAGTCGCAGGGATCTTTCAATTGCTCGTGGAGATTTCAGCGTCTCGTGTCTGGCTTTGACCAGAGCCAAGCACTGAGCAGAGAAGACGATCCTTATTTCTGTCCAGTGAGAGCTCAGCTGCCTCTTTCACACAGCTGATGTTTGCCCGGTGCTGCAGCGCCAGGACTGTGTCTGAGAAAGCAGACTTTTCTCACGTGCGTTGCGCTCCCCCACGACTAGGTGAAAACCCCTGATAGGCCGTTTTAGATCCATCTGGTAGCCAACTGCGCAGTTACACTCCCCAGCAGGACTCACCGCAGTTACTCAGAGCCATGCCGATGCTGTAGCCCCTGCTCTAAGTAACTGCCTGGTTTGGGTTCAGCTTAGAGGTGCTGAGAAGACCCCTGACCCTGGGGCGATTGTTGCCTTGGAGGCGCTGTCACCTGGGGCTTCACGGAGGAGCTTTCTGTGCTGCTTCTTTGCAGAAGTGCTACCGGGGCGAGCTGCAGATCCAGATTTGCCAGAGCAGCCAACGCCTGCGCGTGCCGGTCCTGGGATGTGGTCTGCAGCCACGGCTGGAGTTGAGCCCCGCAGAGCTCGAGCTGGGACCGCTGCTGCCACAGAGCCGTGGGGAAGAGGGGACGGTGGTGGTGAAGAACCCCTGTGGGGTTTACTCACTGGAGTTTGACCAGCAGCACCTTGCTGAGGAGCAGGTGAGGGGGAAGGTCTGTGCACGCTCCTGGAGATTCCCAGCGCTCCAGCATTCCCAGGCTTGTGCCAGGGAGACGGGGGCAGCGCGCAGGGCAAAGCCCGGCGGCATCCCAGGGTTAGCCGGCTCTGCTGGCAGGCTGTGGAGGGACTTGGATAATCCCTGCCACTGGGGGGAAAGAATATGGGAGGGGATGGCTCGTCTGGGGAGTCTGTTCACGTGGTGAAGGTCCAGAAACTCATGCTGTCTGTGGTTTCTCTTCCCTCTGTGCGCAGCTCCTACGGACACCTAAAGACGACAACAGCCACAACAGCTTGTTGCTGCCTCCGTGTGCCCCGGCTGAGAAGCTGACTGTTGAGGCCCAAGGAAGGGGCATAGAAATGAAGGTGAGATGAAATCTAAATGCTAAAAGTGCAGGTGGCAACCAGCATGGTTTTCTCATTTCCTCATCTCTTCCCCAGCCTACCATGGTTTGTGTTTCTGCCACGAGAGTGGCAGAAAACCTCTTCTCCTTCTTTCCTTTGGCTTGATATCAATCCCTACTGCCTCAGGTTGACGTTGTGCATCCACCAGGAAAGGTGGTGAAGCTAGGAAACATCTGCATTGGGCAGACGGTGAAGAAGATCGTCACCATAGCCAACAAGAGCGCAGGCCCTCTCGCCTTTAAGCTCAGAGTCACATCCACCGTGCCAGAGTTGCAGGAAGCTGGGGTAAGTGCCATTCCTTCTCTGCAGAGCACTTTAGTGTGCCTGCAGGGAGTGATGAGCTGCTGTGGGTGGGAGGTAGTAGCTAATGACAGCTGTGGGCTGCCCTGGCTGCCTGTGCCTGCCCCGTCCTCCCTGCTGGCACTGCTCTGCCAGCAGATGCTTGCAGTGTGAACGCTTCAGCTGAGCTGGGTGCCAGGACTCCCCGAGAGCCACAAGTGAGAAGGCGGCACAATTCCTCTAACCTGTTTTAGACGCATAGGTCAGGATGCAGCCGCATATTTTAGATCTGGAAAGGCGAGGGAGGTGTAACCCTCCCTCTTGGAAGAGGGAGGGTTACAGCTCTGTTGGAACTTCCATGAAAGCTTTAGAAGGCAGAGGTGACCTCACCGTGACCAGGTGGACACATGGCAGAAAACACCTTTGGTATTACCTAGGAATGCCTACGAGGGAATGAGTGGGACTGGGTCAGTGTTGGTGCGGACAGAAGAGGAATTGGAAGCCTCTTCCCTGAGTCTGGTGAGGGAGGCTCCGCAGCTGGCTTGCCAGATGAAATAGTCTCCACTCATCTCTTCGGGTAGGTTCTGTGCTTGAAGCCCAGCAAGGAGCTAAAGCTGAAGGCCAGAGGAGACACCTGCAAAGTGGAGGTGACCTTCTCCCCGAAGCGCCGCATGCAGCCGTTCAGCGGGGAAGTGCTGCTGGAGTGCCGCGGGCTGGTGCGCTCCCTCTTTGCGGTGCGGGGCTCCTGCCAGGGCAGCCTCGTGAGCTTGGACCAGGACCAGCTCAGCTTTGGAGCCGTGGTGCGGCAGAGCTACACGTGCCGGCGCGTCGTCATGCGGAACGCGGGCAACACAGGAGTCAGGTAAAGCAGGACCCCCCCGCCTCTCTGAGGGCTGATTGCTTGGATGAGGGTTGTGAGGAGCCGTAGTGTGCCCAGATAGCTCCTCTCTGCTTCTCCATCCCGCTGGAGAGTCGTGCAGCCATGGCCGTGCAGTCAGGCCCTGGCAGTTAGCAAGGGGGTACGAGCAAAAGCTCATTTAGAGATGGGTGCAGTGGGTCCTGCCCAGCCTGAAGCCTTATTGCCAGGTGGCTCAGCATCAGGCCTGAGATGTGGTGGGAAAGCCCACCAGAGACGGAGAGCCTCACGCTGAGACTTACCCTGCCTTCACAGCTCCCCGTGGCTAATCCTTCTTTCCTGTCCTTGTGCTTTCCTTGGCAAGGTTTTTGTGGGACGTGGAGAGCTTCCAGCCGGACTTTTCTATCAGCCCCACGAAGGGTTACATCAGGCCAGGGGTGGATGTCCCCTTCGTTGTGACCTTCCGCCCCTCGAAGCTGAGCCAGGCTGTCCAGTACGAGGGGCTGCGGTGCTTCATCCCGGGCAGCGAGGCGCTCCGCCTTACGCTATCAGGATCCTGCGTGGAGGCCCCTGGCACCAGAGAGGTAACGCAGCAGGGACAGGATGGGCCCCTGGACCCCAGCATTTGCGCCACATCTCTCCCAGGGCAGGAACTGAAGGACACTTGCGAGCGCAGACTCGCTTGTGCCGGGGTATCCCAGAGAGAAAGTGCTGGGCAGGACTGCCAGAGTTCCTGAGCCCTGTCATTGCCTTTCTCCCCTGTTCGAGGTGTTGCTCCTCCAGTGAGCAGCTCGGTTGTCCTGGCTCTGCACTGCAGCACCCGTGCCGTGGGAGCACCCAGCCGGGCTCTCCTGAGACCCTCCCCACAGAGCCACCCCGCTGTATCCCAGCACTGCACCCGCAGCCACGCTTCTCCCCCGTGCCGGGCCAGGGGAGGGCATTCAGCAGTAGGAAGGGGCAAGGCATCTGCATCCAGACCCTGGGAGGGGGTAGCTTGGGAGCAGTTGGCTCTTGCTCCCAAAGAGAGCATGGAGCTCCTCTTCATCCTGCCCATGAAGGAAGGGGCTGTGTGGCTGCAGATCTGTCCTTGCACAGCAGTTTCCTTTCAGGACTCCCCTGAAGTTTCCTTTCACCCAGCATGCGAAAGGCTTGTTCTGCTCCCTTCTTCAAGAACAACCAGCTTGATTTACTCCAAAAGCTGTGGCCAAAGTGTAATTTTTGCATGTGACAAGGAAAAGCTGCTCCCTGTGCTCCAGGTCCTGGTGTAGAGCCAGCGTGAGAAGAGTGGCAAGGATTGTGGGTACGACCCAGCAGCCTCTGTGCTCCTCTGTTACAGACCCTGACTTTCAGCTGCAATGTGCGTGAGAAGCAGAGCCAGACCATCCTCCTGTCGAACCCGAGCAGCGAGGCCTGGACCCTGAAGCCCATTGTTGAGGGGAAATACTGGAAAGGGCCTGAATTTATCCATCTGGAGGCCAGGCAAAAGGAAAAGGCCTACCAGGTCACCTACAGACCCCTAACCATGAGCTGTGGGAACAAGAAGCATCAGGTAGGTGAGCTGTGCCAGCGTGCTGACCCTCGTGGCATGACCCTCGTAGGTCACTCTCCTTTGGGCAGGAGGTTGGCCGAGATGACCTTTGGAGGCCCTGTCCAAGCTGAAGGTGTCCTGTGCTCTCTGTTGGAAGCTGGGTTTTGTGGTGGCTGGGGGCCAGGCACAGGCAAAGGGCAGATGGGAAGTCGGGACTGAGCACCAAACGTGTTGGAGCAGCTAACGTAAAAAGCCAGGCTTTCTGCAGGCCAAGAAATGAAGTTTGTTCTGCGTAGCTCCGGGTCGCTGCTTGTGGCAGCCCAGGGGGCTCAGAGACCCCCATGCTCAGCGCACGGGCTGCACAGGCTCTCCAAGCCCCGGGCACAACCACTTCTGCCAGCAGCACCTGGCTGGTGTCCTTCTGCAGCTTGCAGGGAGCAAGAAGGGCAAAGCTGCCCTGCAGTTTGTCAGTGCCGTCCTGGCCGTGAGCAGGCAGGTGGGAAACGAGAGAGATCTCTTGAGGGTCATGCAGGAGCTTTGGGAGGAGCCCTTCCTGCAGGTCTCAGGCTGGGCACATGGGGGTGACTGGCCCCTCTGCAATGTTTTCTGTGCCAGGCCAGCAACAAGCTCCTAAATCCAAGGGGTCAGTTCAGAAGGGCTCTGTGGTGCTGGAGCTGCCGGGTCCTTGTCGCGCTCCTTGTCCCGCTCCAGCTGGCCTTACAGTGGGCCAGGTCAGAGATTTCTGGCCTCAAGTCTCCAGGGTGCTCAGCAGATCTGTGCCCTTAGGGTCGCACGTGCTCAGCATCTCTTTAACGTACAGCCTGCGTGAGGAGTCTTGCAGCTTTCAGCTGCTGTGGAGGCAGAGGCAGGTGTCTGGGATCCACGGGCACCCAGAATGAGCATGGATATGAGCTTTCCATGGCCCATGTCTGGGGGGCCCCTGTTGTGCCAGCTTACAGGCTGCTCTCTGGTCAGCGCTGTTGGGGCTAAGGCCAGCAGGACTGAGGCAATGGAGCTCATCAGGGACGGCCACCCCCTGCCCACGGCTGTCCCTGCGTGAGCACAGGCTGGCAGGGACATGCCCAAGGTGAGTGGGGCCAGTAAGGGAGTGTTGGGATGTGCAGAGCAGCTCTGCTGCAGGGCCCGTGTTTCCTTGCTTTGCCCAGAGATGATGCCTCTGTGTCCTGTAGCTGTGCCGTGTCCTGTGGGCCACGCACCCGCTCACAAGCAGCTCAGAGCAGGTGCGACGCTGGCGTCTGTCTCCTCCTGCGCGGGACAGGGCTGCAGTCACAGCTCTGCCAGCTGGACGTGCTGAAAGCTGCCTCAGTGAGAGCCTCAGGCATGGGACTGTCCAGGGGTGCTCCAGAGCTGACTTGTCCTATTCGTTGTCTGTAGGGCTCCATCTTCTTCCCCCTGCCGGACGGGACAGGCTTACGCTACCAGCTGGAAGGAACTGCTGAAGCCCCCAGGTGTTCAGGGGCCATTTCCCGGCAGGTTCCGTGCAGGAATTCCCACACGGAGCTCATCCCTGTGTCCAACTGGCTGCAGAGACCACAGAGGTGAGTCCAGCCCAGGGAGTCTGGCCTCATGAGCAATCCCTGCAGCAGCACAAGGCAGGAAGCTTCCAGTGCCTGGAAGCTCCTTCCTGAAAGCTTTTCCCTCTCCTTGGCCGTGTCTGGCCATACCCACGTTCTGCCTGTGCAGAGCCATCCTGGAGGGCTTTCCTCCAAGGGGGGTGAGAGCTGGCGCCCTGTGCCCGAGGCACTGAGGATGAGAGGGGCTGTATTGTACCCCCGCAGGATGGGTATCCTATGGGAGTCCTTCCTGTTGACCTTCACTGCGTCCTTCTCACCCACAGGTTCCTGGTGGTTATTGACATGCTCAAACCAGAGAACCTGGAAAGCAGTTCTGTGCTGCAGGGGTGTTCATACATCGACGTGCCGAGCTCTGCGAAGAAGGACTACCAGCTCACCTTCTTCTCCTACAAAGAAGGAGTCTACAGGGCAAAGGTGAGTGAGGACACTGGTCTGCAGGGCCCTTCAAGGAGCTGTTGGCTCACCGAGAAGCTACACGCCTGTTTTCATACCTCCACGGGCACGGGTCCTATGACATACCACAGGTGCTTTCTCTGGTCTTGCACTCCTCCTCGCTGGGTGCTCATAGCCATTCCTGGAAGCAGGGCGCTGAGCTCGGTGGGCTCTTCCGGGTCTGTTTTCATGTGTGGAATGAGCAGCACTTCCCTTTCTGTCTGATTCAGGTGACCTTCCTCAACGAGACAACCGGAGAGTACTTGTTCCACATGGTGACTTTCAAGGTGATGGCTTCGGGACCCATCGGCACTGTCGAAATGAGCACCGCCGTTCGGCAGAGAGTGTCCTCCACCGTCAAGGTGGACAACCCTCTGCCTGTCCCGGTGACGTTTGCCATCAACTGCAAAGTGCCGGGCGTCAGCGTTCCACAGCACATTACTGTTCCTGCACAGTCAAAGGTAGGAGCAAAGCTCCTACGGCTCACTCTGCTCTCCCTACTCGTGGCCGGAGGGGGGGCTCTTGGAGGGTGATGCCTCAAAGGAGCCATGTGGGGCCTCTTTCCGTGGTGGCAGCTCCCTGCCGATGATGTAGAGAGGGAGCAGTGTGCGAGAATATCCCCAGTGGGAATCATCCTGCGCTGGTGGAGTCTGCCCTGCTGGCCCCTGTAACACGCCGCCACTGGGCGTCACGTGGCAGGTCCTTGTGCCATGTGCCCCTCATTTAATGTGTTGCTTCCAGGTGCGAGTGGCTGCAGGACAAGCCTGATCCCACGGCCAGGTTGTCTGCAGCCTGCATTGACAGGAGGTGGTGTGTGCCCTGGGGGAGCACAGGGGCTTTTTAGGGTGGGCAGCTTCTGGCATCATGCTGGAGGGCTCTGAGCTGTTGGGATCTGTCCCTGAGTGAACCGTCCCCCAGAAGGAGCAAGGCTGTGCCCGAGAGAGAGGGAGTCAGAGCGGGGAAGGCAGCCCAGCCTTCAAGCGCTGCCTGAGCAGAGCAGGGACCAGCTGCCCCCTTCTCAGGCACACGTGTTCCCTGCCTGTGCCTGACGCCGTGGCTTTTTCCTTCCTTCCTCCCAGGCGGATCTTGTCTTGGAGTATCAGCCCCTGAAAACGGGTGAGAGCACCGGGCACCTGGTGCTCCAGAGCAGCGACTTGGGCTCTCTGTCTTACAACCTGCAGCTGAAAGCCACCTCGAGCAGGCCAGAGAAGCCCGTGTATTTCCGCACCACGCTGGGCTCCCGTCAGACCATCACCACCAAAATCCGGAATTTTGCCCAGCAGGAGACCGAGTACCTCCTACAGGTGAGCCCGGGCTGCCGGGGCTCTGGCTGGGAGGCAGCTCCTCTGGCCAGCACCAGCCCTCTCCACCAAGGGGTCCGAGTGCCTCTGGCGTGGCCTGGCAGAGCCAGGGTGGCCATGTGAGCCCAGGGGCCTTCCCACTAGTGTGGGCTTGTCCTCCCTTGCGGGCCCGTGTCTGCTGCCCTGGTTGGAGCTGCTTTTGCAGGCCCCGTGGTGCCTGGGCTTGCTTCCCGCTTGCAGCCCAGGTCTGGCAGTCTTGGGGCTTGGGTGCAGGGTTGTCCCTGCTGGGCACGTTTGCACACTTCTCGTGCCCGTTCACCGCAGGCACTCACCAGGGCTATGGTCTGGGTGGGACGGGCCAGGGGACCATCGTGTTCTTCCCGAGGCGCTGGCTCTGCTGTTGTGACCAACCCCCCATGGTCTCTTGTCTCCTCTGCGCAGACCGACTGTGCCGACTTCCAGACGGCAAAATCCATCAGTGCGGCACCCGCCAGCGCTGGGGGCTCGGAGCTGAACGTGGAAGTGACCTTTGAGCCCTGCCACCTGGGCAAAGCCAAGGCCACGCTGCAGCTCAGCTCTGCACTGGGCGGGCAGTACTGCATCCCACTCATCGGCCTTGCGCTGCCCCCTGAACCCCAGGGCCCCTTCCTCATCCCAGCCGGCGGCACCACCTCCATCTCCTTCAGGAACGTCTTCCCGAGGGCCACGGCGTTCCAGTATGCCGTAAAGCACCCGGCCTTCAGCGTCAGGGCCCCGGAGATGCTGCGCGCCAAGAGCAGCACCACCATCACCGTCTCCTTCACGGGCGGCCCCGCTCCTGTCACCAGCAGGCTGGTGGTCTCTTGCCCTGGCGGCTCCTGGATCTACCACCTCCGGGGCCTGCCCTCCACCCTCAAGTGACCAGCTGCCCCTGGCCCTTCCCGCCACGTTCGTGCTCTCTGGAGCCAATAAATTTCATTTAGCATCCTCCCACACGACGTCCTTGTCTCTAAACGGGAGAGGCATGAATTTGCTGGATGCACAGCCGGTGGACAAGGAATTGGCTGGATGACTGCACACAGAGAGTCGCGGTCAATGGCTCAATGTGTAAACGGTGACCAGTGACGAATGGTGTCCGTCAGGGGTCGGTGTTGGGGCAGACCCTGTTCAACATCTTTGTCGCTGACACAGACAGTGGGATCGAGCACCCTCAGCAAGCTTGCAGACGACACCAAGCTGTGTGGTGCAGCCGGCGCGCTGGAGGGAAGGGATGGCATCCAGAGGGACCTGCACATGCTGGAGAGGTGGCCAGCCTCATGAAGTTCAGCAAAGCCGAGTGCAGGCTCCTGGCCCTGGGTCAGGGCAATCCCAGGCACAGCTACAGGCTGCGCAGAGAAGTGATTCAGAGCAGCGTGAGGAGAAAGACCTGGGGGTTGGAACATGAGGCGCTTCAGCGTGCGCTTGAGCCCGGAAACCCCCTGTGTCCTGGGCTGTATCACCAAGAGCATGACCAGCAGGTCAAGGGAGGTGATCCTGCTCCTCTGCTCTCATGAGACCCCCACTGGGAGCACAGTGTACAGTTCTGGTGTCCTCAACAGAAGGACCTAGAGCTGTTGGAGCAAATCCAGAGGAGGGCCACGAGGATGCTAAGGGGGATGGAGCAGCTCCTGTACAAAGACAGGCTGAGAAAGCTGGGGCTGTTCAGCGTGGAGAAGGGAAGGCGGGGTGGAGACCTCATAGCAGCCTTCCAGTATCTGAAGGGGGCCTACCAGCATGCTGGGGAGGGACTCTTCATCAGGGACTGTATCAAGAGGACAAGGGGTGATGGGCTTAAAGTGAAACAGAGGAAGTTCAGGTTAGCTAGAAGGAAGAAATTCTTCACTGTGCGGATGGTGGGGCACTGGCACAGGTTGCCCAAAGCAGTGGTGAATGCTCCATCCCTGGCAGTGATCAAGGCCAGGTTGGACGGGGCTTGAGCACCATGGTCTTGTGTGAGGTGTCCCTGCCTGTGACAGGGTGTTGGAACTAGGGGATCTTAAGGTCCTTTCCAATCCAAACCGTTCTGCGATTCTGTTATTCTCTAAGATTCTTTGGGGAAGCACGGTTAAGACTTCAGTCGGTTCCACTTAAAGGTAAAAATTTGAGAATGAAGACCTTAGGCCCAGTGTAGGAGAGGATCTGGTTCAAGACCGTCTTAAGAACCTGAACGTGCACAAGTCCATGGAACCTGATGGAATCCATCCGCGGGTCCTGAAGGAGCTGGCGAATGACGTTGCTAAGCTACTGGCCATCATATTTGAAAAATAATGGCAGCCAGGTGAAGTTCCCGACGACTGGAAAACGGGAAATATAACCCCCATTTTCAAGAAGGGGAAAATGGAAGACGCGGGGAATTACAGAGCAGTGAGTCTCACCTCTGTGCCTGGTAAAATCGTGGAGCACATTCTCCTGGACAGCATGCTAAGGCACATGAAAAACAACAAGGTGCTTGGTGACAGCCAGCATGGCTTCACTAAGGGGAAATCCTGCCTGACCAATGTGGTGGCCTTCTATGATGGGGCTACAGAATTGATGGACAAGGGTAAAGCAGTTGATGTCATCTACCTGGACTTGTGCAAAGCGTTTGACACTGTCCCACACGACATCCTTCTCTCTGAATTGGAGAGATACCAATTTGATGGATGGACCACTCGGTGGATAAAGAACTGGCTGGACGGCCGCACGCAAAGAGTTGTGCTCAATGGCTCGATGTCCGGCTGGAGACCGGTAACGAGTGGTGTCCCTCAGGGAGCGGTGTTGGGACCGGTCTTATTCAACATCTTTGTCGCTGACATGGACAGTGGGCTTGAGTGCGCCCTCGGCAAGTTTGCCAGTGACACCAAGCTGTGTGGTCCGGTTGATATGCTGGAGGGAAGGGATGCCATCCAGAGGGACCTTGACACGCTTGTAAGGTGGGCTGATGCCAGCCTTATGAAGTTCAACCACGACAAGTGCAAGGTCCTACACCTGGGTTGGAGCAATCCCAGGCACAGCTACAGGTTGGGCAAAGAAGAGATTCAGAGCGGCCCTGCAGAGAAGGACTTGGGGGTGCTGGTCGATGAAAAAATGAACATGAGCCGGCAGTGTGCGCTCGCAGCCCAGAAAGCCAACCGTATCCTGGGCTGCATCAAAAGGAGCGAGACCAGCAGGTCGAAAGAGGTGATCCTGCCCCTCTACTCTGCTCTTGTGAGACCTCACCTGGAGTATTGTGTGCAGTTCTGGTGTCCTCAACATAAAGAGGACATGGAACTGCTGGAACAAGTCCAGAGGAGGGCCACGAGGATGATCAGGGGACTGGAGCGCCTCCCGTATGAAGATAGGCTGAGCAAGTTGGCGCTGTTCAGCGTGGAGAAGAGAAGGCTGCGTGGGGACCTAATAGCAGCCTTCCAGTACCTGAAGGGGGCCTATAGGGATGCTGGGGAGGGACTCTTCATCAGGGACTGTAGTGACAGCACAAGGGGTAAGGGGTTAAAACTTAAACAGGGGAAGTTTAGATTGGATGTAAGGAGGAAATTCTTTCCTGTTAGGGTGGTGAGACACTGGAATGGGTTGCCCAGGGAGGTTGTGAGTGCTCGATCCCTGGCGGTGTTCGAGGCCAGGTTGGATGAAGCCTTGCGTGGGATGGTTTAGTGTGAGGTGTCCCTGGCCATGGCAGGGGGGTTGGAACTAGATGATCTTGAGGTCCTTTCCAACCCTAACTATTCTATGATTCTATGATTCCATGACCCTGGAAGGGAGTTTGGGCTGTCTCAGCGTTGGCTGGCAGTTGAAGGTTATGAAGGAAATAGCAGGAAGCTCTACTAGTGGGCTCCTATTAATGATGTCAGCTGTGGTAGAGCTTTTGTAAGGGGTTTCCTTTAGTTAGAGAGCTTCTGCCTTGGTGCCTTCAGCACACAGGGGTGTCACGCCTGAGGTGTCTTTGCCTGAGCTCTCCAGTTTCCAGCTGGATTCGTGGCTGGACATGGTGCGGGACATGTTTTGGTGTGTTTCCAGAGGCTGGCTGCCTGGAGAGCCAGTTAGCACTCGGGGCTCATATCCTCCCTGCCTGTGTTGTAAAGGCCCAGATGATGAGTGTTGGTTTCAAAGTGAGGGCTCCACGTTCCCCGCCAGGCAGGTGTGAGGATTTGCTTTGCCTGTGGCCCCGAGTCTCATGGGAAGCTTTTGCTTCTGGCAAACGCTGTGCTGCAAACGTGTGAAGCTCCTGGCAGCTGAGATGCCCCGGGCAGTTGGGTGGCCTTGTGTGGTGCGTGTGCCCGTGTGCGCAGGCTTAATGGGTACAAAGTCATTGACGGGCGCTCACCAGGGACAGCAACAGGGGTCACCCCAAAGGCAGGCTGGCCATGGCCCTGGTGTGGCGGGGCTCCTCGTGGGCCAGCAAAGTAGGAATTAAATGGTTGCTTTGTAGTCAGTGCGGAAGCTTTTTTCTTTCCTGCTGAAGCAGAGAAATTCTTGGCTCATCTGCGGTGTCTCCAGCAATTTATGTGTCGCTCACGGAGTGTGACCAAATGCTGCTGTAAGGTGCACTTTAGCCCTGGTGCAGGGCTTCACTGCGGGGGAGACATTGAAGGCGTAGGGGGGCTGCAGGGATCCGCAAGGCTGTAGCTTTAGCAAGGCCCTGCGGTGGCCGTGGAAGCCACGTGTGGCCCTCGCCTATTGTGACGTACAGGGGAGCTGCTGCTGTTAAAGGCGAGCAGCAGCCGTGGCCCAGTGAGAGCAGGAGTTGCTGAGCCGCTGAGGCAGGAGCAGGCTTGAGCTACTGTCAGGCTCTGAGCTCTGCTTCCTCGAGGCGCTGGTGAAACCCTGCCCTAGCTGGCAAAGCCAGAGCGTTGAGGAGAGGGGCTGGGCAGCCCAGGTGCCAGCCCTGTCCTTTGCTGCCCAGGTTCCCCTGGCTGTTGGCAGCCCAGCAGCAGTTAGCTGCTGTGCTGGTGGGCAAGAGCCACACCGAGGCGTCCCTGGGCGGCTCCTGTCCCTGCAGCTGCCCACAGCTGCCGAGCAGCGCGAGGGCATTCAGGAGCCAAGGCTGGGCCCCGCACGGAGGAATCCTCCAGGAGAAGCGTGAATCACCCGTGCTCAGGTAGCGTCTGGCCCTGGGCAGGGAGGAGGCAGCTCCGCTGGCAGCAGGGATGGGGCAGTTGTGTGATAGCCGGCAGGATTTAAACATCCCTGGGCTAAGAGCAGGGCTGGGCAGGTAGAAGGGCTTGAACGGGCTCTGAAATTGCCGTGCAACTTGCAGTGAGGGTAGAGACTTGGAGCTAGGCTGTAGGTCCTGCAGCAAAGGGAGCCTTGGCTGTCTGAGGTGGGGAGCAGGGAGCCGTGGGGTGGTGGGCTGGAGGGGTGCTGTGTCCTGGTGGCTGGTTTGTCCTGCCCCTGCAGGGAGATGTGCCCGATTGCTCCGTTGTGCTCCTTTCCTGCTCCTCTGGGAGGCTGGTCCCTGCAGGCTCTGGGGCTGTGGAAGAGCCTTGCTCCAGGGCGCGGGGGGAAGCTGCTGGGCTGGCTGGGCTGTGGAGGTTGGAAGCCCTCTGGAAATAAGCGTTGTGGGGGCGACGACAGGGTTCGTTTCAAGTGAAGTGAAATCACAGCTTGGAGAATTGGAACGAATAAGGCAGTTATTCTTAAGACCCGGTAAGAAACCACTGAAACCCAGCTTAATGCTGGATCATCCCCATTAGGTTTCTCCCTTGAAAAGGAGTTATTTCCAGCTCTAAATCCCAGCTCTTGCTGCAGCAGGTCCTCCTGTCCGTAGGGCAGTGCAGAGCTCTGGAGTTTCTTGCAAGGACAAAAGGAAACGGTAGCCTTGTTTCCTGAAGCCGTGGAGGGCCCGGCACCACAAACACGTGCAGTGCTGTCGCTGCCTTGGCAGTAAAGGAATGAAGTGATTGCCTTGCTTGCAGGGTGTGGGGAGCAGTCGAGGGGCAGGGAATGGCCATCTTTGCCTAGATGCTGTCTTGCTGTGTCCAGCAAGTGCACACAGCAGAGGTGATGTGGAGCACAGGGAAGCAGGAGGGAATATCATCCTGGATTTTACGTAGCTCTGAGCTAATTGCTCATGTGCCTTCGATGGTTTCCTGCTTTTTTCCTGCTGTGGCAGCCTGGAGTGCCTGTAGGGAGCCTGGAGTTTGGGTGTTAACAAGCGAAAATGAGGGCGTCCTTCTGCATGGAGAAATGCTCTTGGGCAGTGGGGTGATTTCCTGCCTGGAAGGAGCCGTTTTTGCCAGATAATCTTTGTAACGTGAGCCAGGCAAAGTAGCCTTGAGAAAGTATAGTTCTTAATCAGAGTCTTGAACTCTGTGCTGAGTTAGTTAGAAACATCATCAGGCTCCTTGCAGAGAGGGTGAGAAGTGCCAGTAGCGCCTGGTGCGTCTGTGTGGCTCGTGGGACTGCCCCCAGAGCAAAAGGCTGTTTTGGCTCAGGGTCTGTTTGTTGTGGGGTTTTACGTCTGTGAATGGAGCCTAAATATGGTCTAATCATGAGTGAGGGTGGGGAGGCCCTGTGTTCTCCGCTTAGGAAGGATGCCAGAGGCTGGAGACACAGCTGTGTCCTTTGGGTGTGCCAGGAATGGCGAGGCCCTGGCACAGGTTGCCCAGAGAAGCTGTGGCTGCCCCATCCCCGGCAGTGTTCAAGGCCAGGTTGGACGGGACTTGGGGCAACCTGCCCTAGTGGAAGGTGTCCCTGCCCGTGGCAGGGGGTTGGAACTGGGTGAGTTTTAAGGGCCCTTCCCTGAGGTTGCGGGGTTCCAGGGTTCCATGGGTCCAGGGTTTTAAGGTTCTGGGGTTGTGGATTGTCCAACTGTTGCTTCTTCCAGGCGACCTCTGCGACATGGCCAGTGGCAAGACCCCCCGGCCCATGAGGTCCTCCAGAAGGGCGGATGGATTCCAGAGCAGAGTGGTAGCATCTCGTAATCCGAAGCTGGTCAGAGAGGCAGAAGAGTCTCTCACCACCAGGCAGAGGCTGGCCAGCCCTCGGGAGATGAGGCGGCCCCGGGCTACCCAGCTTCGGGACATGGGTGAAGTCTCCCATCAAAAGGTAGCCTTTCCCTGCTCTTCTCCTTGCCGTTTGATGTGACATTTGAAGAGGGCACGTGCTTGTGGCAGCCTTGCCTCCAGCTTACCCAAGCAGCTTGGTGATGAGGTCCTGTTGTCATTTCCAACTGGTGGTGGTGGAGTTCTTTGTGCTGGGGGAAAGGCAAAAAACACATTTCTCCAATGAGCCATTGAAGTTCCTGGTCTGCACAAAGGCAGTGGAACCTCTGCTGCAGTGGGTGGGTTTTGCTGGGCAGAGAAGAGTGGATGCGCTTTGCCTGGATCAGTGTTCTCTTAGATGGATGTTCAAAGCTGCTTTTCTTGCAGGACTGCTCAGTCTAACACACAGTCCAGGTGGGTGGATGACTGAGGTAGGCTGTTGAGCAGAAAGCTGCCAGCAAGAGACCTGATGTAGCACATCGGTTACGGGTTGCCCCAGGCAGCACAGGAGGTGGGAACACGTAAGACGGGCGCCCAAATAACTGGCAGTGCTACAGCTACTGGGCTCGGCCTGAGCGTGGCTTTTGTGGAGAAGCGGGAGAGCTGCCTGTGTCTCTCGAGTGACAACAGTGCAGCTGGGAGAGGGGAGAGCAAGCAGGGAGGAATTATCTCCAAGTACTGCCTCTGCTGGGTCAGCGTTTGGTCTTTGCGTGCATTTTTCAGAGCTGCTTCTGCAGCGGTATTCAAGAAACGAGCAGTAAGAGAATAGAGTGAAGCATCAACTTAAAGCTCGTGGGGAAAGGGGATACGAATTGCAGTCTAGCTCAAGTTGCCCCGTAATGCTGAGACTTCAGCTGAAACTTCATCCCCATCCAGCATTCACCTCATTTGTCTGTTTCCCACCTGCCCTGTTTCTTTCTTGTTGGCCTTTCCTCCCTGGTACTGGTGTCTTCCGACTGGTTTCTCGGGTCTGCATCAAAAAACCAAAAAGATATTTGGGATGCGTGGGACTCAGTCTCGCTGTCTCAGAGGGAAGTTCACCTGCAAATTGTTTCCTGTGGAGGCTCCTGGAAACTCCTGGGTTTTGCTTGCTCCCTGAGTGCTCGTGACTGTTCCAGCAAGCGTCTGGAGCTGAGGGAGCCCCTTAGCAGAGGGCTCTGCTGGAGGTGGGCGCTGCTTTGCCTTTTGGAGAAGGCAACCTGGAGAAAGAGCCTGCAAAAGAGCTTCTTAGCTTGAGGCTGCTCAACGTGGTCCAGAAACGTTTTGTGAGCTGAGAGCGGAGGTGGGTGGGCTCCCATCTCCTAGTGTGAGCTGGGCAGATGCACTCACCAAGAGACTGTGTTTACTGGAGATCAGTGTGGGATCTTCATTCGTTAATCTTTCTCCCAGCAGCTGAAGCTCTCTCTGCTCTGTCTTGCATCTGCAGTTCTCAGCAGTTGGCCTGGACCAGAGGTTGTTCCAGCCTTTCCCATCCGAGGTGGTGTTTGAGAACTACGTTCCCCGCCAGTTCTACATAGCGGCGCTAGCTCTGAGGAACATCGACAGGGTAAGTGCTGGGCTGTGGAGGCTGAGCACTGGGCTGGAGGAGGAGAGCAGTGGAATTCACGTGGTGTGCAGCAGAGCAAGTTACCTGCTGCAGCGCAGCGCATCCAGAATAAAATGTCTCAGCAGCGTGATTCTGCAAGATGGGGGAAATGTTGCCATGCTGGGGATTGTGCCGCTGGTTTTGGCCGCGCACTGGTGGTAACTAAGCCAAAGGAGCTTTTTGAGCCAGCATGCTTCCCCTTGAAAGCCCTGGACTGATGGGAATGTCGAGGGCTGGGCAGTGCTTGCCTGCTGTCATGCTTTACCGCGAGTGTGCACCATGTCCCGGTGGCTCCTTGGTTAATCTTGGTTTCTGGCAGGGCATGTTTCCCTCTCTCAGCCTGTTGAGCCCCCTGTGTGCAACTCCGTGTCAAAGCACAGGGCTTGAGTTTTCTCCACTTTGTGCTGGAGTAAGTTGTAACTCCTGGCATTAGCACTCCAGGCTGGGTGTTTTGGAAGAGCAGGAGAAACAGGCTGGCTTAGCAGCAGCAGTTAAAGGGCTGGACTTGAGGTGCCACTTGAGTCTCCTGCTAAGCCTAATTCGGTTCTGCTCAGGTGTTTCTAAGCCAGCGTGGCTGTGCGTTCTCTTTGGAGAATCCCAGCACAGGCAGGGTAATGTGCTCCTGAAGGTCTCCAACTTGAACGGGAAAGATTGTGATCCTGTTGAGATTTCCTACGAAAAATGAGCAGGGAGAAGTTGAGAAGTGGCAGCAATTTTGTTCTGCTCTGCTGTAGAGGGGGAAATGGAGACCTTTTGAATTTCAGCTGGGGAAACGTTTGCTCCAGTGAGGCATGTGCCAAGAGCAAGCTGGTGGGAAAAGACAGGAGGGAGGAAAGGGGCTGAGTTCAATGTCCTGTCGCGGAGCGCTTTCTTCAGCACAGGGATTCTCTTGGTACGTAAGAGGAAGTGTGCTGGAAGCAGAGAAAGGTGAGAAACAGGCGTAATTCAGGATCCGGTTGTGTAAGAAAGAGCAAGACGTGTGTGTGAGAGGAGGGCACAGCGGGGAGCGGGGGGGAGGTGGAAGTGTGCAGGTGAATTAACGCCCTCCTCAAATCTCCCTGTTGGGAGAAACAAAGGAGGGGACAAAAGGAGTGACACCGTCAGGGCTTAATGTAGCGGGAGGAACAGCAAGAGAAGTCAGAGTATCTCCTGAGATAACGGGTTTTACAGGGACGTGGTAGAGCATGGAAGACCCTTTGGCAAGGAAGGATGAAGGTATGGTCCCTCAGTTACTCCCAGAGAGTACTGTGTCATTCCTGGTGTAGCTTGGGCATACTGGGAAGTTGCAATGTGGGTACCTATGCCCAAGGGACACCACTGGTGTGGTTCACAGTGACTTTGGGCAATCTTTGCTGCAGGTGTGCCCTTTGCTTATTAAAATGGGCCTCAGTTTCTCTTTTCCTACTGCTCTGATTCGTTCCCACTGTGCCTTTTGGCTTCAGCTGCTCCCTCATCCGTGCAGCTCCTCAGAATGTTTGCCTTTGCCAAGTACCAGCAAAGAGGCAAACAGTGAATTTGCTCTATTCGTGCTTCCCAAGTGGAAAACAACACCTGCATTGATGTTGGTGCCATTCCCAATAAAACGTAAGAGACTGGTAACAGCTGCAGCTTGGGATTTCTATGCCCTGTGAAGGGGAGGCAGTGTGTGAACTGTTGATTTTACCCAAAATGAATCAGTTGTGAAGCTGGTACAACCTCAGGCGTCAGAGAGCCCTGGTGTAAAAGGCAGATGAGCTCTAAGGAAAACCCTTGGCATATTTAAATGCACAAAGATAGAGATGCTAATCCCAAGAGAGTTCATTATGTTCTAATTTTGCTGGGTTTTGGTCATGTCCTGGAGAAAAGGAACATTGTGCTCTGTCTCACGAGTTTCCCACATTCCTCGGAATCCTACTGATGTATCCTGCGTGGTAGCTGAGGTTGTCTGCTCCCTAAAACTGCAGCTAGCAGCAATGTGTAATAGAGGCAAAGTGCAATCGAGCCCAATAGGTGCTCTGTATTCACTCCGATACGGAAGTGCTGCACTCTGTGCTTACTGCTCTTGCCTACTTGCTGTCGAATTGCTTTCCTGTCTTCAGGCTGCTCCTCAGCACCCTCAGAGGCATCCTGGGTGGCTCTTGCTGAAGATCTTTGCCACCTGGGCTCACGTGCCAAGGGACTTGGCGACCAGAACGTGTGGCTGCAGTGGGAAATGGGCTCCTGGAGCTTGCTGCCCCAGGGCATTGGTGGGAGCAAAGGGTGTTTAGAGCGTCCAGGGCTGCCTTGGCCATGGGTCACCAGGCTTGGGTCAGGGGTGCAGAATGAGCCTCCATTTTTTCCAAGGCTCGTCGTGTTCATCAGTGGAGCTGCCTGTCATTCAAAGTCTCCTTGTTATGCTTTCTGAGATGAGATTGGGTGCTGGGGCGTTGCTGCCTGTGTGCTAGAGAATGTCTGTTTGCTGTCTCCGTGCCTGTGGTATCCATCGTAGAGGCACGTTGGGTGTTCTCATCTCTGCACCAGCCTTTCCTTGTATTACGGATCTCCCTTGCTGCTTTGCAGCCCCCTTTAAATTCTCTTAGCCATCTGCTTCTTCCTGGGGTTGTTCTTTTGTCTTCCTGCGCTCGTCCTTTTGCTCTTGAGGTAAGCTTTTATTCTCAGGAAGCCCAGAGTGTCTGTGGTCTGCTTCTCTTGCTGGTCCACCGCCATGACTAGCACCGCAGCTTGACCACCCCGCTCCACCCTGGTGTGTCAGAAGTGACTTCCTTCCCTCCCCGTATAACGCACGCTGGTTTGCCTTCAGATGATACATTCCCCCTCCAGAGGTATGACTGCATGGATGTGTGCAGGCAGAAGCAAGCATGTTCTTTGGGCTTGTTGAATACGCAGGTGGCTTGAGGTACTGCATCTCCTTCCTGCTGCCTTCAGAGCAGGGCGTGTTGTTCCTACTGTCTCTGTGCTGCAGCTGTGTAGCTCAGCAGAAGGGATTCAAGTCCACTCTCGTGTGTTACGTGCGTGTAGCTTCAGAGCTAAAAGTGTTTTGGAAAGGTGGTAAGGAAGGATGTCACATGGCCTGTCCTGGTCCCTTCTCATGTTTCCACAAGCGACAAAATCCTACTTGTGTCTTCCCTGCAGGTTCCTCGTCTGCTGAACGTCATCCTGGGGAACTCTCCTTACTTCGAGTTGATCAGCCCGAGTAATGAGGACTATAAGGTAGCACCGGGCATGTCTTCAACCTACCGCATCCTTTTCAGACCTGATGAGGACAAGGTGAGAGTGGAGGTCCCGAGAGATGGCACCTTGAGGGGAAGGTGAACCTGCAGGGCTGGGTTCCAAAGCAGGCGCGTGGTGTGGGTTTTGAAGAAGTGGCCTGCGTTCAGTGGAGTTGCACTGGATCTAGACCTGGGGGAGACTCTTTCCTGGTGGTGAAGGTTGTGCTCCCATAGGCTGGAGGCTCTTGCCTGTTTCAGGCTGTTTTCCCCTTCAGTGGTGGAATATTTAACGTAACGTCTGTTGGCTTCAGGGCTGAGAGTCTGCTGCCTGTGCACGGCCTTTTCCTCATCTTCTGTTTGCTGCTTAAATGTAGTTCAATACTCTGGCCTACCCTCGGGCAGCATGCCTGTAGAAACTAAAGAGGATCTGCCCCATGGTCCCTGGCTGCCCCTGCTTGTGAAATAATCTGTAATGAAAGGCCATGAAGGTAAAAAGTGCATGTACATTACCGAATGCTACTGTGAGAGTCACAGAAACCAGCAGCTCTTCTTCTGCCATGGGCATGGTGCTAAAGGCACTGTGCTGAGATTGTTTCTCTCCCTGCAGGATTATTTCGACGAGCTTATCATCATCACAGAGAGGGAGAAGTTCTTTGTGCCTATCCGAGCCATAGGTGCCCGAGCCAGCCTGGACTTCCCTGAGCAGCTGAACTTCTCCGAGTGTCCAGTCAGGTTCAGCACCCAGAAAACTCTGCTGGTGCGCAACGTGGGGAAGCGGGAGGCTTGCTACAGCATCACCACTCTGAGGTAAAGGAGCTCATCCCTTGCGCAAAACGCTGTTGCGTGGTCATGGGCTTGTAAACTGTGAGAAAAAGGAGGCAGAGCATCTGAGGTGCTGGAGATGGGCAGGACACGTGGGGTTTGCCATTGCTTGCAGTGTTTTGAGAAAGCTCTGCAAGCAAGTTTTACACTGCAGTGGTGTCTGCAACGCAGCATCTTGCAGGTCTGATGCTGTTGGGTTGGAAGAGGCAAGGTAGGAAGGCAGCTTGACTGCTGAAGAAGGTGCTGTGTGGCAGAGGACAGTTCGAGGGGCTCAGGTCACGGATCCCAAACACAGCCTCAAGAAACAGGCAAGCAATGAGCTGGTGAGAGGCACCACCACAATAAATACCCAGTGAAGTCTAGCATCTATTTGCAAGGCGCTTGCCAACTACTCTACTGGGTAATAGAGCGTGTGTGGAGAGCTCCTTGACAAGGGTTTTAAGAGTTCCCGAACTTCGGCAATGAACTATTTCAGTCCCAAGTTGCAATAAAGAAATGGGAAGCATTAGGAAAGTTTTAAGTGAACTACACAAAAAAGCAGAATTCTGAGTAACTGGATTGCACGTGTGCAGAGGTGAAGAGCTGAGAACTGAGAACTGGGTGCAGAGTGTGGGGGGCTGGGGTCGTGTTATACCGCGGGATCTTCTGAGGTCTGGTTCTCTTTCAGCAGGGAGAGTCACCCGCTCTATTTCTGATCCTGGATGTTCTGGTTTTCTTGTACCGACTGTGGTTTGCTTGCTCCTTGCTTGCACAAGTGAGCTGAAGCGAACTAGACTGCAAACTTAACGGAGGGCCCGGGTCTCCCATACAGTCCTGATCTCTCTCTTTGTGTTGCAGCCCTTTCTCTGTGGATCCCTCCATTGGGACTCTTGGCGTTGGAGAAGCGATGGAAGTCACGGTGGAATTCCACCCACCAAAGACCGGTGTTTATACGAGTCCAATGATCGTTCACTATGACACAGGTAAGCGCGTGGTGCACCCTCCGTGTGTCCTTCGAACCAGAGCGGTGTCTGCGCTGTCTGTCATCATCTGGTGGCTTCATTGTCCTGTTGAATCCCTTCTGCAAGGTTCCTTCACGCTGAGTAGAGCAAAGCTCCCCTGCTGGCTGCCAGATATTCCTGTGCTGGAATATTTCAGCCTGTAACAAGGCAGGCAGATCTTCCTGCGCACGGTGCACCGGGGGCGATGGCGAATATTCTGGGTGCTCCATTGCAGAAGAACTCACAGCAGGGAGCCTGACTGAAAAGGAGATGGCTTTTAACGTGCAAGAGAGCTCTCTGAAGAGCCTGCAACCTGTCCCCTAGAGCTCTCCTGACGGGTCATTGCTTTTCATCCCGATCTGTTGTGTTACAGTTCCTGGGAAGGCCTTTGAGGTAGAGACCCTCTTCTTGTGATGTGCTGCATGGGTACAGTTGGTGCTGTGCTGAGAGCTGGGCCATGCTGAGGACTTGTGACCAGGAGGAGCAGTAACTGTGGCAGCGGTAGCCATTAGGGTGCTCTGAGCTTTGCTGTAGCCTGGGAATGATTCTGTAGAAACCGCCTTGTTAGCAGCAGTTCTTTAGTGGTGAGGTTTATGAGCAAGCTGCTGCTAGGGCTGGCTGGAGTCAGTAATGTGAGGGCGCAATGATGTCTGAAGGTAGGTCGTGAACACCACCTTGGAGAAACACTTTGAAATGGCTGTGCTGCTGTGCGTGTTGCTCTGGTGCTGGAAGTAAGTCTCCAGCCTTCCAGAGGACACTTACCCTAGTGAAGGGACTCACTTCTCCGGTGGTGAAGTGGTAACAGCAGCACGTTTGACAAGGAAGAATGTGCGGGCAGTGGTGAGGCACCTGGCTGTGACCGTAGCAGGAGCCAAAGAAGGAGTTGGCAGATGGATCCGAGGGCCCAGTAGCAGCCTGTTGAGTGCAGAGCTCAGCACCGAAGCTGCTCTGTAGTTTCCATTGTTGTTTCTGCCCTTCTCCATTTCATTTCAAATGCTCCCGCTTGGGTTCTGAGATCAGAGCTATGCCCAATATTTCAGGACCAGGAGATGAGGATGACACGACACTGGGGGCATCTCCTGCCTGCAGGAGACCCTGGGCAAGGCATGGCTGAGGTGGCGCTCCTCAGCGTCACTGAGTGACTTGGATGTAGAATTCCCTGTGACCTGAGTGGGATGGCAGCCCAAAGGGCACCCGGGCACATCTGAAAAGATACATCTCCACGAACGTCCCCCAAAATAAGGTGCCTAAGGTGGTGCCAGGACATCCTCATGCTGTAGCATGTGCAGCTGTCAGGATATGCTAAGTGTCCTGATCCGGGGAACTGCTTATGCAGCTCAAAACTGCAGCTCTTTCTTCTGTTGCCTGCAGATTGCTCTGTTCCTTGTACTTCCGTCAGCAAGTGAGATGAGGCGAGACTTGCTTTTGCTTTGTTCCAGGTGAAGATGTTCACAAAAGCCTTTGTGGAACAGCCGTAAATGTCAACATCAGGCTTGACAAGAGCTCCTTGACAGTTGAGAAGACTTCTGTCACGCTGTCAAAGCTAAGATCCCTGGTCATCCACAATCAGAGTGCCATCACGGCCCACTTCCAGTGGAAGCGTTTTGTTGATCAGGAAGAGGAGGAGCGGCAGAAGCTGAGGTTTGTTTGAGAGATTCGTCTCAGAAAGATAGATGCCCCAGGGGAAAACTAACACACGGTCTCAGAGGGCTGTTGGGGCTTTTGAACGGATTAGGGCACGTAAACCCATGCGCAGCGTGGAGCTTAACCCTTGCCATTGCAGTCCCAGCCATGCTACAGCTGAGGATGATGTTTTGGGGAGAGAAGGTTGAGTGCAATCACTGGATTGCCTGAGAGGGCAAACTCACGTTTGGGAGCGGCAAACTATTGAGTTCAGAGATCCGTGCACTACGGAGGGTCCATGAGGCTGAGGAAGGTGTCAGCACTCGGTACCTGGGACTGCACTGAGCAGTAGCACTGAAGAGCTGCAGGTGGCACAGCTATTGTGATACTCAAGCAGTTTCTTCTTTGATAAGCTGGCAGGCTCCTTTTCCAGTCACAGGCAGGGTAGAGTGCTTGGTTGGCCCAGAAGGTGGAGGCCGTCCTGCCGTAGGCTGGGGAATTGCCTTTCAGTGTCCTGGTTTCTGGCCCAACGAGGTGTTTCTCCCCTTCCTCATAGGCTGGGCAGATGTGGAGGGCTCTGCGGGGAAGGGAGGGCAGCCAGGACTTGGAAGTGCTTTTGGGCTTCAGCAACCTGTGTCGTCGTGGTGGTGAGAGGTGGGGCAGGTTCTTCCAAGGGTGTCTCTGGCAAAGCTTTGAAATTGCCATTTCAGGCAGCAGAGAAACACTCACAGCCTGGGGGGATGAACTGGAAATGACACTTTAAAGCTTATGTGACTTGGGCAATCCTTGTGCGACTTTTCAGGCTCAGATGGGTGCAGATATACGGGAGTTAGTCTGAACCCAGAGCTGATCAGGAAACTGCCTTGAACTGCAGCACTTTTCAAGGGCTTTGAGCACATCAAGTTCGGCGTAATTAGGTCAGAAATGCCTCAAAGGCCAGAACTGGTTTTCCACTGTTGTCTGTTTTTAATGACACAGTGTGTGAGTTCTGTGCAAACGCACTGAGTTAAAAGAAAATCTCGTGAGCTTGCCTTGATTCTTCCCTGGACCATTTCTTTAGCATCTCTCCCCACCTGCCTGTCTCGCACTGGACCCTGGGTGATCCTCTGTCCCCTCAGAAGCCACCAGCTTTCCCCAGAGTTCACTTCAACCTGATTTTTTACGTATGAGACTTGCTGTCGTGCCAGTCTCTGTCCTTGACTCTGAGCACGACGCTTGGTTCCTCCTTACTCGTAGTTTTGGGGATGGTCCAAGGCCACCGTCCTGCTGTCAGAGAAGCTTTTGAGACCTCAGAGGAGAGAGGGCCTTTTCCTGAGAGGAGGCAGTGCAGGCGCCTGTGTTGGGATGTGACCCCAAAAGACATGGCCCATTAGAAGGTGTCCCTCCTGCAGCGCTTTTGGGGATGTGATTCTGGCCTGCTGACGGAGCTTGAGTTGAGGGCTGCTCATGCCAGTGTGTGGAAGCCCTCCTCATGCACAGCATGTGCGCGAGGCTCAGTGTGTGTGCAGCAAGTAACGTCCTTGCCTGTTTCCCTTCTCTTTGCGTTTGGATTTAGCTGGGTGATGATCGTTCACACGGCGTTGCCTCGATTTGCTGCACATGGAGCTTTCCCCTGGTCCCCCAGTGCTGTCACCCGCTGGTTCTTCATGGCCAGGGGACTGGAGCATGAAGGGGGGACAGCAGTGTGCCAGCAAGGAGCAACCGCTCTGCAGCAGTGCTCCCCTTTCATCTCCCGCTTGTGATCTTTAAACACTAGATTGATTTCTGCTGCAGCCGCCGATAAAGGGAGAGGTTAAGTGCATCACAGCTCTGCAGTGGAGGCCAAAACGAGGGAAAAGATGAGGTGGTTCAAGATTCCACATAGGGTTTGCATTCAGAGATGCTGGTCCTGACTTCTTTACTAGGTGATGCTGGGCAGAGTCCCTTCGTCTCTTGGCACCTCTGTTTTCATGCTCAGAAACCCATTTGTGTCACTGAAGTGATGGGATGCCCAAATCCGTTGCTTTGCTTTGGAAGTGCACCGGGATCCTCTGGTGAAAGGCAGTGCAGATACTGTCTCCTCACCCCTGTGGGTGCAAAAGGGAAGGGGAAAAGTGTGATGCTGGTAACGAGCAGCTGAAAGCCAGTTGCTTCTCCCCTCCCAATGCAGGAGGCTTTTTCTTGAGGGCTGCCAGCTTTAAGAAACCTCTTGTTAGCTCGTCAGTGAGGAGTAAAACTCCTTGCCGTGCTGGGAAGAACGGCAATAATGGGATCCATGTGGGAGCCTGTGTCTCAGGGTCAGCCCTGTGCTGAGCTGCTGCTCTTCCTCGCCGAGTGCTTTGCTGCTCGTGCACTGACACGACAGGCTTTGCAAATCTGCTGCTTATTCAATTATCTGCTTGGTTCGTCTCTCCCATGGCACAGGCTGCAGAGGCAGGAAGAGGACAAGCTGGTTGATGTTCCTACGGAGCACGGGCTGGTCCCCCCTCTCAGAGAACACCCTTCCCTTCCCATCTGCAGCTCCCAGAACCAGGGGACAGAGGTGCAGGGAGGCTCCATGCCTTTCTGCAGTGATATTTTCACCATTGTGCCCATGGTAAGTGATGGCTGAGAACCTCCCTTCCTGCTGCTCCTCCTCCTTCTCATCTCTGAAGGAGGTCCCTTGGCAGATCCCACATCAGCTGCTTGATGTGCCAAGAGAGGAGACATCCGGTTTCTGGTGAGGCTAGGGGCACTTGTTGCAAAAAGCATTTCTGAACAGCGGCAAGAGCCGACCCCAGGCTGGGCTCTGCTGCAAGGGCTGTGAATTAAGGGCACGTCATGAGTGTCCTCACAGTGTTCAGAGGTATCAGTTATTCTCCGTAAGGACACATTCCCACGTAGCGCGCGGGGGTGAAGAAAGGACACTGGTGCACTGTTAGTTCACATACTGACCTGCAGAATGCAATGGTCCTGGGTGGAAAGGAGGCCAAATTGAGCCCAAGCACAGCAATCCCTTCCTAAAACCTGGATTTATACCACATCTGAGTCTCCCTTCCAGTGTCGTCTGTGAGCCTGGACACGAGGCTGGCAGGTTTAAACGGGCTTTTTGAGTTCTACTGCAGATAGGCAGAGAAAACTGCTCACTTTCCTGGTGATGCCAGCAAAAACCCCATGGCCTTCAATCAGCCAGAGCCTGCCTTCTGAGTATTTGCATGGTCTTGAGATGAAGAATGGCTGCTGTCTGAGCAGCGCAGCATCCCTTCTCATCTTGGAGTAAACCCTGGAATAATCCCAACCTCTTCTTTCTTTTACAGTGGGTGAAAGTAGTTTATTTTTTCTATTTTGTTTTCCGAGGAAGGGGCTGCTGTTCTCTTCTTGGTTGCTCCTGCAGCCCATGGAAGGCTGAGAGGTGCCTTTCCTTAAACCAGTTGCAGGAAGTGAGAGCCTATAGAAACCAGGGATGCCTCCTGAAATGTGTGGCAGGGCTTCCTGGGACTGTGCACCAGTGCCAGGATCCTCTGCGAGAGCAGCAGAGAGTTGCAGAAACTGGTAGCGTGGCCCAGACTTAAATCCGTGGGCAAGAGCTCAGTCTCTTCTGAGGGGAACAAAATGCCCCTTCCGGGTGCCAGTAAAGGCGAGGGACTTTGGAAGCTGCTGCTTCCAAGCTCTCCTATAAATGCTGTTGACAAGCGTTGCTTGCTCCTTGCTCTTTGCTGATTCTCTAAATAAAGGCTTCCAGGGCTGCAGTGGAAACAAGAATGTGGTGTTTGAAGATAAATGGTTTG
Source organism: Lathamus discolor (assembly GCF_037157495.1). NCBI lineage: Eukaryota > Metazoa > Chordata > Aves > Psittaciformes > Psittacidae > Lathamus > Lathamus discolor. Next base: position 21,506,493 of record NC_088909.1, on the reverse strand, counting down.
CTGTCACTTCTGTTTCAGGAGGGAGATGTCTTGCCCAATTCTTCCCTTGAAATCAGTGTGATCTTTCAGCCCAAAGAAGCCAGAGTCTACCAAGAGACAGTCTACTGTGACATCTCAGGTACAGCTCTTTCCTCCTGCTCCTGTTCCCACAGAGGAGGTAGAAACACTCTTCCAGCCCACTCGGACCTCATGTAGTTCTGGAGGGCTCAACAGGGCAGTGCTGGCACACGCCGCTGTCCCCGTGGTTCCCGGTGGTCTCCTGTCGGAGGCCAGGGCTCAGGATGCCTGGCTCTGCCTTCCTGATCCCAGAAGTGACCAAGCAGTGAAGGAATAAGCTTTCCCGCCATGGCTTTGCCAGCATTTGCAACACAGCTTTAGTGAAGGAGCACCAGGCCCCTGCAGACCAGTTACGTCCAAGATGAGTCTTTGTGGCGTGGCTCTCTCCTCCTTCTCGTGCTGCTCACTTTGTGTGCAGAGTAGGCTGGGATGGCAGTGAGAGCTCATCCAAACTTTGAGCCAGGATTCAGGCACCTTAGGCTGCTTCAGTGGCTGAGAGCAGCCTTCAGACTGAAGATCTTGTGCTCTGTCATCTCTAGCAAATTTAAGGGAAAGGACCCACCTTGGAGTTTAGCTGTAAGCCTTGAGGTCTCGGTTGCCTTTGCACCAAGGGATGTGCACGTTAGCAGTACATTTATGGCTTATGTGATCTGCTCAGTGGGAAGGCTGGTTTTCCATGACTGGAGAGAGCGCCTTCATCGGGGACTGGAGAGATAAGACAAGGGCTGATGGGTTCGAGCTTAAACAGGGGAGATTTAGTTTAGATGTACAGAAGAAATTCTTTCCTGTGAGAGTGGTGAGGCACTGGAAGAGGCTGCCCAAGGAAGTTGCTCCACCCGTGGCAATGTTCAAGTTCAGGCTGGACGGGACTTGAAGCAAGCTGCTCTAGTGGAAGGTGTCCCTGTCCATGGCAAGGGGTTGGAACTGGATGATCTTAAGGTCCTTTCCAACGCAAACCATTCTGTGGTTGTCTGAGACACCGGCCCAGGGGGTTGGTTAGAAATGAGAAAGCAGCCCCAAGGCGTATGTCCTGAGGGACGAGATGGGTCCCGTATCTTCTCCTGGAGCATCTAGAGCTGGTTCCATCCAGCCCAGGGACCGGCAGCAGCACTGAGACAACCTGGAAAGTGCCGGGTAGCAGAGGGAATTGCACTCACAGAGATTTCCCTCCACAGGCTGTGAGACCAGGCTGCCCCTGTGCATCAGCGGGGAAGGCGTCGGGCCCCAGGTCCAACTCAGCTGTGACCAGCTGAGCATCGGGGAGGTGACTGTTGGCTCAAGCCACAGCTACAGGGTGAGCAGGACGGGGCGCAGGGCATGGGGTGGATCCGGATGGCTCCCGGGCAGCAGCGAGCCTCGTGGAGCTGTGGGATGGGTCTGAATCAACTTGGTGGTGCTGAGCAGGCGCTTGGCACTGCAGGTCAAGTGGAGTGCTCTGTGTCAGGGGAATAAGCCCAGAGTGGCTCTGTTTGTGTGAAGTTATCCCCGCTTTGCATGGAAAAAAACCCCGAGGCAGAACTCGTCCTGTTGTATTTGGCAGCAGCGCTCAGCATCTTCTGCCTTTTACAGATGTTAATTGCTAAACTAGAAAAGAAGTGAGCCTTCTGTAAGCAAAGAGGATTCCTCATGTATTTCCATGTTGCCTTCTCGCTGCTGCTGCAGGTGTTCCTGCTCAACAGAGGAGTTACTGAGACGCCCTTCAGCGTGGTCTCTCCGGAGAGAGCTCTGGGCTCCTGCTTCACCTTTGGCCCCCGGGAGGGCATGCTTTTGCCTTTTGATCATCAGGCCATCTGGATCTCCTTCAATGCCAGTGTCGTGGGGCAGTTCACAGAGGAATTCCAGTTCAATGTGAAGGGATCCCCTGAGCCTCTGACGCTGACTGTGAGGTGAGGAGGGTTCTAAGAGCTTGGCGGCCACATTTGTAGCTCTCTCTGGGTAGTCATCTCCCACCTGCCTCATTTGCTGATGGAGCAGAGAAAGAAAAGGCTTGTCTGAGGTCTTGATCTTGGCTCTCATCCTGGCATCCCCACACTAGGAGCCCACACTAACCTTGACTCCAGTTTGACGCTGACTCCTTGCGACCGCAGCAGCAAATGAAGTGGAATTGTCAGCAAGAGGGAGCCATGGAATAGGTTGGGTTGAACACACCATTTGCTGTGGTCCTTGATTTTGAGCTGAGAGGCAGAGCTGGCATTGGTTGGCATCAACCATGAAATAAATTAATGGGTGCTGTGCAGCTTCACGTGGTGATTCAGGTGGATGTTGGTGAGTCCTGGAGTTTGGAGCCTTCAAGTCTGCTGAATTTAAGGGCAGGTGAGGAGATGCGGTGTGTTCAGGTTCCGTTATGCCTGCAACTACTTGAAAGGAGGATGGAGCCAGGAGGTGGCTGGTCTCTTTTCCCAAGTAACAAGGGAAAGGACAAGAGGAAACGGCCTCAGTGTGTGCAGGGCAGATTTAGACTTGATGTTAGGAACAGTTTCTCCCCGAAAGGGTGGTCAGGCATTAGAAGAGGCTGCCCCGGGCAGTGGTGGAGTCACCATCCCTGGAAGTGTTCCCAAACCGAGTAGACGAGGCCCTTAGTGACATGGATTAGTGGTGGGCTTGGCAGCGCTGGGGTGACAGTTGGACTTGATGATCTTAAAGGTCTTTTCCAGCGTAGATGATTTGACGATTCTGTGTTGGGTGGTTTAAGACGTGTTGCTCTTGGATGGGTCAGCTGGTGCCCTGGTGGTTGGCTGATGTTTTCCTCCAAGATTCAACTGTCCGCTCTGTTGAGCTGTTGCGGCTCTTGTCAAGGGATGTTTGGGGCTCCCCCGGCTTCGTGTCTCAAAGTCCTGCCCCCATAACGCTTGCGTGGATCAAGATCTTCTGAGCAAGGTGTTCCTGTACTCCATGGGAAGAGCGGTTCCAGCTAAGAAATGCCAAAGCAGGAAAGCTGTGGCTGGGAAGGGTAGTTACATTGAGTGTGCTTTACTGGGGACACCCCTGTGTCCAACACATTACAGATGGGGAAACTGAGGCACGCAGCCATCACTTGTTTGGTGTCCTTCCTCAGGCCATCAACAACTTGGGGGCATACCCTGCATGACACTGTGCCCCAAGCCCCACAAGCAGCTATGGGCTGCTGACCGCTTTGCTTTGGCTGCCTCCCGTCCACCTGGATGCTGTGCTGAGCATGAGGGTGAGGGCTTGATTTGAAACCCCCTGAGGTTCTCAGGCCGGCTTTTACCCACCGGAACGGTAAGGAAAGCTGAAGGCTTTGCAGTTCTCTTTAACCGAGGCCATGTCTCCTCTGCCTTTGTCCTCACAGTGGCTGTGTCACTGGGCCGGCGTTTCATTTCAATGTATCGTCCCTCCGCTTCGGTGAAGTCTCCTTTGGTGAGTGTGCCCTGGGCTTGGGCTGCAGGGTGGGAGGTCTGAGCCTTACCCAGATGGAGCACTTGTCCAGGACAGCATTGTCACTTGTGTTCCTCCATAGCCACCTTCAGCATGTCAAAACCAGGACTGCCAGCTGCTAGGCAGTATTTTGCCATCATGAGATCAAACAGAACCAGACAGAATGGCACAGAGCCAATTGAATGGTTCAAATAGAACGGAAGGAGTAGAAAGTCAGTGTTCTCTGGTGTCCCTCACAGTCAGTCCAGCCCCAATCTGCCAGTCCTCAGCAACAGAATGACTGTGAAAGTCTTTCTTGTCCGCGGCCAACTGGAGAAGGGAGTTGAAGGCAAGTTGTAGGTGCCCTGGGTGAATTTTGCTGTTGTGAGGCAAGGGCACCATTTACCCACCTGACCGTTAGCGTGAGAAATCAATTAGTGCTGTGAGGCCAACTCGTTGTCAGCTCCCAGGTAACATGGCCAAGCAGTAGCTCCGCATTGGGCGCCCATGTCTTCAGACATGGGCTCCTCCTTCCCCACCAAAAGCCCAGCTCTGCTGACAGAGCTGGCGGCTGTGCACCCAGAGCTTCTCCACTGAGATGCAGATTCTGGTTCTCCACCTCAGTCTCGCAAAGGACTTCTCACTGAGATGGTCTCAAGTTTAAACGTGAACTCAACCCCCCAGATCAGCTGCGATTGTCTCAGTGGCTTCCATTATGGAAAGCAAGTACCAAAGCTGAAGCCATGTCAGCCTTTGTGGGGTAATGAAAGGCGGTGTGCAGCATGGCCGTTTGTCCCCGCTCCTTCGGGAGGGTGAGACACAGGTCCTGCTTGTTCTTGAGCAAGCATCAGGTTTGCCTCCAGTGAAGTGGGCCGTGAGCTGCCACCGGCTCGGTCTCGATTGTCCCAAACCAGGAGATGCACCGAGGTTCCTGTCTGGAGAAACTGCTTCAGAGTGCTCTGCATCATGCTGTGGCTGCCAATTTCATCTTTCCTTTCCTTTCCTGGATCATCTCTTTGATGACAGCATACTGCTTTTATCTCTCGAAAACTGTGGGAGTGTTTGTGGAGTTCACAGGGACTTTTCTGGACTGACTTTTGAGAGTAAATGTTCTGGATGCACCGTCACGGTTGAGAAGGAATTGGTGCTGGTCTGGGGGAGGTGAGAGCTCCTCACAGTTAGAGACACCTGTGTCAGAGTGGCATTTCTGTGTGACAAGCGTAAAAGGGACCGTAATTGACGACGACTTCCCCACAGAGCTTCTCAATCAGCTGTAATTGCCATTGAAAGGAGGCAAACTCCAAGCGCAGTTTTATCAGCGCAGGATGTCCACCCCAGGAATCACGGGATAATAAACTCCTGTTGTGTCCTTTTCCCAGGCTTTCCTCGCACCCTGTGCTGCCGCCTCACTAACACTTCCTCGGTGCCCTTCAACTTCAACCTTCGCATTCCTGGGGACGGCTCGGGAGCACCCAGCGTGACCAGTTTTGCTCAGGTGTCAGACAGCACTGGTCCGTCGTGGAGAAAGCGAGCCCCAGGTGCCAAGAAGCCAGCTGAATTTACTATCAGGCCCTGCACAGGGACCATCTGTGCCAAGGGACACTTGGATATCCAGGTACGCGAAGAGTCCAGCCCTGTGTGCTTCAGAGGTGGAGCTGGAGCTTTGGTGGCGTTGAGGGGGCTTTAGCACTGCTGGCTCTGAGCATCCTGCGAGTGAGAGTTGGGCACTAGTGTTGGGCTCTACATCTGCCCTGGCCACCCAAAGCGCATTCGGTAATTCAGGTATTGTCCAAAGACTTCTGTTACTGCCAGAGACTGTGCCCTACACATGAACCAGCAGAAGAATTAAAGGCAAACATCACAGAATCCTAGCCTGTTTTGGGTTGGAAGGGACCTTACAGCTCATCCAGTTCCAGCCCCCTGCCATGGGCAGGGACACCTTCCACCAGACTTGGAAACTGGCAGCGTGTGACAGGATGGACCCAAGTGCTTCCATGGTTGGGGACAGTCGCAGGGATCTTTCAATTGCTCGTGGAGATTTCAGCGTCTCGTGTCTGGCTTTGACCAGAGCCAAGCACTGAGCAGAGAAGACGATCCTTATTTCTGTCCAGTGAGAGCTCAGCTGCCTCTTTCACACAGCTGATGTTTGCCCGGTGCTGCAGCGCCAGGACTGTGTCTGAGAAAGCAGACTTTTCTCACGTGCGTTGCGCTCCCCCACGACTAGGTGAAAACCCCTGATAGGCCGTTTTAGATCCATCTGGTAGCCAACTGCGCAGTTACACTCCCCAGCAGGACTCACCGCAGTTACTCAGAGCCATGCAGATGCTGTAGCCCCTGCTCTAAGTAACTGCCTGGTTTGGGTTCAGCTTAGAGGTGCTGAGAAGACCCCTGAGCCTGGGGCGATTGTTGCCTTGGAGGCGCTGTCACCTGGGGCTTCACGGAGGAGCTTTCTGTGCTGCTTCTTTGCAGAAGTGCTACCGGGGCGAGCTGCAGATCCAGATTTGCCAGAGCAGCCAACGCCTGCGCGTGCCGGTCCTGGGATGTGGTCTGCAGCCACGGCTGGAGTTGAGCCCCGCAGAGCTCGAGCTGGGACCGCTGCTGCCACAGAGCCGTGGGGAAGAGGGGACGGTGGTGGTGAAGAACCCCTGTGGGGTTTACTCACTGGAGTTTGACCAGCAGCACCTTGCTGAGGAGCAGGTGAGGGGGAAGGTCTGTGCACGCTCCTGGAGATTCCCAGCGCTCCAGCATTCCCAGGCTTGTGCCAGGGAGACGGGGGCAGCGCGCAGGGCAAAGCCCGGCGGCATCCCAGGGTTAGCCGGCTCTGCTGGCAGGCTGTGGAGGGACTTGGATAATCCCTGCCACTGGGGGGAAAGAATATGGGAGGGGATGGCTCGTCTGGGGAGTCTGTTCACGTGGTGAAGGTCCAGAAACTCATGCTGTCTGTGGTTTCTCTTCCCTCTGTGCGCAGCTCCTACGGACACCTAAAGACGACAACAGCCACAACAGCTTGTTGCTGCCTCCGTGTGCCCCGGCTGAGAAGCTGACTGTTGAGGCCCAAGGAAGGGGCATAGAAATGAAGGTGAGATGAAATCTAAATGCTAAAAGTGCAGGTGGCAACCAGCATGGTTTTCTCATTTCCTCATCTCTTCCCCAGCCTACCATGGTTTGTGTTTCTGCCACGAGAGCGGCAGAAAACCTCTTCTCCTTCTTTCCTTTGGCTTGATATCAATCCCTACTGCCTCAGGTTGACGTTGTGCATCCACCAGGAAAGGTGGTGAAGCTAGGAAACATCTGCATTGGGCAGACGGTGAAGAAGATCGTCACCATAGCCAACAAGAGCGCAGGCCCTCTCGCCTTTAAGCTCAGAGTCACATCCACCGTGCCAGAGTTGCAGGAAGCTGGGGTAAGTGCCATTCCTTCTCTGCAGAGCACTTTAGTGTGCCTGCAGGGAGCGATGAGCTGCTGTGGGTGGGAGGTAGTAGCTAATGACAGCTGTGGGCTGCCCTGGCTGCCTGTGCCTGCCCCGTCCTCCCTGCTGGCACTGCTCTGCCAGCAGATGCTTGCAGTGTGAACGCTTCAGCTGAGCTGGGTGCCAGGACTCCCCGAGAGCCACAAGTGAGAAGGCGGCACAATTCCTCTAACCTGTTTTAGACGCATAGGTCAGGATGCAGCCGCATATTTTAGATCTGGAAAGGCGAGGGAGGTGAATCTTGAAAGAGGGAGGGTTACAGCTCTGTTGGAACTTCCATGAAAGCTTTAGAAGGCAGAGGTGACCTCACCGTGACCAGGTGGACACATGGCAGAAAACACCTTTGGTATTACCTAGGAATGCCTACGAGGGAATGAGTGGGACTGGGTCAGTGTTGGTGCGGACAGAAGAGGAATTGGAAGCCTCTTCCCTGAGTCTGGTGAGGGAGGCTCCGCAGCTGGCTTGCCAGATGAAATAGTCTCCACTCATCTCTTCGGGTAGGTTCTGTGCTTGAAGCCCAGCAAGGAGCTAAAGCTGAAGGCCAGAGGAGACACCTGCAAAGTGGAGGTGACCTTCTCCCCGAAGCGCCGCATGCAGCCGTTCAGCGGGGAAGTGCTGCTGGAGTGCCGCGGGCTGGTGCGCTCCCTCTTTGCGGTGCGGGGCTCCTGCCAGGGCAGCCTCGTGAGCTTGGACCAGGACCAGCTCAGCTTTGGAGCCGTGGTGCGGCAGAGCTACACGTGCCGGCGCGTCGTCATGCGGAACGCGGGCAACACAGGAGTCAGGTAAAGCAGGACCCCCCCGCCTCTCTGAGGGCTGATTGCTTGGATGAGGGTTGTGAGGAGCCGTAGTGTGCCCAGATAGCTCCTCTCTGCTTCTCCATCCCGCTGGAGAGTCGTGCAGCCATGGCCGTGCAGTCAGGCCCTGGCAGTTAGCAAGGGGGTACGAGCAAAAGCTCATTTAGAGATGGGTGCAGTGGGTCCTGCCCAGCCTGAAGCCTTATTGCCAGGTGGCTCAGCATCAGGCCTGAGATGTGGTGGGAAAGCCCACCAGAGACGGAGAGCCTCACGCTGAGACTTACCCTGCCTTCACAGCTCCCCGTGGCTAATCCTTCTTTCCTGTCCTTGTGCTTTCCTTGGCAAGGTTTTTGTGGGACGTGGAGAGCTTCCAGCCGGACTTTTCTATCAGCCCCACGAAGGGTTACATCAGGCCAGGGGTGGATGTCCCCTTCGTTGTGACCTTCCGCCCCTCGAAGCTGAGCCAGGCTGTCCAGTACGAGGGGCTGCGGTGCTTCATCCCGGGCAGCGAGGCGCTCCGCCTTACGCTATCAGGATCCTGCGTGGAGGCCCCTGGCACCAGAGAGGTAACGCAGCAGGGACAGGATGGGCCCCTGGACCCCAGCATTTGCGCCACATCTCTCCCAGGGCAGGAACTGAAGGACACTTGCGAGCGCAGACTCGCTTGTGCCGGGGTATCCCAGAGAGAAAGTGCTGGGCAGGACTGCCAGAGTTCCTGAGCCCTGTCATTGCCTTTCTCCCCTGTTCGAGGTGTTGCTCCTCCAGTGAGCAGCTCAGTTGTCCTGGCTCTGCACTGCAGCACCCGTGCCGTGGGAGCACCCTGCCGGGCTCTCCTGAGACCCTCCCCACAGAGCCACCCCGCTGTATCCCAGCACTGCACCCGCAGCCACACTTCTGCCCCGTGCCGGGCCAGGGGAGGGCATTCAGCAGTAGGAAGGGGCAAGGCATCTGCATCCAGACCCTGGGAGGGGGTAGCTTGGGAGCAGTTGGCTCTTGCTCCCAAAGAGAGCATGGAGCTCCTCTTCATCCTGCCCATGAAGGAAGGGGCTGTGTGGCTGCAGATCTGTCCTTGCACAGCACTTTCCTTTCAGGACTCCCCTGAAGTTTCCTTTCACCCAGCATGCGAAAGGCTTGTTCTGCTCCCTTCTTCAAGAACAACCAGCTTGATTTACTCCAAAAGCTGTGGCCAAAGTGTAATTTTTGCATGTGACAAGGAAAAGCTGCTCCCTGTGCTCCAGGTCCTGGTGTAGAGCCAGCGTGAGAAGAGTGGCAAGGATTGTGGGTACGACCCAGCAGCCTCTGTGCTCCTCTGTTACAGACCCTGACTTTCAGCTGCAATGTGCGTGAGAAGCAGAGCCAGACCATCCTCCTGTCGAACCCGAGCAGCGAGGCCTGGACCCTGAAGCCCATTGTTGAGGGGAAATACTGGAAAGGGCCTGAATTTATCCATCTGGAGGCCAGGCAAAAGGAAAAGGCCTACCAGGTCACCTACAGACCCCTAACCATGAGCTGTGGGAACAAGAAGCATCAGGTAGGTGAGCTGTGCCAGCGTGCTGACCCTCGTGGCATGACCCTCGTAGGTCACTCTCCTTTGGGCAGGAGGTTGGCCGAGATGACCTTTGGAGGCCCTGTCCAAGCTGAAGGTGTCCTGTGCTCTCTGTTGGAAGCTGGGTTTTGTGGTGGCTGGGGGCCAGGCACGGGCAAAGGGCAGATGGGAAGTTGGGACTGAGCACCAAACGTGTTGGAGCAGCTAACGTAAAAAGCCAGGCTTTCTGCAGGCCAAGAAATGAAGTTTGTTCTGCGTAGCTCCGGGTCGCTGCTTGTGGCAGCCCAGGGGGCTCAGAGACCCCCATGCTCAGCGCACGGGCTGCACAGGCTCTCCAAGCCCCGGGCACAACCACTTCTGCCAGCAGCACCTGGCTGGTGTCCTTCTGCAGCTTGCAGGGAGCAAGAAGGGCAAAGCTGCCCTGCAGTTTGTCAGTGCCGTCCTGGCCGTGAGCAGGCAGGTGGGAAACGAGAGAGATCTCTTGAGGGTCATGCAGGAGCTTTGGGAGGAGCCCTTCCTGCAGGTCTCAGGCTGGGCACATGGGGGTGACTGGCCCCTCTGCAATGTTTTCTGTGCCAGGCCAGCAACAAGCTCCTAAATCCAAGGGGTCAGTTCAGAAGGGCTCTGTGGTGCTGGAGCTGCCGGGTCCTTGTCACGCTCCTTGTCCCGCTCCAGCTGGCCTTACAGTGGGCCAGGTCAGAGATTTCTGGCCTCAAGTCTCCAGGGTGCTCAGCAGATCTGTGCCCTTAGGGTCGCACGTGCTCAGCATCTCTTTAACGTACAGCCTGCGTGAGGAGTCTTGCAGCTTTCAGCTGCTGTGGAGGCAGAGGCAGGTGTCTGGGATCCACGGGCACCCAGAATGAGCATGGATATGAGCTTTCCATGGCCCATGTCTGGGGGGCCCCTGTTGTGCCAGCTTACAGGCTGCTCTCTGGTCAGCGCTGTTGGGGCTAAGGCCAGCAGGACTGAGGCAATGGAGCTCATCAGGGACGGCCACCCCCTGCCCACGGCTGTCCCTGCGTGAGCACAGGCTGGCAGGGACATGCCCAAGGTGAGTGGGGCCAGTAAGGGAGTGTTGGGATGTGCAGAGCAGCTCTGCTGCAGGGCCCATGTTTCCTTGCTTTGCCCAGAGATGATGCCTCTGTGTCCTGTAGCTGTGCCGTGTCCTGTGGGCCACGCACCCGCTCACAAGCAGCTCAGAGCAGGTGCGACGCTGGCGTCTGTCTCCTCCTGCGCGGGACAGGGCTGCAGTCACAGCTCTGCCAGCTGGACGTGCTGAAAGCTGCCTCAGTGAGAGCCTCAGGCATGGGACTGTCCAGGGGTGCTCCAGAGCCGACTTGTCCTATTCGTTGTCTGTAGGGCTCCATCTTCTTCCCCCTGCCGGACGGGACAGGCTTACGCTACCAGCTGGAAGGAACTGCTGAAGCCCCCAGGTGTTCAGGGGCCATTTCCCGGCAGGTTCCGTGCAGGAATTCCCACACGGAGCTCATCCCTGTGTCCAACTGGCTGCAGAGACCACAGAGGTGAGTCCAGCCCAGGGAGTCTGGCCTCATGAGCAATCCCTGCAGCAGCACAAGGCAGGAAGCTTCCAGTGCCTGGAAGCTCCTTCCTGAAAGCTTTTCCCTCTCCTTGGCCGTGTCTGGCCATACCCACGTTCTGCCTGTGCAGAGCCATCCTGGAGGGCTTTCCTCCAAGGGGGGTGAGAGCTGGCGCCCTGTGCCCGAGGCACTGAGGATGAGAGGGGCTGTATTGTACCCCCGCAGGATGGGTATCCTATGGGAGTCCTTCCTGTTGACCTTCACTGCGTCCTTCTCACCCACAGGTTCCTGGTGGTTATTGACATGCTCAAACCAGAGAACCTGGAAAGCAGTTCTGTGCTGCAGGGGTGTTCATACATCGACGTGCCGAGCTCTGCGAAGAAGGACTACCAGCTCACCTTCTTCTCCTACAAAGAAGGAGTCTACAGGGCAAAGGTGAGTGAGGACACTGGTCTGCAGGGCCCTTCAAGGAGCTGTTGGCTCACCGAGAAGCTACACGCCTGTTTTCATACCTCCACGTGCACGGGTCCTATGAAATACCACAGGTGCTTTCTCTGGTCTTGCACTCCTCCTCGCTGGGTGCTCATAGCCATTCCTGGAAGCAGGGCGCTGAGCTCGGTGGGCTCTTCCGGGTCTGTTTTCATGTGTGGAATGAGCAGCACTTCCCTTTCTGTCTGATTCAGGTGACCTTCCTCAACGAGACAACCGGAGAGTACTTGTTCCACATGGTGACTTTCAAGGTGATGGCTTCGGGACCCATCGGCACTGTCGAAATGAGCACCGCCGTTCGGCAGAGAGTGTCCTCCACCGTCAAGGTGGACAACCCTCTGCCTGTCCCGGTGACGTTTGCCATCAACTGCAAAGTGCCGGGCGTCAGCGTTCCACAGCACTTTACTGTTCCTGCACAGTCAAAGGTAGGAGCAAAGCTCCTCCGGCTCACTCTGCTCTCCCTACTCGTGGCCGGAGGGGGGGCTCTTGGAGGGTGATGCCTGAAAGGGGCCATGTGGGGCCTCTTTCCGTGGTGGCAGCTCCCTGCCGATGATGTAGAGAGGGAGCAGTGTGCGAGAATATCCCCAGTGGGAATCATCCTGCGCTGGTGGAGTCTGCCCTGCTGGCCCCTGTAACACGCCGCCACTGGGCGTCACGTGGCAGGTCCTTGTGCCATGTGCCCCTCATTTAATGTGTTGCTTCCAGGTGCGAGTGGCTGCAGGACAAGCCTGATCCCACGGCCAGGTTGTCTGCAGCCTGCATTGACAGGAGGTGGTGTGTGCCCTGGGGGAGCACAGGGGCTTTTTAGGGTGGGCAGCTTCTGGCATCATGCTGGAGGGCTCTGAGCTGTTGGGATCTGTCCCTGAGTGAACCGTCCCCCAGAAGGAGCAAGGCTGTGCCCGAGAGAGAGGGAGTCAGAGCGGGGAAGGCAGCCCAGCCTTCAAGCGCTGCCTGAGCAGAGCAGGGACCAGCTGCCCCCTTCTCAGGCACACGTGTTCCCTGCCTGTGCCTGACGCCGTGGCTTTTTCCTTCCTTCCTCCCAGGCGGATCTTGTCTTGGAGTATCAGCCCCTGAAAACGGGTGAGAGCACCGGGCACCTGGTGCTCCAGAGCAGCGACTTGGGCTCTCTGTCTTACAACCTGCAGCTGAAAGCCACCTCGAGCAGGCCAGAGAAGCCCGTGTATTTCCGCACCACGCTGGGCTCCCGTCAGACCATCACCACCAAAATCCGGAATTTTGCCCAGCAGGAGACCGAGTACCTCCTACAGGTGAGCCCGGGCTGCCGGGGCTCTGGCTGGGAGGCAGCTCCTCTGGCCAGCACCAGCCCTCTCCACCAAGGGGTCCGAGTGCCTCTGGCGTGGCCTGGCAGAGCCAGGGTGGCCATGTGAGCCCAGGGGCCTTCCCACTAGTGTGGGCTTGTCCTCCCTTGCGGGCCCGTGTCTGCTGCCCTGGTTGGAGCTGCTTTTGCAGGCCCCGTGGTGCCTGGGCTTGCTTCCCGCTTGCAGCCCAGGTCTGGCAGTCTTGGGGCTTGGGTGCAGGGTTGTCCCTGCTGGGCACGTTTGCACACTTCTCGTGCCCGTTCACCGCAGGCACTCACCAGGGCTATGGTCTGGGTGGGACGGGCCAGGGCCAGGGGACCATCGTGTTCTTCCCGAGGCGCTGGCTCTGCTGTTGTGACCAACCCCCCATGGTCTCTTGTCTCCTCTGCGTAGACCGACTGTGCCGACTTCCAGACGGCAAAATCCATCAGTGCGGCACCCGCCAGCGCTGGGGGCTCGGAGCTGAACGTGGAAGTGACCTTTGAGCCCTGCCACCTGGGCAAAGCCAAGGCCACGCTGCAGCTCAGCTCTGCACTGGGCGGGCAGTACTGCATCCCACTCATCGGCCTTGCGCTGCCCCCTGAACCCCAGGGCCCCTTCCTCATCCCAGCCGGCGGCACCACCTCCATCTCCTTCAGGAACGTCTTCCCGAGGGCCACGGCGTTCCAGTATGCCGTAAAGCACCCGGCCTTCAGCATCAGGGCCCCGGAGATGCTGCGCGCCAAGAGCAGCACCACCATCACCGTCTCCTTCACGGGCGGCCCCGCTCCTGTCACCAGCAGGCTGGTGGTCTCTTGCCCTGGCGGCTCCTGGATCTACCACCTCCGGGGCCTGCCCTCCACCCGCAAGTGACCAGCTGCCCCTGGCCCTTCCCGCCACGTTCGTGCTCTCTGGAGCCAATAAATTTCATTTAGCATCCTCCCACACGACGTCCTTGTCTCTAAACGGGAGAGGCATGAATTTGCTGGATGCACAGCCGGTGGACAAGGAATTGGCTGGATGACTGCACACAGAGAGTCGCGGTCAATGGCTCAATGTGTAAACGGAGACCAGTGACGAATGGTGTCCGTCAGGGGTCGGTGTTGGGGCAGACCCTGTTCAACATCTTTGTCGCTGACACAGACAGTGGGATCGAGCACCCTCAGCAAGCTTGCAGACGACACCAAGCTGTGTGGTGCAGCCAGCGCGCTGGAGGGAAGGGATGGCATCCAGAGGGACCTGCACATGCTGGAGAGGTGGCCAGCCTCATGAAGTTCAGCAAAGCCGAGTGCAGGCTCCTGCCCCTGGGTCAGGGCAATCCCAGGCACAGCTACAGGCTGCGCAGAGAAGTGATTCAGAGCAGCGTGAGGAGAAGGACCTGGGGGTTGGAACATGAGGCGCTTCAGCGTGCGCTTGAGCCCGGAAACCCCCTGTGTCCTGGGCTGTATCACCAAGAGCATGACCAGCAGGTCAAGGGAGGTGATCCTGCTCCTCTGCTCTCATGAGACCCCCACTGGGAGCACAGTGTACAGTTCTGGTGTCCTCAACAGAAGGACCTAGAGCTGTTGGAGCAAATCCAGAGGAGGGCCACGAGGATGCTAAGGGGGATGGAGCAGCTCCTGCACAAAGACAGGCTGAGAAAGCTGGGGCTGTTCAGCGTGGAGAAGGGAAGGCGCGGTGGAGACCTCATAGCAGCCTTCCAGTATCTGAAGGGGGCCTACCAGCATGCTGGGGAGGGACTCTTCATCAGGGACTGTATCAAGAGGACAAGGGGTGATGGGCTTAAAGTGAAACAGAGGAAGTTCAGGTTAGCTAGAAGGAAGAAATTCTTCACTGTGCGGGTGGTGGGGCACTGGCACAGGTTGCCCAAAGCAGTGGTGAATGCTCCATCCCTGGCAGTGTTCAAGGCCAGGTTGGACGGGGCTTGAGCACCATGGTCTTGTGTGAGGTGTCCCTGCCTGTGACAGGGTGTTGGAACTAGGGGATCTTAAGGTCCTTTCCAATCCAAACCGTTCTGCGATTCTGTTATTCTCTAAGATTCTTTGGGAAAGCGTGGTTAAGACTTCAGTCGGTTCCACATAAAGGTAAAAATTTGAGAATGAAGACCTTAGGCCCAGTGTAGGAGAGGATCTGGTTCAAGACCGTCTTAAGAACCTGAACGTGCACAAGTCCATGGAACCTGATGGAATCCATCCGCGGGTCCTGAAGGAGCTGGCGAATGACGTTGCTAAGCTACTGGCCATCATATTTGAAAAATAATGGCAGCCAGGTGAAGTTCCCGACGACTGGAAAACGGGAAATATAACCCCCATTTTCAAGAAGGGGAAAATGGAAGACGCGGGGAATTACAGAGCAGTGAGTCTCACCTCTGTGCCTGGTAAAATCGTGGAGCACATTCTCCTGGACAGCATGCTAAGGCACATGAAAAACAACAAGGTGCTTGGTGACAGCCAGCATGGCTTCACTAAGGGGAAATCCTGCCTGACCAATGTGGTGGCCTTCTATGATGGGGCTACAGAATTGATGGACAAGGGTAAAGCAGTTGATGTCATCTACCTGGACTTGTGCAAAGCGTTTGACACTGTCCCACACGACATCCTTCTCTCTGAATTGGAGAGATACCAATTTGATGGATGGACCACTCGGTGGATAAAGAACTGGCTGGACGGCCGCACGCAAAGAGTTGTGCTCAATGGCTCGATGTCCGGCTGGAGACCGGTAACGAGTGGTGTCCCTCAGGGAGCGGTGTTGGGACCGGTCTTATTCAACATCTTTGTCGCTGACATGGACAGTGGGCTTGAGTGTGCCCTCAGCAAGTTTGCCAGTGACACCAAGCTGTGTGGTCCGGTTGATATGCTGGAGGGAAGGGATGCCATCCAGAGGGACCTTGACACGCTTGTAAGGTGGGCTGATGCCAACCTTATGAAGTTCAACCACGACAAGTGCAAGGTCCTACACCTGGGTTGGAGCAATCCCAGGCACAGCTACAGGTTGGGCAAAGAAGAGATTCAGAGCGGCCCTGCAGAGAAGGACTTGGGGGTGCTGGTCGATGAAAAAATGAACATGAGCCGGCAGTGTGCGCTCGCAGCCCAGAAAGCCAACCGTATCCTGGGCTGCATCAAAAGGAGCGAGACCAGCAGGTCGAAAGAGGTGATCCTGCCCCTCTACTCTGCTCTTGTGAGACCTCACCTGGAGTATTGTGTGCAGTTCTGGTGTCCTCAACATAAAGAGGACATGGAACTGCTGGAACAAGTCCAGAGGAGGGCCACGAGGATGATCAGGGGACTGGAGCGCCTCCCGTATGAAGATAGGCTGAGCAAGTTGGCGCTGTTCAGCGTGGAGAAGAGAAGGCTGCGTGGGGACCTAATAGCAGCCTTCCAGTACCTGAAGGGTGCCTATAGGGATGCTGGGGAGGGGCTCTTCATCAGGGACTGTAGTGACAGCACAAGGGGTAAGGGGTTAAAACTTAAACAGGGGAAGTTTAGATTGGATCTAAGGAGGAAATTCTTTCCTGTTAGGGTGGTGAGACACTGGAATGGGTTGCCCAGGGAGGTTGTGAGTGCTCGATCCCTGGCGGTGTTCGAGGCCAGGTTGGATGAAGCCTTGCGTGGGATGGTTTAGCGTGAGGTGTCCCTGGCCATGGCAGGGGGGTTGGAACTAGATGATCTTGAGGTCCTTTCCTACCCTAACTATTCTATGATTCTATGATTCTATGACCCTGGAAGGGAGCTTGGGCTGTCTCGGCGTTGGCTGGCAGTTGAAGGTTATGAAGGAAATAGCAGGAAGCTCTACTAGTGGGCTCCTATTAATGATGTCAGCTGTGGTAGAGCTTTTGTAAGGGGTTTCCTTTAGTTAGAGAGCTTCTGCCTTGGTGCCTTCAGCACACAGGGGTGTCACGCCTGAGGTGTCTTTGCCTGAGCTCTCCAGTTTCCAGCTGGATTCGTGGCTGGACATGGTGCGGGACATGTTTTGGAGTGTTTCCAGAGGCTGGCTGCCTGGAGAGCCAGTTAGCACTCGGGGCTCATATCCTCCCTGCCTGTGTTGTAAAGGCCCAGATGATGAGTGTTGGTTTCAAAGTGAGGGCTCCATGTTCCCCGCCAGGCAGGTGTGAGGATTTGCTTTGCCTGTGGCCCCGAGTCTCATGGGAAGCTTTTGCTTCTGGCAAACGCTGTGCTGCAAACGTGTGAAGCTCCTGGCAGCTGAGATGCCCCGGGCAGTTGGGTGGCCTTGTGTGGTGCGTGTGCCCGTGTGCGCAGGCTTAATGGGTACAAAGTCATCGACGGGCGCTCACCAGGGACAGCAACAGGGGTCACCTCAAAGGCAGGCTGGCCATGGCCCTGGTGTGGCGGGGCTCCTCGTGGGCCAGCAAAGTAGGAATTAAATGGTTGCTTTGTAGTCAGTGCGGAAGCTTTTTTCTTTCCTGCTGAAGCAGAGAAATTCTTGGCTCATCTGCGGTGTCTCAAGCAATTTATGTGTCGCTCACGGAGCGTGACCAAATGCTGCTGTAAGGTGCACTTTAGCCCTGGTGCAGGGCTTCACTGCGGGAGAGACATTGAAGGCGTAGGGGGGCTGCAGGGATCCGCAAGGCTGTAGCTTTAGCAAGGCCCTGCGGTGGCCGTGGAAGCCACGTGTGGCCCTCGCCTATTGTGACGTACAGGGGAGCTGCTGCTGTTAAAGGCGAGCAACAGCCGTGGCCCAGTGAGAGCAGGAGTTGCTGAGCCGCTGAGGCAGGAGCAGGCTTGAGCTACTGTCAGGCTCTGAGCTCTGCTTCCTCGAGGCGCTGGTGAAACCCTGCCCTAGCTGGCAAAGCCAGAGCGTTGAGGAGAGGGGCTGGGCAGCCCAGGTGCCAGCCCTGTCCTTTGC
Organism: Lathamus discolor; assembly: GCF_037157495.1. Classification (NCBI taxonomy): domain Eukaryota; kingdom Metazoa; phylum Chordata; class Aves; order Psittaciformes; family Psittacidae; genus Lathamus; species Lathamus discolor. Next base: position 21,489,064 of record NC_088909.1, on the reverse strand, counting down.
TGCCCAGGTTCCCCTGGCTGTTGGCAGCCCAGCAGCAGTTAGCTGCTGTGCTGGTGGGCAAGAGCCACACCGAGGCGTCCCTGGGCGGCTCCTGTCCCTGCAGCTGCCCACAGCTGCCGAGCAGCGCGAGGGCATTCAGGAGCCAAGGCTGGGCCCCGCACGGAGGAATCCTCCAGGAGAAGCGTGAATCACCCGTGCTCAGGTAGCGTCTGGCCCTGGGCAGGGAGGAGGCAGCTCCGCTGGCAGCAGGGATGGGGCAGTTGTGTGATAGCCGGCAGGATTTAAACATCCCTGGGCTAAGAGCAGGGCTGGGCAGGTAGAAGGGCTTGAACGGGCTCTGAAATTGCCGTGCAACTTGCAGTGAGGGTAGAGACTTGGAGCTAGGCTGTAGGTCCTGCAGCAAAGGGAGCCTTGGCTGTCTGAGGTGGGGAGCAGGGAGCCGTGGGGTGGTGGGCTGGAGGGGTGCTGTGTCCTGGTGGCTGGTTTGTCCTGCCCCTGCAGGGAGATGTGCCCGATTGCTCCGTTGTGCTCCTTTCCTGCTCCTCTGGGAGGCTGGTCCCTGCAGGCTCTGGGGCTGTGGAAGAGCCTTGCTCCAGGGCGCGGGGGGAAGCTGCTGGGCTGGCTGGGCTGTGGAGGTTGGAAGCCCTCTGGAAATAAGCGTTGTGGGGGCGACGACAGGGTTCGTTTCAAGTGAAGTGAAATCACAGCTCGGAGAATTGGAACGAATAAGGCAGTTATTCTTAAGACCCGGTAAGAAACCACTGAAATCCAGCTTAATGCTGGATCATCCCCATTAGGTTTCTCCCTTGAAAAGGAGTTATTTCCAGCTCTAAATCCCAGCTCTTGCTGCAGCAGGTCCTCCTGTCCGTAGGGCAGTGCAGAGCTCTGGAGTTTCTTGCAAGGACAAAAGGAAACGGTAGCCTTGTTTCCTGAAGCCGTGGAGGGCCCGGCACCACAAACACGTGCAGTGCTGTCGCTGCCTTGGCAGTAAAGGAGTGAAGTGATTGCCTTGCTTGCAGGGTGTGGGGAGCAGTGGAGGGGCAGGGAATGGCCATCTTTGCCTAGATGCTGTCTTGCTGTGTCCAGCAAGTGCACACAGCAGAGGTGATGTGGAGCACAGGGAAGCAGGAGGGAATATCATCCTGGATTTTACGTAGCTCTGAGCTAATTGCTCATGTGCCTTCGATGGTTTCCTGCTTTTTTCCTGCTGTGGCAGCCTGGAGTGCCTGTAGGGAGCCTGGAGTTTGGGTGTTAACAAGCGAAAATGAGGGCGTCCTTCTGCATGGAGAAATGCTCTTGGGCAGTGGGGTGATTTCCTGCCTGGAAGGAGCCGTTTTTGCCAGATAATCTTTGTAACGTGAGCCAGGCAAAGTAGCCTTGAGAAAGTATAGTTCTTAATCAGAGTCTTGAACTCTGTGCTGAGTTAGTTAGAAACATCATCAGGCTCCTTGCAGAGAGGGTGAGAAGTGCCAGTAGCGCCTGGTGCGTCTGTGTGGCTCGTGGGACTGCCCCCAGAGCAAAAGGCTGTTTTGGCTCAGGGTCTGTTTGTTGTGGGGTTTTACGTCTGTGAATGGAGCCTAAATATGGTCTAATCATGAGTGAGGGTGGGGAGGCCCTGTGTTCTCCGCTTAGGAAGGATGCCAGAGGCTGGAGACACAGCTGTGTCCTTTGGGTGTGCCAGGAATGGCGAGGCCCTGGCACAGGTTGCCCAGAGAAGCTGTGGCTGCCCCATCCCCGGCAGTGTTCAAGGCCAGGTTGGACGGGGCTTGGAGCAACCTGCCCTAGTGGAAGGTGTCCCTGCCCGTGGCAGGGGGTTGGAACTGGGTGAGTTTTAAGGGCCCTTCCCTGAGGTTGCGGGGTTCCATGGGTCCAGGGTTTTAAGGTTCTGGGGTTGTGGATTGTCCAACTGTTGCTTCTTCCAGGCGACCTCTGCGACATGGCCAGTGGCAAGACCCCCCGGCCCATGAGGTCCTCCAGAAGGGCGGATGGATTCCAGAGCAGAGTGGTAGCATCTCGTAATCCGAAGCTGGTCAGAGAGGCAGAAGAGTCTCTCACCACCAGGCAGAGGCTGGCCAGCCCTCGGGAGATGAGGCGGCCCCGGGCTGCCCAGCTTTGGGACATGGGTGAAGTCTCCCATCAAAAGGTAGCCTTTCCCTGCTCTTCTCCTTGCCGTTTGATGTGACATTTGAAGAGGGCACGTGCTTGTGGCAGCCTTGCCTCCAGCTTACCCAAGCAGCTTGGTGATGAGGTCCTGTTGTCATTTCCAACTGGTGGTGGTGGAGTTCTTTGTGCTGAGGGAAAGGCAAAAAACACATTTCTCCAATGAGCCATTGAAGTCCTGGTCTGCACAAAGGCAGTGGAACCTCTGCTGCAGTGGGTGGGTTTTGCTGGGCAGAGAAGAGTGGATGCGCTTTGCCTGGATCAGTGTTCTCTTAGATGGATGTTCAAAGCTGCTTTTCTTGCAGGACTGCTCAGTCTAACACACAGTCCAGGTGGGTGGATGACTGAGGTAGGCTGTTGAGCAGAAAGCTACCAGCAAGAGACCTGATGTAGCACATCGGTTACGGGTTGCCCCAGGCAGCACAGGAGGTGGGAACACGTAAGACGGGCGCCCAAATAACTGGCAGTGCTACAGCTACTGGGCTCGGCCTGAGCGTGGCTTTTGTGGAGAAGCGGGAGAGCTGCCTGTGTCTCTCGAGTGACAACAGTGCAGCTGGGAGAGGGGAGAGCAAGCAGGGAGGAATTATCTCCAAGTACTGCCTCTGCTGGGTCAGCGTTTGGTCTTTGCGTGCATTTTTCAGAGCTGCTTCTGCAGCGGTATTCAAGAAACGAGCAGTAAGAGAATACAGTGAAGCATCAACTTAAAGCTCGTGGGGAAAGGGGATACGAATTGCAGTCTAGCTCAAGTTGCCCCGTAATGCTGAGACTTCAGCTGAAACTTCATCCCCATCCAGCATTCACCTCATTTGTCTGTTTCCCACCTGCCCTGTTTCTTTCTTGTTGGCCTTTCCTCCCTGGTACTGGTGTCTTCCGACTGGTTTCTCGGGTCTGCATCAAAAAACCAAAAAGATATTTGGGATGCGTGGGACTCAGTCTCGCTGTCTCAGAGGGAAGTTCACCTGCAAATTGTTTCCTGTGGAGGCTCCTGGAAACTCCTGGGTTTTGCTTGCTCCCTGAGTGCTCGTGACTGTTCCAGCAAGCGTCTGGAGCTGAGGGAGCCCCTTAGCAGAGGGCTCTGCTGGAGGTGGGCGCTGCTTTGCCTTTTGGAGAAGGCAACCTGGAGAAAGAGCCTGCAAAAGAGCTTCTTAGCTTGAGGCTGCTCAACGTGGTCCAGAAACGTTTTGTGAGCTGAGAGCGGAGGTGGGTGGGCTCCCATCTCCTAGTGTGAGCTGGGCAGATGCACTCACCAAGAGACTGTGTTTACTGGAGATCAGTGTGGGATCTTCATTCGTTAATCTTTCTCCCAGCAGCTGAAGCTCTCTCTGCTCTGTCTTGCATCTGCAGTTCTCAGCAGTTGGCCTGGACCAGAGGTTGTTCCAGCCGTTCCCATCCGAGGTGGTGTTTGAGAACTACGTTCCCCGCCAGTTCTACATAGCGGCGCTAGCTCTGAGGAACATCGACAGGGTAAGTGCTGGGCTGTGGAGGCTGAGCACTGGGCTGGAGGAGGAGAGCAGTGGAATTCACGTGGTGTGCAGCAGAGCAAGTTACCTGCTGCAGCGCAGCGCATCCAGAATAAAATGTCTCAGCAGCGTGATTCTGCAAGATGGGGGAAATGTTGCCATGCTGGGGATTGTGCCGCTGGTTTTGGCCGCGCACTGGTGGTAACTAAGCCAAAGGAGCTTTTTGAGCCAGCATGCTTCCCCTTGAAAGCCCTGGACTGATGGGAATGTCGAGGGCTGGGCAGTGCTTGCCTGCTGTCATGCTTTACCGCGAGTGTGCACCATGTCCCGGTGGCTCCTTGGTGAATCTTGGTTTCTGGCAGGGCATGTTTCCCTCTCTCAGCCTGTTGAGCCCCCTGTGTGCAACTCCGTGTCAAAGCACAGGGCTTGAGTTTTCTCCACTTTGTGCTGGAGTAAGTTGTAACTCCTGGCATTAGCACTCCAGGCTGGGTGTTTTGGAAGAGCAGGAGAAACAGGCTGGCTTAGCAGCAGCAGTTAAAGGGCTGGACTTGAGGTGCCACTTGAGTCTCCTGCTAAGCTTAGTTCGGTTCTGCTCAGGTGTTTCTAAGCCAGCGTGGCTGTGCGTTCTCTTTGGAGAATCCCAGCACAGGCAGGGTAATGTGCTCCTGAAGGTCTCCAACTTGAACGGGAAAGATTGTGATCCTGTTGAGATTTCCTACGAAAAATGAGCAGGGAGAAGTTGAGAAGTGGCAGCAATTTTGTTCTGCTCTGCTGTAGAGGGGGAAATGGAGACCTTTTGAATTTCAGCTGGGGAAACGTTTGCTCCAGTGAGGCATGTGCCAAGAGCAAGCTGGTGGGAAAAGACAGGAGGGAGGAAAGGGGCTGAGTTCAATGTCCTGTCGCGGAGCGCTTTCTTCCGCACAGGGATTCTCTTGGTACGTAAGAGGAAGTGTGCTGGAAGCAGAGAAAGGTGAGAAACAGGCGTAATTCAGGATCCGGTTGTGTAAGAAAGAGCAAGACGTGTGTGTGAGAGGAGGGCACAGCGGGGAGCTGGGGGGGAGGTGGAAGTGTGCAGGTGAATTAACGCCCTCCTCAAATCTCCCTGTTGGGAGAAACAAAGGAGGGGACAAAAGGAGTGACACCGTCAGGGCTTAATGTAGCGGGAGGAACAGCAAGAGAAGTCAAAGTATCTCCTGAGATAACGGGTTTTACAGGGACGTGGTAGAGCATGGAAGACCCTTTGGCAAGGAAGGATGAAGGTATGGTCCCTCAGTTACTCCCAGAGAGTACTGTGTCATTCCTGGTGTAGCTTGGGCATACTGGGAAGTTGCAATGTGGGTACCTATGCCCAAGGGACACCACTGGTGTGGTTCACAGTGACTTTGGGCAATCTTTGCTGCAGGTGTGCCCTTTGCTTATTAAAATGGGCCTCAGTTTCTCTTTTCCTACTGCTCTGCTTCGTTCCCACTGTGCCTTTTGGCTTCAGCTGCTCCCTCATCCGTGCAGCTCCTCAGAATGTTTGCCTTTGCCAAGTACCAGCAAAGAGGCAAACAGTGAATTTGCTCTATTCGTGCTTCCCAAGTGGAAAACAACACCTGCATTGATGTTGGTGCCATTCCCAATAAAACGTAAGAGACTGGTAACAGCTGCAGCTTGGGATTTCTATGCCCTGTGAAGGGGAGGCAGTGTGTGAACTGTTGATTTTACCCAAAATGAATCAGTTGTGAAGCTGGTACAACCTCAGGCGTCAGAGAGCCCTGGTGTAAAAGGCAGATGAGCTCTAAGGAAAACCCTTGGCATATTTAAATGCACAAAGATAGAGATGCTAATCCCAAGAGAGTTCATTATGTTCTAATTTTGCTGGGTTTTGGTCATGTCCTGGAGAAAAGGAACATTGTGCTCTGTCTCACGAGTTTCCCACATTCCTCGGAATCCTACTGATGTATCCTGCGTGGTAGCTGAGGTTGTCTGCTCCCTAAAACTGCAGCTAGCAGCAATGTGTAATAGAGGCAAAGTGCAATCGAGCCCAATAGGTGCTCTGTATTCACTCCGATACGGAAGTGCTGCACTCTGTGCTTACTGCTCTTGCCTACTTGCTGTCGAATTGCTTTCCTGTCTTCAGGCTGCTCCTCAGCACCCTCAGAGGCATCCTGGGTGGCTCTTGCTGAAGATCTTTGCCACCTGGGCTCACGTGCCAAGGGACTTGGCGACCAGAACGTGTGGCTGCAGTGGGAAATGGGCTCCTGGAGCTTGCTGCCCCAGGGCATTGGTGGGAGCAAAGGGTGTTTAGAGCGTCCAGGGCTGCCTTGGCCATGGGTCACCAGGCTTGGGTCAGGGGTGCAGAATGAGCCTCCATTTTTTCCAAGGCTCGTCGTGTTCATCAGTGGAGCTGCCTGTCATTCAAAGTCTCCTTGTTATGCTTTCTGAGATGAGATTGGGTGCTGGGGCGTTGCTGCCTGTGTGCTAGAGAATGTCTGTTTGCTGTCTCCGTGCCTGTGGTATCCATCGTAGAGGCACGTTGGGTGTTCTCATCTCTGCACCAGCCTTTCCTTGTATTACGGATCTCCCTTGCTGCTTTGCAGCCCCCTTTAAATTCTCTTAGCCATCTGCTTCTTCCTGGGGTTGTTCTTTTGTCTTCCTGCGCTCGTCCTTTTGCTCTTGAGGTAAGCTTTTATTCTCAGGAAGCCCAGAGTGTCTGTGGTCTGCTTCTCTTGCTGGTCCACCGCCATGACTAGCACCGCAGCTTGACCACCCCGCTCCACCCTGGTGTGTCAGAAGTGACTTCCTTCCCTCCCCGTATAACGCACGCTGGTTTGCCTTCAGATAATACATTCCCCCTCCAGAGGTATGACTGCATGGATGTGTGCAGGCAGAAGCAAGCATGTTCTTTGGGCTTGTTGAATACGCAGGTGGCTTGAGGTACTGCATCTCCTTCCTGCTGCCTTCAGAGCAGGGCGTGTTGTTCCTACTGTCTCTGTGCTGCAGCTGTGTAGCTCAGCAGAAGGGATTCAAGTCCACTCTCGTGTGTTACGTGCGTGTAGCTTCAGAGCTAAAAGTGTTTTGGAAAGGTGGTAAGGAAGGATGTCACATGGCCTGTCCTGGTCCCTTCTCATGTTTCCACAAGCGACAAAATCCTACTTGTGTCTTCCCTGCAGGTTCCTCGTCTGCTGAACGTCATCCTGGGGAACTCTCCTTACTTCGAGTTGATCAGCCCGAGTAATGAGGACTATAAGGTAGCACCGGGCATGTCTTCAACCTACCGCATCCTTTTCAGACCTGATGAGGACAAGGTGAGAGTGGAGGTCCCGAGAGATGGCGCCTTGAGGGGAAGGTGAACCTGCAGGGCTGGGTTCCAAAGCAGGCGCGTGGTGTGGGTTTTGAAGAAGTGGCCTGCGTTCAGTGGAGTTGCATTGGATCTAGACCTGGGGGAGACTCTTTCCTGGGGGTGAAGGTTGTGCTCCCATAGGCTGGAGGCTCTTGCCTGTTTCAGGCTGTTTTCCCCTTCAGTGGTGGAATATTTAACGTAACGTCTGTTGGCTTCAGGGCTGAGAGTCTGCTGCCTGTGCATGGCCTTTTCCTCATCTTCTGTTTGCTGCTTAAATGTAGTTCAATACTCTGGCCTACCCTCGGGCAGCATGCCTGTAGAAACTAAAGAGGATCTGCCCCATGGTCCCTGGCTGCCCCTGCTTGTGAAATAATCTGTAATGAAAGGCCATGAAGGTAAAAAGTGCATGTACATTACCGAATGCTACTGTGAGAGTCACAGAAACCAGCAGCTCTTCTTCTGCCATGGGCATGGTGCTAAAGGCACAGTGCTGAGATTGTTTCTGTCCCTGCAGGATTATTTCGACGAGCTTATCATCATCACAGAGAGGGAGAAGTTCTTTGTGCCTATCCGAGCCATAGGTGCCCGAGCCAGCCTGGACTTCCCTGAGCAGCTGAACTTCTCCGAGTGTCCAGTCAGGTTCAGCACCCAGAAAACTCTGCTGGTGCGCAACGTGGGGAAGCGGGAGGCTTGCTACAGCATCACCACTCTGAGGTAAAGGAGCTCATCCCTTGCGCAAAACGCTGTTGCGTGGTCATGGGCTTGTAAACTGTGAGAAAAAGGAGGCAGAGCATCTGAGGTGCTGGAGATGGGCAGGACACGTGGGGTTTGCCATTGCTTGCAGTGTTTTGAGAAAGCTCTGCAAGCAAGTTTTACACTGCAGTGGTGTCTGCAACGCAGCATCTTGCAGGTCTGATGCTGTTGGGTTGGAAGAGGCAAGGTAGGAAGGCAGCTTGACTGCTGAAGAAGGTGCTGTGTGGCAGAGGACAGTTCGAGGGGCTCAGGTCACGGATCCCAAACACAGCCTCAAGAAACAGGCAAGCAATGAGCTGGTGAGAGGCACCACCACAATAAATACCCAGTGAAGTCTAGCATCTATTTGCAAGGCGCTTGCCAACTACTCTACTGGGTAATAGAGCGTGTGTTGAGAGCTCCTTGACAAGGGTTTTAAGAGTTCCCGAACTTCGGCAATGAACTATTTCAGTCCCAAGTTGCAATAAAGAAATGGGAAGCATTAGGAAAGTTTTAAGTGAACTACACAAAAAAGCAGAATTCTGAGTAACTGGATTGCACGTGTGCAGAGGTGAAGAGCTGAGAACTGAGAACTGGGTGCAGAGTGTGGGGGGCTGGGGTCGTGTTATACCGCGGGATCTTCTGAGGTCTGGTTCTCTTTCAGCAGGGAGAGTCACCCGCTCTATTTCTGATCCTGGATGTTCTGGTTTTCTTGTACCGACTGTGGTTTGCTTGCTCCTTGCTTGCACAAGTGAGCTGAAGCGAACTAGACTGCAAACTTAACGGAGGGCCCGGGTCTCCCATACAGTCCTGATCTCTCTCTTTGTGTTGCAGCCCTTTCTCTGTGGATCCCTCCATTGGGACTCTTGGCGTTGGAGAAGCGATGGAAGTCACGGTGGAATTCCACCCACCAAAGACCGGTGTTTATACGAGTCCAATGATCGTTCACTATGACACAGGTAAGCGCGTGGTGCACCCTCCGTGTGTCCTTCGAACCAGAGCGGTGTCTGCGCTGTCTGTCATCATCTGGTGGCTTCATTGTCCTGTTGAATCCCTTCTGCAAGGTTCCTTCACGCTGAGTAGAGCAAAGCTCCCCTGCTGGCTGCCAGATATTCCTGTGCTGGAATATTTCAGCCTGTAACAAGGCAGGCAGATCTTCCTGCGCACGGTGCACCGGGGGCGATGGCGAATATTCTGGGTGCTCCATTGCAGAAGAACTCACAGCAGGGAGCCTGACTGAAAAGGAGATGGCTTTTAACGTGCAAGAGAGCTCTCTGAAGAGCCTGCAACCTGTCCCCTAGAGCTCTCCTGACGGGTCATTGCTTTTCATCCCGATCTGTTGTGTTACAGTTCCTGGGAAGGCCTTTGAGGTAGAGACCCTCTTCTTGTGATGTGCTGCATGGGTACAGTTGGTGCTGTGCTGAGAGCTGGGCCATGCTGAGGACTTGTGACCAGGAGGAGCAGTAACTGTGGCAGCGGTAGCCATTAGGGTGCTCTGAGCTTTGCTGTAGCCTGGGAATGATTCTGTAGAAACCGCCTTGTTAGCAGCAGTTCTTTAGTGGTGAGGTTTATGAGCAAGCTGCTGCTAGGGCTGGCTGGAGTCAGTAATGTGAGGGCGCAATGATGTCTGAAGGTAGGTCGTGAACACCACCTTGGAGAAACACTTTGAAATGGCTGTGCTGCTGTGCGTGTTGCTCTGGTGCTGGAAGTAAGTCTCCAGCCTTCCAGAGGACACTTACCCTAGTGAAGGGACTCACTTCTCCGGTGGTGAAGTGGTAACAGCAGCACGTTTGACAAGGAAGAATGTGCGGGCAGTGGTGAGGCACCTGGCTGTGACCGTAGCAGGAGCCAAAGAAGGAGTTGGCAGATGGATCCGAGGGCCCAGTAGCAGCCTGTTGAGTGCAGAGCTCAGCACCGAAGCTGCTCTGTAGTTTCCATTGTTGTTTCTGCCCTTCTCCATTTCATTTCAAATGCTCCCGCTTGGGTTCTGAGATCAGAGCTATGCCCAATATTTCAGGACCAGGAGATGAGGATGACACGACACTGGGGGCATCTCCTGCCTGCAGGAGACCCTGGGCAAGGCATGGCTGAGGTGGCGCTCCTCAGCGTCACTGAGTGACTTGGATGTAGAATTCCCTGTGACCTGAGTGGGATGGCAGCCCAAAGGGCACCCGGGCACATCTGAAAAGATACATCTCCACGAACGTCCCCCAAAATAAGGTGCCTAAGGTGGTGCCAGGACATCCTCATGCTGTAGCATGTGCAGCTGTCAGGATATGCTAAGTGTCCTGATCCGGGGAACTGCTTATGCAGCTCAAAACTGCAGCTCTTTCTTCTGTTGCCTGCAGATTGCTCTGTTCCTTGTACTTCCGTCAGCAAGTGAGATGAGGCGAGACTTGCTTTTGCTTTGTTCCAGGTGAAGATGTTCACAAAAGCCTTTGTGGAACAGCCGTAAATGTCAACATCAGGCTTGACAAGAGCTCCTTGACAGTTGAGAAGACTTCTGTCACGCTGTCAAAGCTAAGATCCCTGGTCATCCACAATCAGAGTGCCATCACGGCCCACTTCCAGTGGAAGCGTTTTGTTGATCAGGAAGAGGAGGAGCGGCAGAAGCTGAGGTTTGTTTGAGAGATTCGTCTCAGAAAGATAGATGCCCCAGGGGAAAACTAACACACGGTCTCAGAGGGCTGTTGGGGCTTTTGAACGGATTAGGGCACGTAAACCCATGCGCAGCGTGGAGCTTAACCCTTGCCATTGCAGTCCCAGCCGTGCTACAGCTGAGGATGATGTTTTGGGGAGAGAAGGTTGAGTGCAATCACTGGATTGCCTGAGAGGGCAAACTCACGTTTGGGAGCGGCAAACTATTGAGTTCAGAGATCCGTGCACTACGGAGGGTCCATGAGGCTGAGGAAGGTGTCAGCACTCGGTACCTGGGACTGCACTGAGCAGTAGCACTGAAGAGCTGCAGGTGGCACAGCTATTGTGATACTCAAGCAGTTTCTTCTTTGATAAGCTGGCAGGCTCCTTTTCCAGTCACAGGCAGGGTAGAGTGCTTGGTTGGCCCAGAAGGTGGAGGCCGTCCTGCCGTAGGCTGGGGAATTGCCTTTCAGTGTCCTGGTTTCTGGCCCAACGAGGTGTTTCTCCCCTTCCTCATAGGCTGGGCAGATGTGGAGGGCTCTGCGGGGAAGGGAGGGCAGCCAGGACTTGGAAGTGCTTTTGGGCTTCAGCAACCTGTGTCGTCGTGGTGGTGAGAGGTGGGGCAGGTTCTTCCAAGGGTGTCTCTGGCGAAGCTTTGAAATTGCCATTTCAGGCAGCAGAGAAACACTCACAGCCTGGGGGGATGAACTGGAAATGACACTTTAAAGCTTATGTGACTTGGGCAATCCTTGTGCGACTTTTCAGGCTCAGATGGGTGCAGATATACGGGAGTTAGTCTGAACCCAGAGCTGATCAGGAAACTGCCTTGAACTGCAGCACTTTTCAAGGGCTTTGAGCACATCAAGTTCAGCGTAATTAGGTCAGAAATGCCTCAAAGGCCAGAACTGGTTTTCCACTGTTGTCTGTTTTTAATGACACAGTGTGTGAGTTCTGTGCAAACGCACTGAGTTAAAAGAAAATCTCGTGAGCTTGCCTTGATTCTTCCCTGGACCATTTCTTTAGCATCTCTCCCCACCTGCCTGTCTCGGACTGGACCCTGGGTGATCCTCTGTCCCCTCAGAAGCCACCAGCTTTCCCCAGAGTTCACTTCAACCTGATTTTTTACGTATGAGACTTGCTGTCGTGCCAGTCTCTGTCCTTGACTCTGAGCACGACGCTTGGTTCCTCCTTACTCGTAGTTTTGGGGATGGTCCAAGGCCACCGTCCTGCTGTCAGAGAAGCTTTTGAGACCTCAGAGGAGAGAGGGCCTTTTCCTGAGAGGAGGCAGTGCAGGCGCCTGTGTTGGGATGTGACCCCAAAAGACATGGCCCATTAGAAGGTGTCCCTCCTGCAGCGCTTTTGGGGATGTGATTCTGGCCTGCTGACGGAGCTTGAGTTGAGGGCTGCTCATGCCAGTGTGTGGAAGCCCTCCTCATGCACAGCATGTGCGCGAGGCTCAGTGTGTGTGCAGCAAGTAACGTCCTTGCCTGTTTCCCTTCTCTTTGCGTTTGGATTTAGCTGGGTGATGATCATTCACACGGCGTTGCCTCGATTTGCTGCACATGGAGCTTTCCCCTGGTCCCCCAGTGCTGTCACCCGCTGGTTCTTCATGGCCAGGGGACTGGAGCGTGAAGGGGGGACAGCAGTGTGCCAGCAAGGAGCAACCGCTCTGCAGCAGTGCTCCCCTTTCATCTCCCGCTTGTGATCTTTAAACACTAGATTGATTTCTGCTGCAGCCGCCGATAAAGGGAGAGGTTAAGTGCATCACAGCTCTGCAGTGGAGGCCAAAACGAGGGAAAAGATGAGGTGGTTCAAGATTCCACGTAGGGTTTGCATTCAGAGATGCTGGTCCTGACTTCTTTACTAGGTGATGCTGGGCAGAGTCCCTTCGTCTCTTGGCACCTCTGTTTTCATGCTCAGAAACCCATTTGTGTCACTGAAGTGATGGGATGCCCAAATCCGTTGCTTTGCTTTGGAAGTGCACCGGGATCCTCTGGTGAAAGGCAGTGCAGATACTGTCTCCTCACCCCTGTGGGTGCAAAAGGGAAGGGGAAAAGTGTGATGCTGGTAACGAGCAGCTGAAAGCCAGTTGCTTCTCCCCTCCCAATGCAGGAGGCTTTTTCTTGAGGGCTGCCAGCTTTAAGAAACCTCTTGTTAGCTCGTCAGTGAGGAGTAAAACTCCTTGCCGTGCTGGGAAGAACGGCAATAATGGGATCCATGTGGGAGCCTGTGTCTCAGGGTCAGCCCTGTGCTGAGCTGCTGCTCTTCCTCGCCGAGTGCTTTGCTGCTCGTGCACTGACACGACAGGCTTTGCAAATCTGCTGCTTATTCAATTATCTGCTTGGTTCGTCTCTCCCATGGCACAGGCTGCAGAGGCAGGAAGAGGACAAGCTGGTTGATGTTCCTACGGAGCACGGGCTGGTCCCCCCTCTCAGAGAACACCCTTCCCTTCCCATCTGCAGCTCCCAGAACCAGGGGACAGAGGTGCAGGGAGGCTCCATGCCTTTCTGCAGTGATATTTTCACCATTGTGCCCATGGTAAGTGATGGCTGAGAACCTCCCTTCCTGCTGCTCCTCCTCCTTCTCATCTCTGAAGGAGGTCCCTTGGCAGATCCCACATCAGCTGCTTGATGTGCCAAGAGAGGAGACATCCGGTTTCTGGTGAGGCTAGGGGCACTTGTTGCAAAAAGCATTTCTGAACAGCGGCAAGAGCCGACCCCAGGCTGGGCTCTGCTGCAAGGGCTGTGAATTAAGGGCACGTCATGAGTGTCCTCACAGTGTTCAGAGGTATCAGTTATTCTCCGTAAGGACACATTCCCACGTAGCGCGCGGGGGTGAAGAAAGGACACTGGTGCACTGTTAGTTCACATACTGACCTGCAGAATGCAATGGTCCTGGGTGGAAAGGAGGCCAAATTGAGCCCAAGCACAGCAATCCCTTCCTAAAACCTGGATTTATACCACATCTGAGTCTCCCTTCCAGTGTCGTCTGTGAGCCTGGACACGAGGCTGGCAGGTTTAAACGGGCTTTTTGAGTTCTACTGCAGATAGGCAGAGAAAACTGCTCACTTTCCTGGTGATGCCAGCAAAAACCCCATGGCCTTCAATCAGCCAGAGCCTGCCTTCTGAGTATTTGCATGGTCTTGAGATGAAGAATGGCTGCTGTCTGAGCAGCGCAGCATCCCTTCTCATCTTGGAGTAAACCCTGGAATAATCCCAACCTCTTCTTTCTTTTACAGTGGGTGAAAGTAGTTTATTTTTTCTATTTTGTTTTCCGAGGAAGGGGCTGCTGTTCTCTTCTTGGTTGCTCCTGCAGCCCATGGAAGGCTGAGAGGTGCCTTTCCTTAAACCAGTTGCAGGAAGTGAGAGCCTATAGAAACCAGGGATGCCTCCTGAAATGTGTGGCAGGGCTTCCTGGGACTGTGCACCAGTGCCAGGATCCTCTGCGAGAGCAGCAGAGAGTTGCAGAAACTGGTAGCGTGGCCCAGACTTAAATCCGTGGGCAAGAGCTCAGTCTCTTCTGAGGGGAACAAAATGCCCCTTCCGGGTGCCAGTAAAGGCGAGGGACTTTGGAAGCTGCTGCTTCCAAGCTCTCCTATAAATGCTGTTGACAAGCGTTGCTTGCTCCTTGCTCTTTGCTGATTCTCTAAATAAAGGCTTCCAGGGCTGCAGTGGAAACAAGAATGTGGTGTTTGAAGATAAATGGTTTGCTGTCACTTCTGTTTCAGGAGGGAGATGTCTTGCCCAATTCTTCCCTTGAAATCAGTGTGATCTTTCAGCCCAAAGAAGCCAGAGTCTACCAAGAGACAGTCTACTGTGACATCTCAGGTACAGCTCTTTCCTCCTGCTCCTGTTCCCACAGAGGAGGTAGAAACACTCTTCCAGCCCACTCGGACCTCATGTAGTTCTGGAGGGCTCAACAGGGCAGTGCTGGCACACGCCGCTGTCCCCGTGGTTCCCGGTGGTCTCCTGTCGGAGGCCAGGGCTCAGGATGCCTGGCTCTGCCTTCCTGATCCCAGAAGTGACCAAGCAGTGAAGGAATAAGCTTTCCCGCCATGGCTTTGCCAGCATTTGCAACACAGCTTTAGTGAAGGAGCACCAGGCCCCTGCAGACCAGTTACGTCCAAGATGAGTCTTTGTGGCGTGGCTCTCTCCTCCTTCTCGTGCTGCTCACTTTGTGTGCAGAGTAGGCTGGGATGGCAGTGAGAGCTCATCCAAACTTTGAGCCAGGATTCAGGCACCTTAGGCTGCTTCAGTGGCTGAGAGCAGCCTTCAGACTGAAGATCTTGTGCTCTGTCATCTCTAGCAAATTTAAGGGAAAGGACCCACCTTGGAGTTTAGCTGTAAGCCTTGAGGTCTCGGTTGCCTTTGCACCAAGGGATGTGCACGTTAGCAGTACATTTATGGCTTATGTGATCTGCTCAGTGGGAAGGCTGGTTTTCCATGACTGGAGAGAGCGCCTTCATCGGGGACTGGAGAGATAAGACAAGGGCTGATGGGTTCGAGCTTAAACAGGGGAGATTTAGTTTAGATGTACAGAAGAAATTCTTTCCTGTGAGAGTGGTGAGGCACTGGAAGAGGCTGCCCAAGGAAGTTGCTCCACCCGTGGCAATGTTCAAGTTCAGGCTGGACGGGACTTGAAGCAAGCTGCTCTAGTGGAAGGTGTCCCTGTCCATGGCAAGGGGTTGGAACTGGATGATCTTAAGGTCCTTTCCAACGCAAACCATTCTGTGGTTCTCTGAGACACCGGCCCAGGGGGTTGGTTAGAAATGAGAAAGCAGCCCCAAGGCGTATGTCCTGAGGGACGAGATGGGTCCCGTATCTTCTCCTGGAGCATCTAGAGCTGGTTCCATCCAGCCCAGGGACCGGCAGCAGCACTGAGACAACCTGGAAAGTGCCGGGTAGCAGAGGGAATTGCACTCACAGAGATTTCCCTCCACAGGCTGTGAGACCAGGCTGCCCCTGTGCATCAGCGGGGAAGGCGTCGGGCCCCAGGTCCAACTCAGCTGTGACCAGCTGAGCATCGGGGAGGTGACTGTTGGCTCAAGCCACAGCTACAGGGTGAGCAGGACGGGGCGCAGGGCATGGGGTGGATCCGGATGGCTCCCGGGCAGCAGCGAGCCTCGTGGAGCTGTGGGATGGGTCTGAATCAACTTGGTGGTGCTGAGCAGGCGCTTGGCACTGCAGGTCAAGTGGAGTGCTCTGTGTCAGGGGAATAAGCCCAGAGTGGCTCTGTTTGTGTGAAGTTATCCCCGCTTTGCATGGAAAAAAACCCCGAGGCAGAACTCGTCCTGTTGTATTTGGCAGCAGCGCTCAGCATCTTCTGCCTTTTACAGATGTTAATTGCTAAACTAGAAAAGAAGTGAGCCTTCTGTAAGCAAAGAGGATTCCTCATGTATTTCCATGTTGCCTTCTCGCTGCTGCTGCAGGTGTTCCTGCTCAACAGAGGAGTTACTGAGACGCCCTTCAGCGTGGTCTCTCCGGAGAGAGCTCTGGGCTCCTGCTTCACCTTTGGCCCCCGGGAGGGCATGCTTTTGCCTTTTGATCATCAGGCCATCTGGATCTCCTTCAATGCCAGTGTCGTGGGGCAGTTCACAGAGGAATTCCAGTTCAATGTGAAGGGATCCCCTGAGCCTCTGACGCTGACTGTGAGGTGAGAAGGGTTCTAAGAGCTTGGCGGCCACATTTGTAGCTCTCTCTGGGTAGTCATCTCCCACCTGCCTCATTTGCTGATGGAGCAGAGAAAGAAAAGGCTTGTCTGAGGTCTTGATCTTGGCTCTCATCCTGGCATCCCCACACTAGGAGCCCACACTAACCTTGACTCCAGTTTGACGCTGACTCCTTGCGACCGCAGCAGCAAATGAAGTGGAATTGTCAGCAAGAGGGAGCCGTGGAATAGGTTGGGTTGAACACACCATTTGCTGTGGTCCTTGATTTTGAGCTGAGAGGCAGAGCTGGCATTGGTTGGCATCAACCATGAAATAAATTAATGGGTGCTGTGCAGCTTCACGTGGTGATTCAGGTGGATGTTGGTGAGTCCTGGAGTTTGGAGCCTTCAAGTCTGCTGAATTTAAGGGCAGGTGAGGAGATGCGGTGTGTTCAGGTTCCGTTATGCCTGCAACTACTTGAAAGGAGGATGGAGCCAGGAGGTGGCTGGTCTCTTTTCCCAAGTAACAAGGGAAAGGACAAGAGGAAACGGCCTCAGTGTGTGCAGGGCAGATTTAGACTTGATGTTAGGAACAGTTTCTCCCCGAAAGGGTGGTCAGGCATTAGAAGAGGCTGCCCCGGGCAGTGGTGGAGTCACCATCCCTGGAAGTGTTCCCAAACCGTGTAGACGAGGCCCTTAGTGACATGGATTAGTGGTGGGCTTGGCAGCGCTGGGGTGACAGTTGGACTTGATGATCTTAAAGGTCTTTTCCAGCGTAGATGATTTGACGATTCTGTGTTGGGTGGTTTAAGACGTGTTGCTCTTGGATGGGTCAGCTGGTGCCCTGGTGGTTGGCTGATGTTTTCCTCCAAGATTCAACTGTCCGCTCTGTTGAGCTGTTGCGGCTCTTGTCAAGGGATGTTTGGGGCTCCCCCGGCTTCGTGTCTCAAAGTCCTGCCCCCATAACGATTGCGTGGATCAAGATCTTCTGAGCAAGGTGTTCCTGTACTCCATGGGAAGAGCGGTTCCAGCTAAGAAATGCCAAAGCAGGAAAGCTGTGGCTGGGAAGGGTAGTTACATTGAGTGTGCTTTACTGGGGACACCCCTGTGTCCAACACATTACAGATGGGGAAACTGAGGCACGCAGCCATCACTTGTTTGGTGTCCTTCCTCAGGCCATCCACAACTTGGGGGCATACCCTGCATGACACTGTGCCCCAAGCCCCACAAGCAGCTATGGGCTGCTGACCGCTTTGCTTTGGCTACCTCCCGTCCACCTGGATGCTGTGCTGAGCATGAGGGTGAGGGCTTGATTTGAAACCCCCTGAGGTTCTCAGGCCGGCTTTTACCCGCCGGAACGGTAAGGAAAGCTGAAGGCTTTGCAGTTCTCTTTAACCGAGGCCATGTCTCCTCTGCCTTTGTCCTCACAGTGGCTGTGTCACTGGGCCGGCGTTTCATTTCAATGTATCGTCCCTCCGCTTCGGTGAAGTCTCCTTTGGTGAGTGTGCCCTGGGCTTGGGCTGCAGGGTGGGAGGTCTGAGCCTTACCCAGATGGAGCACTTGTCCAGGACAGCATTGTCACTTGTGTTCCTCCATAGCCACCTTCAGCATGTCAAAACCAGGACTGCCAGCTGCTAGGCAGTATTTTGCCATCATGAGATCAAACAGAACCAGACAGAATGGCACAGAGCCAATTGAATGGTTCAAATAGAACGGAAGGAGTAGAAAGTCAGTGTTCTCTGGTGTCCCTCACAGTCAGTCCAGCCCCAATCTGCCAGTCCTCAGCAACAGAATGACTGTGAAAGTCTTTCTTGTCCGCGGCCAACTGGAGAAGGGAGTTGAAGGCAAGTTGTAGGTGCCCTGGGTGAATTTTGCTGTTGTGAGGCAAGGGCACCATTTACCCACCTGACCGTTAGCGTGAGAAATCAATTAGTGCTGTGAGGCCAACTCGTTGTCAGCTCCCAGGTAACATGGCCAAGCAGTAGCTCCGCATTGGGCGCCCATGTCTTCAGACATGGGCTCCTCCTTCCCCACCAAAAGCCCAGCTCTGCTGACAGAGCTGGCGGCTGTGCACCCAGAGCTTCTCCACTGAGATGCAGATTCTGGTTCTCCACCTCAGTCTCGCAAAGGACTTCTCACTGAGATGGTCTCAAGTTTAAACGTGAACTCAACCCCCCAGATCAGCTGCGATTGTCTCAGTGGCTTCCATTATGGAAAGCAAGTACCAAAGCTGAAGCCATGTCAGCCTTTGTGGGGTAATGAAAGGCGGTGTGCAGCATGGCCGTTTGTCCCCGCTCCTTCGGGAGGGTGAGACACAGGTCCTGCTTGTTCTTGAGCAAGCATCAGGTTTGCCTCCAGTGAAGTGGGCCGTGAGCTGCCACCGGCTCGGTCTCGATTGTCCCAAACCAGGAGATGCACCGAGGTTCCTGTCTGGAGAAACTGCTTCAGAGTGCTCTGCATCATGCTGTGGCTGCCAATTTCATCTTTCCTTTCCTTTCCTGGATCATCTCTTTGATGACAGCATACTGCTTTTATCTCTCGAAAACTGTGGGAGTGTTTGTGGAGTTCACAGGGACTTTTCTGGACTGACTTTTGAGAGTAAATGTTCTGGATGCACCGTCACGGTTGAGAAGGAATTGGTGCTGGTCTGGGGGAGGTGAGAGCTCCTCACAGTTAGAGACACCTGTGTCAGAGTGGCATTTCTGTGTGACAAGCGTAAAAGGGACCGTAATTGACGACGACTTCCCCACAGAGCTTCTCAATCAGCTGTAATTGCCATTGAAAGGAGGCAAACTCCAAGCGCAGTTTTATCACCGCAGGATGTCCACCCCAGGAATCACGGGATAATAAACTCCTGTTGTGTCCTTTTCCCAGGCTTTCCTCGCACCCTGTGCTGCCGCCTCACTAACACTTCCTCGGTGCCCTTCAACTTCAACCTTCGCATTCCTGGGGACGGCTCGGGAGCACCCAGCGTGACCAGTTTTGCTCAGGTGTCAGACAGCACTGGTCCGTCGTGGAGAAAGCGAGCCCCAGGTGCCAAGAAGCCAGCTGAATTTACTATCAGGCCCTCCACAGGGACCATCTGTGCCAAGGGACACTTGGATATCCAGGTACGCGAAGAGTCCAGCCCTGTGTGCTTCAGAGGTGGAGCTGGAGCTTCGGTGGCGTTGAGGGGGCTTTAGCACTGCTGGCTCTGAGCATCCTGCGAGTGAGAGTTGGGCACTAGTGTTGGGCTCTACATCTGCCCTGGCAACGCAAAGCGCATTCGGTAATTCAGGTATTGTCCAAAGACTTCTGTTACTGCCAGAGACTGTGCCCTACACATGAACCAGCAGAAGAATTAAAGGCAAACATCACAGAATCCTAGCCTGTTTTGGGTTGGAAGGGACCTTACAGCTCATCCAGTTCCAGCCCCCTGCCATGGGCAGGGACACCTTCCACCAGACTTGGAAACTGGCAGCGTGTGACAGGATGGACCCAAGTGCTTCCATGGCTTGGGACAGTCGCAGGGATCTTTCAATTGCTCGTGGAGATTTCAGCGTCTCGTGTCTGGCTTTGACCAGAGCCAAGCACTGAGCAGAGAAGACGATCCTTATTTCTGTCCAGTGAGAGCTCAGCTGCCTCTTTCACACAGCTGATGTTTGCCCGGTGCTGCAGCGCCAGGACTGTGTCTGAGAAAGCAGACTTTTCTCACGTGCGTTGCGCTCCCCCACGACTAGGTGAAAACCCCTGATAGGCCGTTTTAGATCCATCTGGTAGCCAACTGACCAGTTACACTCCCCAGCAGGACTCACCGCAGTTACTCAGAGCCATGCAGATGCTGTAGCCCCTGCTCTAAGTAACTGCCTGGTTTGGGTTCAGCTTAGAGGTGCTGAGAAGACCCCTGAGCCTGGGGCGATTGTTGCCTTGGAGGCGCTGTCACCTGGGGCTTCACGGAGGAGCTTTCTGTGCTGCTTCTTTGCAGAAGTGCTACCGGGGCGAGCTGCAGATCCAGATTTGCCAGAGCAGCCAACGCCTGCGGGTGCCGGTCCTGGGATGTGGTCTGCAGCCACGGCTGGAGTTGAGCCCCGCAGAGCTCGAGCTGGGACCGCTGCTGCCACAGAGCCGTGGGGAAGAGGGGACGGTGGTGGTGAAGAACCCCTGTGGGGTTTACTCACTGGAGTTTGACCAGCAGCACCTTGCTGAGGAGCAGGTGAGGGGGAAGGTCTGTGCACGCTCCTGGAGATTCCCAGCGCTCCAGCATTCCCAGGCTTGTGCCAGGGAGACGGGGGCAGCGCGCGGGGCAAAGCCCGGCGGCATCCCAGGGTTAGCCGGCTCTGCTGGCAGGCTGTGGAGGGACTTGGATAATCCCTGCCACTGGGGGGAAAGAATATGGGAGGGGATGGCTCGTCTGGGGAGTCTGTTCACGTGGTGAAGGTCCAGAAACTCATGCTGTCTGTGGTTTCTCTTCCCTCTGTGCGCAGCTCCTACGGACACCTAAAGACGACAACAGCCACAACAGCTTGTTGCTGCCTCCGTGTGCCCCGGCTGAGAAGCTGACCGTTGAGGCCCAAGGAAGGGGCATAGAAATGAAGGTGAGATGAAATCTAAATGCTAAAAGTGCAGGTGGCAACCAGCATGGTTTTCTCATTTCCTCATCTCTTCCCCAGCCTACCATGGTTTGTGTTTCTGCCACGAGAGTGGCAGAAAACCTCTTCTCCTTCTTTCCTTTGGCTTGATATCAATCCCTACTGCCTCAGGTTGACGTTGTGCATCCACCAGGAAAGGTGGTGAAGCTAGGAAACATCTGCATTGGGCAGACGGTGAAGAAGATCGTCACCATAGCCAACAAGAGCGCAGGCCCTCTCACCTTTAAGCTCAGAGTCACATCCACCGTGCCAGAGTTGCAGGAAGCTGGGGTAAGTGCCATTCCTTCTCTACAGAGCACTTTAGTGTGCCTGCAGGGAGCGATGAGCTGCTGTGGGTGGGAGGTAGTAGCTAATGACAGCTGTGGGCTGCCCTGGCTGCCTGTGCCTGCCCCGTCCTCCCTGCTGGCACTGCTCTGCCAGCAGATGCTTGCAGTGTGAATGCTTCAGCTGAGCTGGGTGCCAGGACTCCCCGAGAGCCACAAGTGAGAAGGCGGCACAATTCCTCTAACCTGTTTTAGACGCATAGGTCAGGATGCAGCCGCGTATTTTAGATCTGGAAAGGCGAGGGAGGTGAATCTTGAAAGAGGGAGGGTTACAGCTCTGTTGGAACTTCCATGAAAGCTTTAGAAGGCAGAGGTGACCTCACCGTGACCAGGTGGACACATGGCAGAAAACACCTTTGGTATTACCTAGGAATGCCTACGAGGGAATGAGTGGGACTGGGTCAGTGTTGGTGCGGACAGAAGAGGAATTGGAAGCCTCTTCCCTGAGTCTGGTGAGGGAGGCTCCGCAGCTGGCTTGCCAGATGAAATAGTCTCCACTCATCTCTTCGGGTAGGTTCTGTGCTTGAAGCCCAGCAAGGAGCTAAAGCTGAAGGCCAGAGGAGACACCTGCAAAGTGGAGGTGACCTTCTCCCCGAAGCGCCGCATGCAGCCGTTCAGCGGGGAAGTGCTGCTGGAGTGCCGCGGGCTGGTGCGCTCCCTCTTTGCGGTGCGGGGCTCCTGCCAGGGCAGCCTCGTGAGCTTGGACCAGGACCAGCTCAGCTTTGGAGCCGTGGTGCGGCAGAGCTACACGTGCCGGCGCGTCGTCATGCGGAACGCGGGCAACACAGGAGTCAGGTAAAGCAGGACCCCCCCGCCTCTCTGAGGGCTGATTGCTTGGATGAGGGTTGTGAGGAGCCGTAGTGTGCCCAGATAGCTCCTCTCTGCTTCTCCATCCCGCTGGAGAGTCGTGCAGCCATGGCCGTGCAGTCAGGCCCTGGCAGTTAGCAAGGGGGTACGAGCAAAAGCTCATTTAGAGATGGGTGCAGTGGGTCCTGCCCAGCCTGAAGCCTTATTGCCAGGTGGCTCAGCATCAGGCCTGAGATGTGGTGGGAAAGCCCACCAGAGACGGAGAGCCTCACGCTGAGACTTACCCTGCCTTCACAGCTCCCCGTGGCTAATCCTTCTTTCCTGTCCTTGTGCTTTCCTTGGCAAGGTTTTTGTGGGACGTGGAGAGCTTCCAGCCGGACTTTTCTATCAGCCCCACAAAGGGTTACATCAGGCCAGGGGTGGATGTCCCCTTCGTTGTGACCTTCCGCCCCTCGAAGCTGAGCCAGGCTGTCCAGTACGAGGGGCTGCGGTGCTTCATCCCGGGCAGCGAGGCGCTCCGCCTTACGCTATCAGGATCCTGCGTGGAGGCCCCTGGCACCAGAGAGGTAACGCAGCAGGGACAGGATGGGCCCCTGGACCCCAGCATTTGCGCCACATCTCTCCCAGGGCAGGAACTGAAGGACACTTGCGAGCGCAGACTCGCTTGTGCCGGGGTATCCCAGAGAGAAAGTGCTGGGCAGGACTGCCAGAGTTCCTGAGCCCTGTCATTGCCTTTCTCCCCTGTTCGAGGTGTTGCTCCTCCAGTGAGCAGCTCGGTTGTCCTGGCTCTGCACTGCAGCACCCGTGCCGTGGGAGCACCCTGCCGGGCTCTCCTGAGACCCTCCCCACAGAGCCACCCCGCTGTATCCCAGCACTGCACTCGCAGCCACACTTCTCCCCCGTGCCGGACCAAGGGAGGGCATTCAGCAGTAGGAAGGGGCAAGGCATCTGCATCCAGCCCCTGGGAGGGGGTAGCTTGGGAGCAGTTGGCTCTTGCTCCCAAAGAGAGCATGGAGCTCCTCTTCATCCTGCCCATGAAGGAAGGGGCTGTGTGGCTGCAGATCTGTCCTTGCACAGCACTTTCCTTTCAGGACTCCCCTGAAGTTTCCTTTCACCCAGCATGCGAAAGGCTTGTTCTGCTCCCTTCTTCAAGAACAACCAGCTTGATTTACTCCAAAAGCTGTGGCCAAAGTGTAATTTTTGCATGTGACAAGGAAAAGCTGCTCCCTGTGCTCCAGGTCCTGGTGTAGAGCCAGCGTGAGAAGAGTGGCAAGGATTGTGGGTACGACCCAGCAGCCTCTGTGCTCCTCTGTTACAGACCCTGACTTTCAGCTGCAATGTGCGTGAGAAGCAGAGCCAGACCATCCTCCTGTCAAACCCGAGCAGCGAGGCCTGGACCCTGAAGCCCATTGTTGAGGGGAAATACTGGAAAGGGCCTGAATTTATCCATCTGGAGGCCAGGCAAAAAGAAAAGGCCTACCAGGTCACCTACAGACCCCTAACCATGAGCTGTGGGAACAAGAAGCATCAGGTAGGTGAGCTGTGCCAGCGTGCTGACCCTCGTGGCATGACCCTCGTAGGTCACTCTCCTTTGGGCAGGAGGTTGGCCGAGATGACCTTTGGAGGCCCTGTCCAAGCTGAAGGTGTCCTGTGCTCTCTGTTGGAAGCTGGGTTTTGTGGTGGCTGGGGGCCAGGCACGGGCAAAGGGCAGATGGGAAGTCGGGACTGAGCACCAAACGTGTTGGAGCAGCTAACGTAAAAAGCCAGGCTTTCTGCAGGCCAAGAAATGAAGTTTGTTCTGCGTAGCTCCGGGTCGCCGCTTGTGGCAGCCCAGGGGGCTCAGAGACCCCCATGCTCAGCGCACGGGCTGCACAGGCTCTCCAAGCCCCGGGCACAACCACTTCTGCCAGCAGCACCTGGCTGGTGTCCTTCTGCAGCTTGCAGGGAGCAAGAAGGGCAAAGCTGCCCTGCAGTTTGTCAGTGCCGTCCTGGCCGTGAGCAGGCAGGTGGGAAACGAGAGAGATCTCTTGAGGGTCATGCAGGAGCTTTGGGAGGAGCCCTTCCTGCAGGTCTCAGGCTGGGCACATGGGGGTGACTGGCCCCTCTGCAATGTTTTCTGTGCCAGGCCAGCAACAAGCTCCTAAATCCAAGGGGTCAGTTCAGAAGGGCTCTGTGGTGCTGGAGCTGCCGGGTCCTTGTCGCGCTCCTTGTCCCGCTCCAGCTGGCCTTACAGTGGGCCAGGTCAGAGATTTCTGGCCTCAAGTCTCCAGGGTGCTCAGCAGATCTGTGCCCTTAGGGTCGCACGTGCTCAGCATCTCTTTAACGTACAGCCTGCGTGAGGAGTCTTGCAGCTTTCAGCTGCTGTGGAGGCAGAGGCAGGTGTCTGGGATCCACGGGCACCCAGAATGAGCATGGATATGAGCTTTCCATGGCCCATGTCTGGGGGGCCCCTGTTGTGCCAGCTTACAGGCTGCTCTCTGGTCAGCGCTGTTGGGGCTAAGGCCAGCAGGACTGAGGCAATGGAGCTCATCAGGGACGGCCATCCCCTGCCCACGGCTGTCCCTGCGTGAGCACAGGCTGGCAGGGACATGCCCAAGGTGAGTGGGGCCAGTAAGGGAGTGTTGGGATGTGCAGAGCAGCTCTGCTGCAGGGCCCGTGTTTCCTTGCTTTGCCCAGAGATGATGCCTCTGTGTCCTGTAGCTGTGCCGTGTCCTGTGGGCCACGCACCCGCTCACAAGCAGCTCAGAGCAGGTGCGACGCTGGCGTCTGTCTCCTCCTGCGCGGGACAGGGCTGCAGTCACAGCTCTGCCAGCTGGACGTGCTGAAAGCTGCCTCAGTGAGAGCCTCAGGCATGGGACTGTCCAGGGGTGCTCCAGAGCCGACTTGTCCTATTCGTTGTCTGTAGGGCTCCATCTTCTTCCCCCTGCCGGACGGGACAGGCTTACGCTACCAGCTGGAAGGAACTGCTGAAGCCCCCAGGTGTTCAGGGGCCATTTCCCGGCAGGTTCCGTGCAGGAATTCCCACACGGAGCTCATCCCTGTGTCCAACTGGCTGCAGAGACCACAGAGGTGAGTCCAGCCCAGGGAGTCTGGCCTCATGAGCAATCCCTGCAGCAGCACAAGGCAGGAAGCTTCCAGTGCCTGGAAGCTCCTTCCTGAAAGCTTTTCCCTCTCCTTGGCCGTGTCTGGCCATACCCACGTTCTGCCTGTGCAGAGCCATCCTGGAGGGCTTTCCTCCAAGGGGGGTGAGAGCTGGCGCCCTGTGCCCGAGGCACTGAGGATGAGAGGGGCTGTATTGTACCCCCGCAGGATGGGTATCCTATGGGAGTCCTTCCTGTTGACCTTCACTGCGTCCTTCTCACCCGCAGGTTCCTGGTGGTTATTGACATGCTCAAACCAGAGAACCTGGAAAGCAGTTCTGTGCTGCAGGGGTGTTCATACATCGACGTGCCGAGCTCTGCGAAGAAGGACTACCAGCTCACCTTCTTCTCCTACAAAGAAGGAGTCTACAGGGCAAAGGTGAGTGAGGACACTGGTCTGCAGGGCCCTTCAAGGAGCTGTTGGCTCACCGAGAAGCTACACGCCTGTTTTCATACCTCCACGTGCACGGGTCCTATGAAATACCACAGGTGCTTTCTCTGGTCTTGCACTCCTCCTCGCTGGGTGCTCATAGCCATTCCTGGAAGCAGGGCGCTGAGCTCGGTGGGCTCTTCCGGGTCTGTTTTCATGTGTGGAATGAGCAGCACTTCCCTTTCTGTCTGATTCAGGTGACCTTCCTCAACGAGACAACCGGAGAGTACTTGTTCCACATGGTGACTTTCAAGGTGATGGCTTCGGGACCCATCGGCACTGTCGAAATGAGCACCGCCGTTCGGCAGAGAGTGTCCTCCACCGTCAAGGTGGACAACCCTCTGCCTGTCCCGGTGACGTTTGCCATCAACTGCAAAGTGCCGGGCGTCAGCGTTCCACAGCACTTTACTGTTCCTGCACAGTCAAAGGTAGGAGCAAAGCTCCTGCGGCTCACTCTGCTCTCCCTACTCGTGGCCGGAGGGGGGGCTCTTGGAGGGTGATGCCTGAAAGGGGCCATGTGGGGCCTCTTTCCGTGGTGGCAGCTCCCTGCCGATGATGTAGAGAGGGAGCAGTGTGCGAGAATATCCCCAGTGGGAATCATCCTGCGCTGGTGGAGTCTGCCCTGCTGGCCCCTGTAACACGCCGCCACTGGGCGTCACGTGGCAGGTCCTTGTGCCATGTGCCCCTCATTTAATGTGTTGCTTCCAGGTGCGAGTGGCTGCAGGACAAGCCTGATCCCACGGCCAGGTTGTCTGCAGCCTGCATTGACAGGAGGTGGTGTGTGCCCTGGGGGAGCACAGGGGCTTTTTAGGGTGGGCAGCTTCTGGCATCATGCTGGAGGGCTCTGAGCTGTTGGGATCTGTCCCTGAGTGAACCGTCCCCCAGAAGGAGCAAGGCTGTGCCCGAGAGAGAGGGAGTCAGAGCGGGGAAGGCAGCCCAGCCTTCAAGCGCTGCCTGAGCAGAGCAGGGACCAGCTGCCCCCTTCTCAGGCACACGTGTTCCCTGCCTGTGCCTGACGCCGTGGCTTTTTCCTTCCTTCCTCCCAGGCGGATCTTGTCTTGGAGTATCAGCCCCTGAAAACGGGTGAGAGCACCGGGCACCTGGTGCTCCAGAGCAGCGACTTGGGCTCTCTGTCTTACAACCTGCAGCTGAAAGCCACCTCGAGCAGGCCAGAGAAGCCCGTGTATTTCCGCACCACGCTGGGCTCCCATCAGACCATCACCACCAAAATCCGGAATTTTGCCCAGCAGGAGACCGAGTACCTCCTACAGGTGAGCCCGGGCTGCCGGGGCTCTGGCTGGGAGGCAGCTCCTCTGGCCAGCACCAGCCCTCTCCACCAAGGGGTCCGAGTGCCTCTGGCGTGGCCTGGCAGAGCCAGGGTGGCCATGTGAGCCCAGGGGCCTTCCCACTAGTGTGGGCTTGTCCTCCCTTGCGGGCCCGTGTCTGCTGCCCTGGTTGGAGCTGCTTTTGCAGGCCCCGTGGTGCCTGGGCTTGCTTCCCGCTTGCAGCCCAGGTCTGGCAGTCTTGGGGCTTGGGTGCAGGGTTGTCCCTGCTGGGCACGTTTGCACACTTCTCGTGCCCGTTCACCGCAGGCACTCACCAGGGCTATGGTCTGGGTGGGACGGGCCAGGGCCAGGGGACCATCGTGTTCTTCCCGAGGCGCTGGCTCTGCTGTTGTGACCAACCCCCCATGGTCTCTTGTCTCCTCTGCGTAGACCGACTGTGCCGACTTCCAGACGGCAAAATCCATCAGTGCGGCACCCGCCAGCGCTGGGGGCTCGGAGCTGAACGTGGAAGTGACCTTTGAGCCCTGCCACCTGGGCAAAGCCAAGGCCACGCTGCAGCTCAGCTCTGCACTGGGCGGGCAGTACTGCATCCCACTCATCGGCCTTGCGCTGCCCCCTGAACCCCAGGGCCCCTTCCTCATCCCAGCCGGCGGCACCACCTTCATCTCCTTCAGGAACGTCTTCCCGAGGGCCACGGCGTTCCAGTATGCCGTAAAGCACCCGGCCTTCAGCGTCAGGGCCCCGGAGATGCTGCGCGCCAAGAGCAGCACCACCATCACCGTCTCCTTCACGGGCGGCCCCGCTCCTGTCACCAGCAGGCTGGTGGTCTCTTGCCCTGGCGGCTCCTGGATCTACCACCTCCGGGGCCTGCCCTCCACCCGCAAGTGACCAGCTGCCCCTGGCCCTTCCCGCCACGTTCGTGCTCTCTGGAGCCAATAAATTTCATTTAGCATCCTCCCACACGACGTCCTTGTCTCTAAACGGGAGAGGCATGAATTTGCTGGATGCACAGCCGGTGGACAAGGAATTGGCTGGATGACTGCACACAGAGAGTCGCGGTCAATGGCTCAATGTGTAAACGGAGACCAGTGACGAATGGTGTCCGTCAGGGGTCGGTGTTGGGGCAGACCCTGTTCAACATCTTTGTCGCTGACACAGACAGTGGGATCGAGCACCCTCAGCAAGCTTGCAGACGACACCAAGCTGTGTGGTGCAGCCAGCGCGCTGGAGGGAAGGGATGGCATCCAGAGGGACCTGCACATGCTGGAGAGGTGGCCAGCCTCATGAAGTTCAGCAAAGCCGAGTGCAGGCTCCTGCCCCTGGGTCAGGGCAATCCCAGGCACAGCTACAGGCTGCGCAGAGAAGTGATTCAGAGCAGCGTGAGGAGAAGGACCTGGGGGTTGGAACATGAGGCGCTTCAGCGTGCGCTTGAGCCCGGAAACCCCCTGTGTCCTGGGCTGTATCACCAAGAGCATGACCAGCAGGTCAAGGGAGGTGATCCTGCTCCTCTGCTCTCATGAGACCCCCACTGGGAGCACAGTGTACAGTTCTGGTGTCCTCAACAGAAGGACCTAGAGCTGTTGGAGCAAATCCAGAGGAGGGCCACGAGGATGCTAAGGGGGATGGAGCAGCTCCTGCACAAAGACAGGCTGAGAAAGCTGGGGCTGTTCAGCGTGGAGAAGGGAAGGCGCGGTGGAGACCTCATAGCAGCCTTCCAGTATCTGAAGGGGGCCTACCAGCATGCTGGGGAGGGACTCTTCATCAGGGACTGTATCAAGAGGACAAGGGGTGATGGGCTTAAAGTGAAACAGAGGAAGTTCAGGTTAGCTAGAAGGAAGAAATTCTTCACTGTGCGGGTGGTGGGGCACTGGCACAGGTTGCCCAAAGCAGTGGTGAATGCTCCATCCCTGGCAGTGTTCAAGGCCAGGTTGGACGGGGCTTGAGCACCATGGTCTTGTGTGAGGTGTCCCTGCCTGTGACAGGGTGTTGGAACTAGGGGATCTTAAGGTCCTTTCCAATCCAAACCGTTCTGCGATTCTGTTATTCTCTAAGATTCTTTGGGAAAGCGCGGTTAAGACTTCAGTCGGTTCCACTTAAAGGTAAAAATTTGAGAATGAAGACCTTAGGCCCAGTGTAGGAGAGGATCTGGTTCAAGACCGTCTTAAGAACCTGAACGTGCACAAGTCCATGGAACCTGATGGAATCCATCCGCGGGTCCTGAAGGAGCTGGCGAATGACGTTGCTAAGCTACTGGCCATCATATTTGAAAAATAATGGCAGCCAGGTGAAGTTCCCGACGACTGGAAAACGGGAAATATAACCCCCATTTTCAAGAAGGGGAAAATGGAAGACGCGGGGAATTACAGAGCAGTGAGTCTCACCTCTGTGCCTGGTAAAATCGTGGAGCACATTCTCCTGCACAGCATGCTAAGGCACATGAAAAACAACAAGGTGCTTGGTGACAGCCAGCATGGCTTCACTAAGGGGAAATCCTGCCTGACCAATGTGGTGGCCTTCTATGATGGGGCTACAGAATTGATGGACAAGGGTAAAGCAGTTGATGTCATCTACCTGGACTTGTGCAAAGCGTTTGACACTGTCCCACACGACATCCTTCTCTCTGAATTGGAGAGATACCAATTTGATGGATGGACCACTCGGTGGATAAAGAACTGGCTGGACGGCCGCACGCAAAGAGTTGTGCTCAATGGCTCGATGTCCGGCTGGAGACCGGTAACGAGTGGTGTCCCTCAGGGAGCGGTGTTGGGACCGGTCTTATTCAACATCTTTGTCGCTGACATGGACAGTGGGCTTGAGTGTGCCCTCAGCAAGTTTGCCAGTGACACCAAGCTGTGTGGTCCGGTTGATATGCTGGAGGGAAGGGATGCCATCCAGAGGGACCTTGACACGCTTGTAAGGTGGGCTGATGCCAACCTTATGAAGTTCAACCATGACAAGTGCAAGGTCCTACACCTGGGTTGGAGCAATCCCAGGCACAGCTACAGGTTGGGCAAAGAAGAGATTCAGAGCGGCCCTGCAGAGAAGGACTTGGGGGTGCTGGTCGATGAAAAAATGAACATGAGCCGGCAGTGTGCGCTCGCAGCCCAGAAAGCCAACCGTATCCTGGGCTGCATCAAAAGGAGCGAGACCAGCAGGTCGAAAGAGGTGATCCTGCCCCTCTACTCTGCTCTTGTGAGACCTCACCTGGAGTATTGTGTGCAGTTCTGGTGTCCTCAACATAAAGAGGACATGGAACTGCTGGAACAAGTCCAGAGGAGGGCCACGAGGATGATCAGGGGACTGGAGCGCCTCCCGTATGAAGATAGGCTGAGCAAGTTGGCGCTGTTCAGCGTGGAGAAGAGAAGGCTGCGTGGGGACCTAATAGCAGCCTTCCAGTACCTGAAGGGTGCCTATAGGGATGCTGGGGAGGGGCTCTTCATCAGGGACTGTAGTGACAGCACAAGGGGTAAGGGGTTAAAACTTAAACAGGGGAAGTTTAGATTGGATCTAAGGAGGAAATTCTTTCCTGTTAGGGTGGTGAGACACTGGAATGGGTTGCCCAGGGAGGTTGTGAGTGCTCGATCCCTGGCGGTGTTCGAGGCCAGGTTGGATGAAGCCTTGCGTGGGATGGTTTAGCGTGAGGTGTCCCTGGCCATGGCAGGGGGGTTGGAACTAGATGATCTTGAGGTCCTTTCCTACCCTAACTATTCTATGATTCTATGATTCTATGACCCTGGAAGGGAGCTTGGGCTGTCTCGGCGTTGGCTGGCAGTTGAAGGTTATGAAGGAAATAGCAGGAAGCTCTACTAGTGGGCTCCTATTAATGATGTCAGCTGTGGTAGAGCTTTTGTAAGGGGTTTCCTTTAGTTAGAGAGCTTCTGCCTTGGTGCCTTCAGCACACAGGGGTGTCACGCCTGAGGTGTCTTTGCCTGAGCTCTCCAGTTTCCAGCTGGATTCGTGGCTGGACATGGTGCGGGACATGTTTTGGAGTGTTTCCAGAGGCTGGCTGCCTGGAGAGCCAGTTAGCACTCGGGGCTCATATCCTCCCTGCCTGTGTTGTAAAGGCCCAGATGATGAGTGTTGGTTTCAAAGTGAGGGCTCCATGTTCCCCGCCAGGCAGGTGTGAGGATTTGCTTTGCCTGTGGCCCCGAGTCTCATGGGAAGCTTTTGCTTCTGGCAAACGCTGTGCTGCAAACGTGTGAAGCTCCTGGCAGCTGAGATGCCCCGGGCAGTTGGGTGGCCTTGTGTGGTGCGTGTGCCCGTGTGCGCAGGCTTAATGGGTACAAAGTCATCGACGGGCGCTCACCAGGGACAGCAACAGGGGTCACCCCAAAGGCAGGCTGGCCATGGCCCTGGTGTGGCGGGGCTCCTCGTGGGCCAGCAAAGTAGGAATTAAATGGTTGCTTTGTAGTCAGTGCGGAAGCTTTTTTCTTTCCTGCTGAAGCAGAGAAATTCTTGGCTCATCTGCGGTGTCTCAAGCAATTTATGTGTCGCTCACGGAGCGTGACCAAATGCTGCTGTAAGGTGCACTTTAGCCCTGGTGCAGGGCTTCACTGCGGGAGAGACATTGAAGGCGTAGGGGGGCTGCAGGGATCCGCAAGGCTGTAGCTTTAGCAAGGCCCTGCGGTGGCCGTGGAAGCCACGTGTGGCCCTCGCCTATTGTGACGTACAGGGGAGCTGCTGCTGTTAAAGGCGAGCAACAGCCGTGGCCCAGTGAGAGCAGGAGTTGCTGAGCCGCTGAGGCAGGAGCAGGCTTGAGCTACTGTCAGGCTCTGAGCTCTGCTTCCTCGAGGCGCTGGTGAAACCCTGCCCTAGCTGGCAAAGCCAGAGCGTTGAGGAGAGGGGCTGGGCAGCCCAGGTGCCAGCCCTGTCCTTTGCTGCCCAGGTTCCCCTGGCTGTTGGCAGCCCAGCAGCAGTTAGCTGCTGTGCTGGTGGGCAAGAGCCACACCGAGGCGTCCCTGGGCGGCTCCTGTCCCTGCAGCTGCCCACAGCTGCCGAGCAGCGCGAGGGCATTCAGGAGCCAAGGCTGGGCCCCGCACGGAGGAATCCTCCAGGAGAAGCGTGAATCACCCGTGCTCAGGTAGCGTCTGGCCCTGGGCAGGGAGGAGGCAGCTCCGCTGGCAGCAGGGATGGGGCAGTTGTGTGATAGCCGGCAGGATTTAAACATCCCTGGGCTAAGAGCAGGGCTGGGCAGGTAGAAGGGCTTGAACGGGCTCTGAAATTGCCGTGCAACTTGCAGTGAGGGTAGAGACTTGGAGCTAGGCTGTAGGTCCTGCAGCAAAGGGAGCCTTGGCTGTCTGAGGTGGGGAGCAGGGAGCCGTGGGGTGGTGGGCTGGAGGGGTGCTGTGTCCTGGTGGCTGGTTTGTCCTGCCCCTGCAGGGAGATGTGCCCGATTGCTCCGTTGTGCTCCTTTCCTGCTCCTCTGGGAGGCTGGTCCCTGCAGGCTCTGGGGCTGTGGAAGAGCCTTGCTCCAGGGCGCGGGGGGAAGCTGCTGGGCTGGCTGGGCTGTGGAGGTTGGAAGCCCTCTGGAAATAAGCGTTGTGGGGGCGACGACAGGGTTCGTTTCAAGTGAAGTGAAATCACAGCTCGGAGAATTGGAACGAATAAGGCAGTTATTCTTAAGACCCGGTAAGAAACCACTGAAATCCAGCTTAATGCTGGATCATCCCCATTAGGTTTCTCCCTTGAAAAGGAGTTATTTCCAGCTCTAAATCCCAGCTCTTGCTGCAGCAGGTCCTCCTGTCCGTAGGGCAGTGCAGAGCTCTGGAGTTTCTTGCAAGGACAAAAGGAAACGGTAGCCTTGTTTCCTGAAGCCGTGGAGGGCCCGGCACCACAAACACGTGCAGTGCTGTCGCTGCCTTGGCAGTAAAGGAGTGAAGTGATTGCCTTGCTTGCAGGGTGTGGGGAGCAGTCGAGGGGCAGGGAATGGCCATCTTTGCCTAGATGCTGTCTTGCTGTGTCCAGCAAGTGCACACAGCAGAGGTGATGTGGAGCACAGGGAAGCAGGAGGGAATATCATCCTGGATTTTACGTAGCTCTGAGCTAATTGCTCATGTGCCTTCGATGGTTTCCTGCTTTTTTCCTGCTGTGGCAGCCTGGAGTGCCTGTAGGGAGCCTGGAGTTTGGGTGTTAACAAGCGAAAATGAGGGCGTCCTTCTGCATGGAGAAATGCTCTTGGGCAGTGGGGTGATTTCCTGCCTGGAAGGAGCCGTTTTTGCCAGATAATCTTTGTAACGTGAGCCAGGCAAAGTAGCCTTGAGAAAGTATAGTTCTTAATCAGAGTCTTGAACCCTGTGCTGAGTTAGTTAGAAACATCATCAGGCTCCTTGCAGAGAGGGTGAGAAGTGCCAGTAGCGCCTGGTGCGTCTGTGTGGCTCGTGGGACTGCCCCCAGAGCAAAAGGCTGTTTTGGCTCAGGGTCTGTTTGTTGTGGGGTTTTACGTCTGTGAATGGAGCCTAAATATGGTCTAATCATGAGTGAGGGTGGGGAGGCCCTGTGTTCTCCGCTTAGGAAGGATGCCAGAGGCTGGAGACACAGCTGTGTCCTTTGGGTGTGCCAGGAATGGCGAGGCCCTGGCACAGGTTGCCCAGAGAAGCTGTGGCTGCCCCATCCCCGGCAGTGTTCAAGGCCAGGTTGGACGGGGCTTGGAGCAACCTGCCCTAGTGGAAGGTGTCCCTGCCCGTGGCAGGGGGTTGGAACTGGGTGAGTTTTAAGGGCCCTTCCCTGAGGTTGCGGGGTTCCAGGGTTCCATGGGTCCAGGGTTTTAAGGTTCTGGGGTTGTGGATTGTCCAACTGTTGCTTCTTCCAGGCGACCTCTGCGACATGGCCAGTGGCAAGACCCCCCGGCCCATGAGGTCCTCCAGAAGGGCGGATGGATTCCAGAGCAGAGTGGTAGCATCTCGTAATCCGAAGCTGGTCAGAGAGGCAGAAGAGTCTCTCACCACCAGGCAGAGGCTGGCCAGCCCTCGGGAGATGAGGCGGCCCCGGGCTACCCAGCTTTGGGACATGGGTGAAGTCTCCCATCAAAAGGTAGCCTTTCCCTGCTCTTCTCCTTGCCGTTTGATGTGACATTTGAAGAGGGCACGTGCTTGTGGCAGCCTTGCCTCCAGCTTACCCAAGCAGCTTGGTGATGAGGTCCTGTTGTCATTTCCAACTGGTGGTGGTGGAGTTCTTTGTGCTGAGGGAAAGGCAAAAAACACATTTCTCCAATGAGCCATTGAAGTCCTGGTCTGCACAAAGGCAGTGGAACCTCTGCTGCAGTGGGTGGGTTTTGCTGGGCAGAGAAGAGTGGATGCGCTTTTCCTGGATCAGTGTTCTCTTAGATGGATGTTCAAAGCTGCTTTTCTTGCAGGACTGCTCAGTCTAACACACAGTCCAGGTGGGTGGATGACTGAGGTAGGCTGTTGAGCAGAAAGCTACCAGCAAGAGACCTGATGTAGCACATCGGTTACGGGTTGCCCCAGGCAGCACAGGAGGTGGGAACACGTAAGACGGGCGCCCAAATAACTGGCAGTGCTACAGCTACTGGGCTCGGCCTGAGCGTGGCTTTTGTGGAGAAGCGGGAGAGCTGCCTGTGTCTCTCGAGTGACAACAGTGCAGCTGGGAGAGGGGAGAGCAAGCAGGGAGGAATTATCTCCAAGTACTGCCTCTGCTGGGTCAGCGTTTGGTCTTTGCGTGCATTTTTCAGAGCTGCTTCTGCAGCGGTATTCAAGAAACGAGCAGTAAGAGAATAGAGTGAAGCATCAACTTAAAGCTCGTGGGGAAAGGGGATACGAATTGCAGTCTAGCTCAAGTTGCCCCGTAATGCTGAGACTTCAGCTGAAACTTCATCCCCATCCAGCATTCACCTCATTTGTCTGTTTCCCACCTGCCCTGTTTCTTTCTTGTTGGCCTTTCCTCCCTGGTACTGGTGTCTTCCGACTGGTTTCTCGGGTCTGCATCAAAAAACCAAAAAGATATTTGGGATGCGTGGGACTCAGTCTCGCTGTCTCAGAGGGAAGTTCACCTGCAAATTGTTTCCTGTGGAGGCTCCTGGAAACTCCTGGGTTTTGCTTGCTCCCTGAGTGCTCGTGACTGTTCCAGCAAGCGTCTGGAGCTGAGGGAGCCCCTTAGCAGAGGGCTCTGCTGGAGGTGGGCGCTGCTTTGCCTTTTGGAGAAGGCAACCTGGAGAAAGAGCCTGCAAAAGAGCTTCTTAGCTTGAGGCTGCTCAACGTGGTCCAGAAACGTTTTGTGAGCTGAGAGCGGAGGTGGGTGGGCTCCCATCTCCTAGTGTGAGCTGGGCAGATGCACTCACCAAGAGACTGTGTTTACTGGAGATCAGTGTGGGATCTTCATTCGTTAATCTTTCTCCCAGCAGCTGAAGCTCTCTCTGCTCTGTCTTGCATCTGCAGTTCTCAGCAGTTGGCCTGGACCAGAGGTTGTTCCAGCCGTTCCCATCCGAGGTGGTGTTTGAGAACTACGTTCCCCGCCAGTTCTACATAGCGGCGCTAGCTCTGAGGAACATCGACAGGGTAAGTGCTGGGCTGTGGAGGCTGAGCACTGGGCTGGAGGAGGAGAGCAGTGGAATTCACGTGGTGTGCAGCAGAGCAAGTTACCTGCTGCAGCGCAGCGCATCCAGAATAAAATGTCTCAGCAGCGTGATTCTGCAAGATGGGGGAAATGTTGCCATGCTGGGGATTGTGCCGCTGGTTTTGGCCGCGCACTGGTGGTAACTAAGCCAAAGGAGCTTTTTGAGCCAGCATGCTTCCCCTTGAAAGCCCTGGACTGATGGGAATGTCGAGGGCTGGGCAGTGCTTGCCTGCTGTCATGCTTTACCGCGAGTGTGCACCATGTCCCGGTGGCTCCTTGGTGAATCTTGGTTTCTGGCAGGGCATGTTTCCCTCTCTCAGCCTGTTGAGCCCCCTGTGTGCAACTCCGTGTCAAAGCACAGGGCTTGAGTTTTCTCCACTTTGTGCTGGAGTAAGTTGTAACTCCTGGCATTAGCACTCCAGGCTGGGTGTTTTGGAAGAGCAGGAGAAACAGGCTGGCTTAGCAGCAGCAGTTAAAGGGCTGGACTTGAGGTGCCACTTGAGTCTCCTGCTAAGCTTAGTTCGGTTCTGCTCAGGTGTTTCTAAGCCAGCGTGGCTGTGCGTTCTCTTTGGAGAATCCCAGCACAGGCAGGGTAATGTGCTCCTGAAGGTCTCCAACTTGAACGGGAAAGATTGTGATCCTGTTGAGATTTCCTACGAAAAATGAGCAGGGAGAAGTTGAGAAGTGGCAGCAATTTTGTTCTGCTCTGCTGTAGAGGGGGAAATGGAGACCTTTTGAATTTCAGCTGGGGAAACGTTTGCTCCAGTGAGGCATGTGCCAAGAGCAAGCTGGTGGGAAAAGACAGGAGGGAGGAAAGGGGCTGAGTTCAATGTCCTGTCGCGGAGCGCTTTCTTCCGCACAGGGATTCTCTTGGTACGTAAGAGGAAGTGTGCTGGAAGCAGAGAAAGGTGAGAAACAGGCGTAATTCAGGATCCGGTTGTGTAAGAAAGAGCAAGACGTGTGTGTGAGAGGAGGGCACAGCGGGGAGCTGGGGGGGAGGTGGAAGTGTGCAGGTGAATTAACGCCCTCCTCAAATCTCCCTGTTGGGAGAAACAAAGGAGGGGACAAAAGGAGTGACACCGTCAGGGCTTAATGTAGCGGGAGGAACAGCAAGAGAAGTCAAAGTATCTCCTGAGATAACGGGTTTTACAGGGACGTGGTAGAGCATGGAAGACCCTTTGGCAAGGAAGGATGAAGGTATGGTCCCTCAGTTACTCCCAGAGAGTACTGTGTCATTCCTGGTGTAGCTTGGGCATACTGGGAAGTTGCAATGTGGGTACCTATGCCCAAGGGACACCACTGGTGTGGTTCACAGTGACTTTGGGCAATCTTTGCTGCAGGTGTGCCCTTTGCTTATTAAAATGGGCCTCAGTTTCTCTTTTCCTACTGCTCTGCTTCGTTCCCACTGTGCCTTTTGGCTTCAGCTGCTCCCTCATCCATGCAGCTCCTCAGAATGTTTGCCTTTGCCAAGTACCAGCAAAGAGGCAAACAGTGAATTTGCTCTATTCGTGCTTCCCAAGTGGAAAACAACACCTGCATTGATGTTGGTGCCATTCCCAATAAAACGTAAGAGACTGGTAACAGCTGCAGCTTGGGATTTCTATGCCCTGTGAAGGGGAGGCAGTGTGTGAACTGTTGATTTTACCCAAAATGAATCAGTTGTGAAGCTGGTACAACCTCAGGCGTCAGAGAGCCCTGGTGTAAAAGGCAGATGAGCTCTAAGGAAAACCCTTGGCATATTTAAATGCACAAAGATAGAGATGCTAATCCCAAGAGAGTTCATTATGTTCTAATTTTGCTGGGTTTTGGTCATGTCCTGGAGAAAAGGAACATTGTGCTCTGTCTCACGAGTTTCCCACATTCCTCGGAATCCTACTGATGTATCCTGCGTGGTAGCTGAGGTTGTCTGCTCCCTAAAACTGCAGCTAGCAGCAATGTGTAATAGAGGCAAAGTGCAATCGAGCCCAATAGGTGCTCTGTATTCACTCCGATACGGAAGTGCTGCACTCTGTGCTTACTGCTCTTGCCTACTTGCTGTCGAATTGCTTTCCTGTCTTCAGGCTGCTCCTCAGCACCCTCAGAGGCATCCTGGGTGGCTCTTGCTGAAGATCTTTGCCACCTGGGCTCACGTGCCAAGGGACTTGGCGACCAGAACGTGTGGCTGCAGTGGGAAATGGGCTCCTGGAGCTTGCTGCCCCAGGGCATTGGTGGGAGCAAAGGGTGTTTAGAGCGTCCAGGGCTGCCTTGGCCATGGGTCACCAGGCTTGGGTCAGGGGTGCAGAATGAGCCTCCATTTTTTCCAAGGCTCGTCGTGTTCATCAGTGGAGCTGCCTGTCATTCAAAGTCTCCTTGTTATGCTTTCTGAGATGAGATTGGGTGCTGGGGCGTTGCTGCCTGTGTGCTAGAGAATGTCTGTTTGCTGTCTCCGTGCCTGTGGTATCCAT
This sequence comes from Lathamus discolor, assembly GCF_037157495.1. Classification (NCBI taxonomy): domain Eukaryota; kingdom Metazoa; phylum Chordata; class Aves; order Psittaciformes; family Psittacidae; genus Lathamus; species Lathamus discolor. The sequence goes on along the minus strand of NC_088909.1, from coordinate 21,451,478 downwards.
CGTAGAGGCACGTTGGGTGTTCTCATCTCTGCACCAGCCTTTCCTTGTATTACGGATCTCCCTTGCTGCTTTGCAGCCCCCTTTAAATTCTCTTAGCCATCTGCTTCTTCCTGGGGTTGTTCTTTTGTCTTCCTGCGCTCGTCCTTTTGCTCTTGAGGTAAGCTTTTATTCTCAGGAAGCCCAGAGTGTCTGTGGTCTGCTTCTCTTGCTGGTCCACCGCCATGACTAGCACCGCAGCTTGACCACCCCGCTCCACCCTGGTGTGTCAGAAGTGACTTCCTTCCCTCCCCGTATAACGCACGCTGGTTTGCCTTCAGATAATACATTCCCCCTCCAGAGGTATGACTGCATGGATGTGTGCAGGCAGAAGCAAGCATGTTCTTTGGGCTTGTTGAATACGCAGGTGGCTTGAGGTACTGCATCTCCTTCCTGCTGCCTTCAGAGCAGGGCGTGTTGTTCCTACTGTCTCTGTGCTGCAGCTGTGTAGCTCAGCAGAAGGGATTCAAGTCCACTCTCGTGTGTTACGTGCGTGTAGCTTCAGAGCTAAAAGTGTTTTGGAAAGGTGGTAAGGAAGGATGTCACATGGCCTGTCCTGGTCCCTTCTCATGTTTCCACAAGCGACAAAATCCTACTTGTGTCTTCCCTGCAGGTTCCTCGTCTGCTGAACGTCATCCTGGGGAACTCTCCTTACTTCGAGTTGATCAGCCCGAGTAATGAGGACTATAAGGTAGCACCGGGCATGTCTTCAACCTACCGCATCCTTTTCAGACCTGATGAGGACAAGGTGAGAGTGGAGGTCCCGAGAGATGGCGCCTTGAGGGGAAGGTGAACCTGCAGGGCTGGGTTCCAAAGCAGGCGCGTGGTGTGGGTTTTGAAGAAGTGGCCTGCGTTCAGTGGAGTTGCATTGGATCTAGACCTGGGGGAGACTCTTTCCTGGGGGTGAAGGTTGTGCTCCCATAGGCTGGAGGCTCTTGCCTGTTTCAGGCTGTTTTCCCCTTCAGTGGTGGAATATTTAACGTAACGTCTGTTGGCTTCAGGGCTGAGAGTCTGCTGCCTGTGCATGGCCTTTTCCTCATCTTCTGTTTGCTGCTTAAATGTAGTTCAATACTCTGGCCTACCCTCGGGCAGCATGCCTGTAGAAACTAAAGAGGATCTGCCCCATGGTCCCTGGCTGCCCCTGCTTGTGAAATAATCTGTAATGAAAGGCCATGAAGGTAAAAAGTGCATGTACATTACCGAATGCTACTGTGAGAGTCACAGAAACCAGCAGCTCTTCTTCTGCCATGGGCATGGTGCTAAAGGCACAGTGCTGAGATTGTTTCTGTCCCTGCAGGATTATTTCGACGAGCTTATCATCATCACAGAGAGGGAGAAGTTCTTTGTGCCTATCCGAGCCATAGGTGCCCGAGCCAGCCTGGACTTCCCTGAGCAGCTGAACTTCTCCGAGTGTCCAGTCAGGTTCAGCACCCAGAAAACTCTGCTGGTGCGCAACGTGGGGAAGCGGGAGGCTTGCTACAGCATCACCACTCTGAGGTAAAGGAGCTCATCCCTTGCGCAAAACGCTGTTGCGTGGTCATGGGCTTGTAAACTGTGAGAAAAAGGAGGCAGAGCATCTGAGGTGCTGGAGATGGGCAGGACACGTGGGGTTTGCCATTGCTTGCAGTGTTTTGAGAAAGCTCTGCAAGCAAGTTTTACACTGCAGTGGTGTCTGCAACGCAGCATCTTGCAGGTCTGATGCTGTTGGGTTGGAAGAGGCAAGGTAGGAAGGCAGCTTGACTGCTGAAGAAGGTGCTGTGTGGCAGAGGACAGTTCGAGGGGCTCAGGTCACGGATCCCAAACACAGCCTCAAGAAACAGGCAAGCAATGAGCTGGTGAGAGGCACCACCACAATAAATACCCAGTGAAGTCTAGCATCTATTTGCAAGGCGCTTGCCAACTACTCTACTGGGTAATAGAGCGTGTGTTGAGAGCTCCTTGACAAGGGTTTTAAGAGTTCCCGAACTTCGGCAATGAACTATTTCAGTCCCAAGTTGCAATAAAGAAATGGGAAGCATTAGGAAAGTTTTAAGTGAACTACACAAAAAAGCAGAATTCTGAGTAACTGGATTGCACGTGTGCAGAGGTGAAGAGCTGAGAACTGAGAACTGGGTGCAGAGTGTGGGGGGCTGGGGTCGTGTTATACCGCGGGATCTTCTGAGGTCTGGTTCTCTTTCAGCAGGGAGAGTCACCCGCTCTATTTCTGATCCTGGATGTTCTGGTTTTCTTGTACCGACTGTGGTTTGCTTGCTCCTTGCTTGCACAAGTGAGCTGAAGCGAACTAGACTGCAAACTTAACGGAGGGCCCGGGTCTCCCATACAGTCCTGATCTCTCTCTTTGTGTTGCAGCCCTTTCTCTGTGGATCCCTCCATTGGGACTCTTGGCGTTGGAGAAGCGATGGAAGTCACGGTGGAATTCCACCCACCAAAGACCGGTGTTTATACGAGTCCAATGATCGTTCACTATGACACAGGTAAGCGCGTGGTGCACCCTCCGTGTGTCCTTCGAACCAGAGCGGTGTCTGCGCTGTCTGTCATCATCTGGTGGCTTCATTGTCCTGTTGAATCCCTTCTGCAAGGTTCCTTCACGCTGAGTAGAGCAAAGCTCCCCTGCTGGCTGCCAGATATTCCTGTGCTGGAATATTTCAGCCTGTAACAAGGCAGGCAGATCTTCCTGCGCACGGTGCACCGGGGGCGATGGCGAATATTCTGGGTGCTCCATTGCAGAAGAACTCACAGCAGGGAGCCTGACTGAAAAGGAGATGGCTTTTAACGTGCAAGAGAGCTCTCTGAAGAGCCTGCAACCTGTCCCCTAGAGCTCTCCTGACGGGTCATTGCTTTTCATCCCGATCTGTTGTGTTACAGTTCCTGGGAAGGCCTTTGAGGTAGAGACCCTCTTCTTGTGATGTGCTGCATGGGTACAGTTGGTGCTGTGCTGAGAGCTGGGCCATGCTGAGGACTTGTGACCAGGAGGAGCAGTAACTGTGGCAGCGGTAGCCATTAGGGTGCTCTGAGCTTTGCTGTAGCCTGGGAATGATTCTGTAGAAACCGCCTTGTTAGCAGCAGTTCTTTAGTGGTGAGGTTTATGAGCAAGCTGCTGCTAGGGCTGGCTGGAGTCAGTAATGTGAGGGCGCAATGATGTCTGAAGGTAGGTCGTGAACACCACCTTGGAGAAACACTTTGAAATGGCTGTGCTGCTGTGCGTGTTGCTCTGGTGCTGGAAGTAAGTCTCCAGCCTTCCAGAGGACACTTACCCTAGTGAAGGGACTCACTTCTCCGGTGGTGAAGTGGTAACAGCAGCACGTTTGACAAGGAAGAATGTGCGGGCAGTGGTGAGGCACCTGGCTGTGACCGTAGCAGGAGCCAAAGAAGGAGTTGGCAGATGGATCCGAGGGCCCAGTAGCAGCCTGTTGAGTGCAGAGCTCAGCACCGAAGCTGCTCTGTAGTTTCCATTGTTGTTTCTGCCCTTCTCCATTTCATTTCAAATGCTCCCGCTTGGGTTCTGAGATCAGAGCTATGCCCAATATTTCAGGACCAGGAGATGAGGATGACACGACACTGGGGGCATCTCCTGCCTGCAGGAGACCCTGGGCAAGGCATGGCTGAGGTGGCGCTCCTCAGCGTCACTGAGTGACTTGGATGTAGAATTCCCTGTGACCTGAGTGGGATGGCAGCCCAAAGGGCACCCGGGCACATCTGAAAAGATACATCTCCACGAACGTCCCCCAAAATAAGGTGCCTAAGGTGGTGCCAGGACATCCTCATGCTGTAGCATGTGCAGCTGTCAGGATATGCTAAGTGTCCTGATCCGGGGAACTGCTTATGCAGCTCAAAACTGCAGCTCTTTCTTCTGTTGCCTGCAGATTGCTCTGTTCCTTGTACTTCCGTCAGCAAGTGAGATGAGGCGAGACTTGCTTTTGCTTTCTTCCAGGTGAAGATGTTCACAAAAGCCTTTGTGGAACAGCCGTAAATGTCAACATCAGGCTTGACAAGAGCTCCTTGACAGTTGAGAAGACTTCTGTCACGCTGTCAAACCTAAGATCCCTGGTCATCCACAATCAGAGTGCCATCACGGCCCACTTCCAGTGGAAGCGTTTTGTTGATCAGGAAGAGGAGGAGCGGCAGAAGCTGAGGTTTGTTTGAGAGATTCGTCTCAGAAAGATAGATGCCCCAGGGGAAAACTAACACACGGTCTCAGAGGGCTGTTGGGGCTTTTGAACGGATTAGGGCACGTAAACCCATGCGCAGCGTGGAGCTTAACCCTTGCCATTGCAGTCCCAGCCGTGCTACAGCTGAGGATGATGTTTTGGGGAGAGAAGGTTGAGTGCAATCACTGGATTGCCTGAGAGGGCAAACTCACGTTTGGGAGCGGCAAACTATTGAGTTCAGAGATCCGTGCACTACGGAGGGTCCATGAGGCTGAGGAAGGTGTCAGCACTCGGTACCTGGGACTGCACTGAGCAGTAGCACTGAAGAGCTGCAGGTGGCACAGCTATTGTGATACTCAAGCAGTTTCTTCTTTGATAAGCTGGCAGGCTCCTTTTCCAGTCACAGGCAGGGTAGAGTGCTTGGTTGGCCCAGAAGGTGGAGGCTGTCCTGCCGTAGGCTGGGGAATTGCCTTTCAGTGTCCTGGTTTCTGGCCCAACGAGGTGTTTCTCCCCTTCCTCATAGGCTGGGCAGATGTGGAGGGCTCTGCGGGGAAGGGAGGGCAGCCAGGACTTGGAAGTGCTTTTGGGCTTCAGCAACCTGTGTCGTCGTGGTGGTGAGAGATGGGGCAGGTTCTTCCAAGGGTGTCTCTGGCGAAGCTTTGAAATTGCCATTTCAGGCAGCAGAGAAACACTCACAGCCTGGGGGGATGAACTGGAAATGACACTTTAAAGCTTATGTGACTTGGGCAATCCTTGTGCGACTTTTCAGGCTCAGATGGGTGCAGATATACGGGAGTTAGTCTGAACCCAGAGCTGATCAGGAAACTGCCTTGAACTGCAGCACTTTTCAAGGGCTTTGAGCACATCAAGTTCAGCGTAATTAGGTCAGAAATGCCTCAAAGGCCAGAACTGGTTTTCCACTGTTGTCTGTTTTTAATGACACAGTGTGTGAGTTCTGTGCAAACGCACTGAGTTAAAAGAAAATCTCGTGAGCTTGCCTTGATTCTTCCCTGGACCATTTCTTTAGCATCTCTCCCCACCTGCCTGTCTCGGACTGGACCCTGGGTGATCCTCTGTCCCCTCAGAAGCCACCAGCTTTCCCCAGAGTTCACTTCAACCTGATTTTTTACGTATGAGACTTGCTGTCGTGCCAGTCTCTGTCCTTGACTCTGAGCACGACGCTTGGTTCCTCCTTACTCGTAGTTTTGGGGATGGTCCAAGGCCACCGTCCTGCTGTCAGAGAAGCTTTTGAGACCTCAGAGGAGAGAGGGCCTTTTCCTGAGAGGAGGCAGTGCAGGCGCCTGTGTTGGGATGTGACCCCAAAAGACATGGCCCATTAGAAGGTGTCCCTCCTGCAGCGCTTTTGGGGATGTGATTCTGGCCTGCTGACGGAGCTTGAGTTGAGGGCTGCTCATGCCAGTGTGTGGAAGCCCTCCTCATGCACAGCATGTGCGCGAGGCTCAGTGTGTGTGCAGCAAGTAACGTCCTTGCCTGTTTCCCTTCTCTTTGCGTTTGGATTTAGCTGGGTGATGATCGTTCACACGGCGTTGCCTCGATTTGCTGCACATGGAGCTTTCCCCTGGTCCCCCAGTGCTGTCACCCGCTGGTTCTTCATGGCCAGGGGACTGGAGCGTGAAGGGGGGACAGCAGTGTGCCAGCAAGGAGCAACCGCTCTGCAGCAGTGCTCCCCTTTCATCTCCCGCTTGTGATCTTTAAACACTAGATTGATTTCTGCTGCAGCCGCCGATAAAGGGAGAGGTTAAGTGCATCACAGCTCTGCAGTGGAGGCCAAAACGAGGGAAAAGATGAGGTGGTTCAAGATTCCACGTAGGGTTTGCATTCAGAGATGCTGGTCCTGACTTCTTTACTAGGTGATGCTGGGCAGAGTCCCTTCGTCTCTTGGCACCTCTGTTTTCATGCTCAGAAACCCATTTGTGTCACTGAAGTGATGGGATGCCCAAATCCGTTGCTTTGCTTTGGAAGTGCACCGGGATCCTCTGGTGAAAGGCAGTGCAGATACTGTCTCCTCACCCCTGTGGGTGCAAAAGGGAAGGGGAAAAGTGTGATGCTGGTAACGAGCAGCTGAAAGCCAGTTGCTTCTCCCCTCCCAATGCAGGAGGCTTTTTCTTGAGGGCTGCCAGCTTTAAGAAACCTCTTGTTAGCTCGTCAGTGAGGAGTAAAACTCCTTGCCGTGCTGGGAAGAGCGGCAATAATGGGATCCATGTGGGAGCCTGTGTCTCAGGGTCAGCCCTGTGCTGAGCTGCTGCTCTTCCTCGCCGAGTGCTTTGCTGCTCGTGCACTGACACGACAGGCTTTGCAAATCTGCTGCTTATTCAATTATCTGCTTGGTTCGTCTCTCCCATGGCACAGGCTGCAGAGGCAGGAAGAGGACAAGCTGGTTGATGTTCCTACGGAGCACGGGCTGGTCCCCCCTCTCAGAGAACACCCTTCCCTTCCCATCTGCAGCTCCCAGAACCAGGGGACAGAGGTGCAGGGAGGCTCCATGCCTTTCTGCAGTGATATTTTCACCATTGTGCCCATGGTAAGTGATGGCTGAGAACCTCCCTTCCTGCTGCTCCTCCTCCTTCTCATCTCTGAAGGAGGTCCCTTGGCAGATCCCACATCAGCTGCTTGATGTGCCAAGAGAGGAGACATCCGGTTTCTGGTGAGGCTAGGGGCACTTGTTGCAAAAAGCATTTCTGAACAGCGGCAAGAGCCGACCCCAGGCTGGGCTCTGCTGCAAGGGCTGTGAATTAAGGGCACGTCATGAGTGTCCTCACAGTGTTCAGAGGTATCAGTTATTCTCCGTAAGGACACATTCCCACGTAGCGCGCGGGGGTGAAGAAAGGACACTGGTGCACTGTTAGTTCACATACTGACCTGCAGAATGCAATGGTCCTGGGTGGAAAGGAGGCCAAATTGAGCCCAAGCACAGCAATCCCTTCCTAAAACCTGGATTTATACCACATCTGAGTCTCCCTTCCAGTGTCGTCTGTGAGCCTGGACACGAGGCTGGCAGGTTTAAACGGGCTTTTTGAGTTCTACTGCAGATAGGCAGAGAAAACTGCTCACTTTCCTGGTGATGCCAGCAAAAACCCCATGGCCTTCAATCAGCCAGAGCCTGCCTTCTGAGTATTTGCATGGTCTTGAGATGAAGAATGGCTGCTGTCTGAGCAGCGCAGCATCCCTTCTCATCTTGGAGTAAACCCTGGAATAATCCCAACCTCTTCTTTCTTTTACAGTGGGTGAAAGTAGTTTATTTTTTCTATTTTGTTTTCCGAGGAAGGGGCTGCTGTTCTCTTCTTGGTTGCTCCTGCAGCCCATGGAAGGCTGAGAGGTGCCTTTCCTTAAACCAGTTGCAGGAAGTGAGAGCCTATAGAAACCAGGGATGCCTCCTGAAATGTGTGGCAGGGCTTCCTGGGACTGTGCACCAGTGCCAGGATCCTCTGCGAGAGCAGCAGAGAGTTGCAGAAACTGGTAGCGTGGCCCAGACTTAAATCCGTGGGCAAGAGCTCAGTCTCTTCTGAGGGGAACAAAATGCCCCTTCCGGGTGCCAGTAAAGGCGAGGGACTTTGGAAGCTGCTGCTTCCAAGCTCTCCTATAAATGCTGTTGACAAGCGTTGCTTGCTCCTTGCTCTTTGCTGATTCTCTAAATAAAGGCTTCCAGGGCTGCAGTGGAAACAAGAATGTGGTGTTTGAAGATAAATGGTTTGCTGTCACTTCTGTTTCAGGAGGGAGATGTCTTGCCCAATTCTTCCCTTGAAATCAGTGTGATCTTTCAGCCCAAAGAAGCCAGAGTCTACCAAGAGACAGTCTACTGTGACATCTCAGGTACAGCTCTTTCCTCCTGCTCCTGTTCCCACAGAGGAGGTAGAAACACTCTTCCAGCCCACTCGGACCTCATGTAGTTCTGGAGGGCTCAACAGGGCAGTGCTGGCACACGCCGCTGTCCCCGTGGTTCCCGGTGGTCTCCTGTCGGAGGCCAGGGCTCAGGATGCCTGGCTCTGCCTTCCTGATCCCAGAAGTGACCAAGCAGTGAAGGAATAAGCTTTCCCGCCATGGCTTTGCCAGCATTTGCAACACAGCTTTAGTGAAGGAGCACCAGGCCCCTGCAGACCAGTTACGTCCAAGATGAGTCTTTGTGGCGTGGCTCTCTCCTCCTTCTCGTGCTGCTCACTTTGTGTGCAGAGTAGGCTGGGATGGCAGTGAGAGCTCATCCAAACTTTGAGCCAGGATTCAGGCACCTTATGCTGCTTCAGTGGCTGAGAGCAGCCTTCAGACTGAAGATCTTGTGCTCTGTCATCTCTAGCAAATTTAAGGGAAAGGACCCACCTTGGAGTTTAGCTGTAAGCCTTGAGGTCTCGGTTGCCTTTGCACCAAGGGATGTGCACGTTAGCAGTACATTTATGGCTTATGTGATCTGCTCAGTGGGAAGGCTGGTTTTCCATGACTGGAGAGAGCGCCTTCATCGGGGACTGGAGAGATAAGACAAGGGCTGATGGGTTCGAGCTTAAACAGGGGAGATTTAGTTTAGATGTACAGAAGAAATTCTTTCCTGTGAGAGTGGTGAGGCACTGGAAGAGGCTGCCCAAGGAAGTTGCTCCACCCGTGGCAATGTTCAAGTTCAGGCTGGACGGGACTTGAAGCAAGCTGCTCTAGTGGAAGGTGTCCCTGTCCATGGCAAGGGGTTGGAACTGGATGATCTTAAGGTCCTTTCCAACGCAAACCATTCTGTGGTTCTCTGAGACACCGGCCCAGGGGGTTGGTTAGAAATGAGAAAGCAGCCCCAAGGCGTATGTCCTGAGGGACGAGATGGGTCCCGTATCTTCTCCTGGAGCATCTAGAGCTGGTTCCATCCAGCCCAGGGACCGGCAGCAGCACTGAGACAACCTGGAAAGTGCCGGGTAGCAGAGGGAATTGCACTCACAGAGATTTCCCTCCACAGGCTGTGAGACCAGGCTGCCCCTGTGCATCAGCGGGGAAGGCGTCGGGCCCCAGGTCCAACTCAGCTGTGACCAGCTGAGCATCGGGGAGGTGACTGTTGGCTCAAGCCACAGCTACAGGGTGAGCAGGACGGGGCGCAGGGCATGGGGTGGATCCGGATGGCTCCCGGGCAGCAGCGAGCCTCGTGGAGCTGTGGGATGGGTCTGAATCAACTTGGTGGTGCTGAGCAGGCGCTTGGCACTGCAGGTCAAGTGGAGTGCTCTGTGTCAGGGGAATAAGCCCAGAGTGGCTCTGTTTGTGTGAAGTTATCCCCGCTTTGCATGGAAAAAAACCCCGAGGCAGAACTCGTCCTGTTGTATTTGGCAGCAGCGCTCAGCATCTTCTGCCTTTTACAGATGTTAATTGCTAAACTAGAAAAGAAGTGAGCCTTCTGTAAGCAAAGAGGATTCCTCATGTATTTCCATGTTGCCTTCTCGCTGCTGCTGCAGGTGTTCCTGCTCAACAGAGGAGTTACTGAGACGCCCTTCAGCGTGGTCTCTCCGGAGAGAGCTCTGGGCTCCTGCTTCACCTTTGGCCCCCGGGAGGGCATGCTTTTGCCTTTTGATCATCAGGCCATCTGGATCTCCTTCAATGCCAGTGTCGTGGGGCAGTTCACAGAGGAATTCCAGTTCAATGTGAAGGGATCCCCTGAGCCTCTGACGCTGACTGTGAGGTGAGGAGGGTTCTAGGAGCTTGGCGGCCACATTTGTAGCTCTCTCTGGGTAGTCATCTCCCACCTGCCTCATTTGCTGATGGAGCAGAGAAAGAAAAGGCTTGTCTGAGGTCTTGATCTTGGCTCTCATCCTGGCATCCCCACACTAGGAGCCCACACTAACCTTGACTCCAGTTTGACGCTGACTCCTTGCGACCGCAGCAGCAAATGAAGTGGAATTGTCAGCAAGAGGGAGCCATGGAATAGGTTGGGTTGAACACACCAGTTGCTGTGGTCCTTGATTTTGAGCTGAGAGGCAGAGCTGGCATTGGTTGGCATCAACCATGAAATAAATTAATGGGTGCTGTGCAGCTTCACGTGGTGATTCAGGTGGATGTTGGTGAGTCCTGGAGTTTGGAGCCTTCAAGTCTGCTGAATTTAAGGGCAGGTGAGGAGATGCGGTGTGTTCAGGTTCCGTTATGCCTGCAACTACTTGAAAGGAGGATGGAGCCAGGAGGTGGCTGGTCTCTTTTCCCAAGTAACAAGGGAAAGGACAAGAGGAAACGGCCTCAGTGTGTGCAGGGCAGATTTAGACTTGATGTTAGGAACAGTTTCTCCCCGAAAGGGTGGTCAGGCATTAGAAGAGGCTGCCCCGGGCAGTGGTGGAGTCACCATCCCTGGAAGTGTTCCCAAACCGTGTAGACGAGGCCCTTAGTGACATGGATTAGTGGTGGGCTTGGCAGCGCTGGGGTGACAGTTGGACTTGATGATCTTAAAGGTCTTTTCCAGCGTAGATGATTTGACGATTCTGTGTTGGGTGGTTTAAGACGTGTTGCTCTTGGATGGGTCAGCTGGTGCCCTGGTGGTTGGCTGATGTTTTCCTCCAAGATTCAACTGTCCGCTCTGTTGAGCTGTTGCGGCTCTTGTCAAGGGATGTTTGGGGCTCCCCCGGCTTCGTGTCTCAAAGTCCTGCCCCCATAACGATTGCGTGGATCAAGATCTTCTGAGCAAGGTGTTCCTGTACTCCATGGGAAGAGCGGTTCCAGCTAAGAAATGCCAAAGCAGGAAAGCTGTGGCTGGGAAGGGTAGTTACATTGAGTGTGCTTTACTGGGGACACCCCTGTGTCCAACACATTACAGATGGGGAAACTGAGGCACGCAGCCATCACTTGTTTGGTGTCCTTCCTCAGGCCATCAACAACTTGGGGGCATACCCTGCATGACACTGTGCCCCAAGCCCCACAAGCAGCTATGGGCTGCTGACCGCTTTGCTTTGGCTGCCTCCCGTCCACCTGGATGCTGTGCTGAGCATGAGGGTGAGGGCTTGATTTGAAACCCCCTGAGGTTCTCAGGCCGGCTTTTACCCACCGGAACGGTAAGGAAAGCTGAAGGCTTTGCAGTTCTCTTTAACCGAGGCCATGTCTCCTCTGCCTTTGTCCTCACAGTGGCTGTGTCACTGGGCCGGCGTTTCATTTCAATGTATCGTCCCTCCGCTTCGGTGAAGTCTCCTTTGGTGAGTGTGCCCTGGGCTTGGGCTGCAGGGTGGGAGGTCTGAGCCTTACCCAGATGGAGCACTTGTCCAGGACAGCATTGTCACTTGTGTTCCTCCATAGCCACCTTCAGCATGTCAAAACCAGGACTGCCAGCTGCTAGGCAGTATTTTGCCATCATGAGATCAAACAGAACCAGACAGAATGGCACAGAGCCAATTGAATGGTTCAAATAGAACGGAAGGAGTAGAAAGTCAGTGTTCTCTGGTGTCCCTCACAGTCAGTCCAGCCCCAATCTGCCAGTCCTCAGCAACAGAATGACTGTGAAAGTCTTTCTTGTCCGCGGCCAACTGGAGAAGGGAGTTGAAGGCAAGTTGTAGGTGCCCTGGGTGAATTTTGCTGTTGTGAGGCAAGGGCACCATTTACCCACCTGACCGTTAGCGTGAGAAATCAATTAGTGCTGTGAGGCCAACTCGTTGTCAGCTCCCAGGTAACATGGCCAAGCAGTAGCTCCGCATTGGGCGCCCATGTCTTCAGACATGGGCTCCTCCTTCCCCACCAAAAGCCCAGCTCTGCTGACAGAGCTGGCGGCTGTGCACCCAGAGCTTCTCCACTGAGATGCAGATTCTGGTTCTCCACCTCAGTCTCGCAAAGGACTTCTCACTGAGATGGTCTCAAGTTTAAACGTGAACTCAACCCCCCAGATCAGCTGCGATTGTCTCAGTGGCTTCCATTATGGAAAGCAAGTACCAAAGCTGAAGCCATGTCAGCCTTTGTGGGGTAATGAAAGGCGGTGTGCAGCATGGCCGTTTGTCCCCGCTCCTTCGGGAGGGTGAGACACAGGTCCTGCTTGTTCTTGAGCAAGCATCAGGTTTGCCTCCAGTGAAGTGGGCCGTGAGCTGCCACCGGCTCGGTCTCGATTGTCCCAAACCAGGAGATGCACCGAGGTTCCTGTCTGGAGAAACTGCTTCAGAGTGCTCTGCATCATGCTGTGGCTGCCAATTTCATCTTTCCTTTCCTTTCCTGGATCATCTCTTTGATGACAGCATACTGCTTTTATCTCTCGAAAACTGTGGGAGTGTTTGTGGAGTTCACAGGGACTTTTCTGGACTGACTTTTGAGAGTAAATGTTCTGGATGCACCGTCACGGTTGAGAAGGAATTGGTGCTGGTCTGGGGGAGGTGAGAGCTCCTCACAGTTAGAGACACCTGTGTCAGAGTGGCATTTCTGTGTGACAAGCGTAAAAGGGACCGTAATTGACGACGACTTCCCCACAGAGCTTCTCAATCAGCTGTAATTGCCATTGAAAGGAGGCAAACTCCAAGCGCAGTTTTATCACCGCAGGATGTCCACCCCAGGAATCACGGGATAATAAACTCCTGTTGTGTCCTTTTCCCAGGCTTTCCTCGCACCCTGTGCTGCCGCCTCACTAACACTTCCTCGGTGCCCTTCAACTTCAACCTTCGCATTCCTGGGGACGGCTCGGGAGCACCCAGCGTGACCAGTTTTGCTCAGGTGTCAGACAGCACTGGTCCGTCGTGGAGAAAGCGAGCCCCAGGTGCCAAGAAGCCAGCTGAATTTACTATCAGGCCCTCCACAGGGACCATCTGTGCCAAGGGACACTTGGATATCCAGGTACGCGAAGAGTCCAGCCCTGTGTGCTTCAGAGGTGGAGCTGGAGCTTCGGTGGCGTTGAGGGGGCTTTAGCACTGCTGGCTCTGAGCATCCTGCGAGTGAGAGTTGGGCACTAGTGTTGGGCTCTACATCTGCCCTGGCAACGCAAAGCGCATTCGGTAATTCAGGTATTGTCCAAAGACTTCTGTTACTGCCAGAGACTGTGCCCTACACATGAACCAGCAGAAGAATTAAAGGCAAACATCACAGAATCCTAGCCTGTTTTGGGTTGGAAGGGACCTTACAGCTCATCCAGTTCCAGCCCCCTGCCATGGGCAGGGACACCTTCCACCAGACTTGGAAACTGGCAGCGTGTGACAGGATGGACCCAAGTGCTTCCATGGTTGGGGACAGTCGCAGGGATCTTTCAATTGCTCGTGGAGATTTCAGCGTCTCGTGTCTGGCTTTGACCAGAGCCAAGCACTGAGCAGAGAAGACGATCCTTATTTCTGTCCAGTGAGAGCTCAGCTGCCTCTTTCACACAGCTGATGTTTGCCCGGTGCTGCAGCGCCAGGACTGTGTCTGAGAAAGCAGACTTTTCTCACGTGCGTTGCGCTCCCCCACGACTAGGTGAAAACCCCTGATAGGCCGTTTTAGATCCATCTGGTAGCCAACTGACCAGTTACACTCCCCAGCAGGACTCACCGCAGTTACTCAGAGCCATGCAGATGCTGTAGCCCCTGCTCTAAGTAACTGCCTGGTTTGGGTTCAGCTTAGAGGTGCTGAGAAGACCCCTGAGCCTGGGGCGATTGTTGCCTTGGAGGCGCTGTCACCTGGGGCTTCACGGAGGAGCTTTCTGTGCTGCTTCTTTGCAGAAGTGCTACCGGGGCGAGCTGCAGATCCAGATTTGCCAGAGCAGCCAACGCCTGCGGGTGCCGGTCCTGGGATGTGGTCTGCAGCCACGGCTGGAGTTGAGCCCCGCAGAGCTCGAGCTGGGACCGCTGCTGCCACAGAGCCATGGGGAAGAGGGGACGGTGGTGGTGAAGAACCCCTGTGGGGTTTACTCACTGGAGTTTGACCAGCAGCACCTTGCTGAGGAGCAGGTGAGGGGGAAGGTCTGTGCACGCTCCTGGAGATTCCCAGCGCTCCAGCATTCCCAGGCTTGTGCCAGGGAGACGGGGGCAGCGCGCGGGGCAAAGCCCGGCGGCATCCCAGGGTTAGCCGGCTCTGCTGGCAGGCTGTGGAGGGACTTGGATAATCCCTGCCACTGGGGGGAAAGAATATGGGAGGGGATGGCTCGTCTGGGGAGTCTGTTCACGTGGTGAAGGTCCAGAAACTCATGCTGTCTGTGGTTTCTCTTCCCTCTGTGCGCAGCTCCTACGGACACCTAAAGACGACAACAGCCACAACAGCTTGTTGCTGCCTCCGTGTGCCCCGGCTGAGAAGCTGACCGTTGAGGCCCAAGGAAGGGGCATAGAAATGAAGGTGAGATGAAATCTAAATGCTAAAAGTGCAGGTGGCAACCAGCATGGTTTTCTCATTTCCTCATCTCTTCCCCAGCCTACCATGGTTTGTGTTTCTGCCACGAGAGTGGCAGAAAACCTCTTCTCCTTCTTTCCTTTGGCTTGATATCAATCCCTACTGCCTCAGGTTGACGTTGTGCATCCACCAGGAAAGGTGGTGAAGCTAGGAAACATCTGCATTGGGCAGACGGTGAAGAAGATCGTCACCATAGCCAACAAGAGCGCAGGCCCTCTCGCCTTTAAGCTCAGAGTCACATCCACCGTGCCAGAGTTGCAGGAAGCTGGGGTAAGTGCCATTCCTTCTCTGCAGAGCACTTTAGTGTGCCTGCAGGGAGCGATGAGCTGCTGTGGGTGGGAGGTAGTAGCTAATGACAGCTGTGGGCTGCCCTGGCTGCCTGTGCCTGCCCCGTCCTCCCTGCTGGCACTGCTCTGCCAGCAGATGCTTGCAGTGTGAATGCTTCAGCTGAGCTGGGTGCCAGGACTCCCCGAGAGCCACAAGTGAGAAGGCGGCACAATTCCTCTAACCTGTTTTAGACGCATAGGTCAGGATGCAGCCGCGTATTTTAGATCTGGAAAGGCGAGGGAGGTGAATCTTGAAAGAGGGAGGGTTACAGCTCTGTTGGAACTTCCATGAAAGCTTTAGAAGGCAGAGGTGACCTCACCGTGACCAGGTGGACACATGGCAGAAAACACCTTTGGTATTACCTAGGAATGCCTACGAGGGAATGAGTGGGACTGGGTCAGTGTTGGTGCGGACAGAAGAGGAATTGGAAGCCTCTTCCCTGAGTCTGGTGAGGGAGGCTCCGCAGCTGGCTTGCCAGATGAAATAGTCTCCACTCATCTCTTCGGGTAGGTTCTGTGCTTGAAGCCCAGCAAGGAGCTAAAGCTGAAGGCCAGAGGAGACACCTGCAAAGTGGAGGTGACCTTCTCCCCGAAGCGCCGCATGCAGCCGTTCAGCGGGGAAGTGCTGCTGGAGTGCCGCGGGCTGGTGCGCTCCCTCTTTGCGGTGCGGGGCTCCTGCCAGGGCAGCCTCGTGAGCTTGGACCAGGACCAGCTCAGCTTTGGAGCCGTGGTGCGGCAGAGCTACACGTGCCGGCGCGTCGTCATGCGGAACGCGGGCAACACAGGAGTCAGGTAAAGCAGGACCCCCCCGCCTCTCTGAGGGCTGATTGCTTGGATGAGGGTTGTGAGGAGCCGTAGTGTGCCCAGATAGCTCCTCTCTGCTTCTCCATCCCGCTGGAGAGTCGTGCAGCCATGGCCGTGCAGTCAGGCCCTGGCAGTTAGCAAGGGGGTACGAGCAAAAGCTCATTTAGAGATGGGTGCAGTGGGTCCTGCCCAGCCTGAAGCCTTATTGCCAGGTGGCTCAGCATCAGGCCTGAGATGTGGTGGGAAAGCCCACCAGAGACGGAGAGCCTCACGCTGAGACTTACCCTGCCTTCACAGCTCCCCGTGGCTAATCCTTCTTTCCTGTCCTTGTGCTTTCCTTGGCAAGGTTTTTGTGGGACGTGGAGAGCTTCCAGCCGGACTTTTCTATCAGCCCCACAAAGGGTTACATCAGGCCAGGGGTGGATGTCCCCTTCGTTGTGACCTTCCGCCCCTCGAAGCTGAGCCAGGCTGTCCAGTACGAGGGGCTGCGGTGCTTCATCCCGGGCAGCGAGGCGCTCCGCCTTACGCTATCAGGATCCTGCGTGGAGGCCCCTGGCACCAGAGAGGTAACGCAGCAGGGACAGGATGGGCCCCTGGACCCCAGCATTTGCGCCATATCTCTCCCAGGGCAGGAACTGAAGGACACTTGCGAGCGCAGACTCGCTTGTGCCGGGGTATCCCAGAGAGAAAGTGCTGGGCAGGACTGCCAGAGTTCCTGAGCCCTGTCATTGCCTTTCTCCCCTGTTCGAGGTGTTGCTCCTCCAGTGAGCAGCTCGGTTGTCCTGGCTCTGCACTGCAGCACCCGTGCCGTGGGAGCACCCTGCCGGGCTCTCCTGAGACCCTCCCCACAGAGCCACCCCGCTGTATCCCAGCACTGCACTCGCAG